>NC_091989.1:174430255-174748302 GCF_044704955.1 Pristiophorus japonicus
CCAGGTCTCGTTGCACTCCCCTTTTCCTATCTGCCGCCATTCAGATAATATTCTGCCTTCGTGTTTTTTCCCCCAAAGTGGATAACCTCACATTTATCCACATTATACTGCATCTGCCATGCATTTGCCCACTCAGCTAACCTATCTAAGTCACCCTGCAGCCTCTTAGCGTCCTCCTCACAGCTCACACCGCCACCCAGCTTAGTGTCATCTGCAAACTTGGAGATATTACACTCAATTCCTTCATCTAAATCATTAATGTATATTGTAAATAGCTGGGGTCCCAGCACTGAACCTTGCGGCACCCCACTAGTCACTGCCTGCCATTCTGAAAAGGACCCATTTATCCTGACTCTCTGCTTCCTGTCTGCCAACCAGTTCTCTATCCACGTCAGTACATTACCTCCAATACCATGGGCTTTAATTTTGCACACCAATCTCTTGTGTGGGACCTTGTCAAAAGCCTTTTGAAAGTCCAAATACACCACATCCACTGGTTCTCCCTTGTCCACTCTACTCGTTACATCCTCAAAAAATTCCAGAAGATTTGTCAAGCATGATTTCCCTTTCATAAATCCATGCTGACTTGGACTGATCCTGACACTGCTTTCCAAATGCACTGCTATTTCATCTTTAATAATTGATTCCAACATTTTCCCCACTACTGATGTCAGGCTAACTGGTCTATATTTACCCATTTTCTCTCTCCCTCCTTTTTTAAAAAGTGGTGTTATATTAGCTACCCTCCAGTCCATAGGAACTGATCCAGAGTTGATAGACTGTTGGAAAATGATCACCAATGCATCCACTATTTCTAGGGCCACTTCCTTATGCAGACTATCAGGCCCTGGGGAATTATCGGCCTTCAATCCCATCAATTTCCCCAATACAATTTCCCACCTAATAAGGATTTCGTTCAGTTCCTCCTTCTGACTAGACCCTCGATCTCCTAGTATTTTTGGAAGGTTATTTGTGTCTTCCTTCGTGAAGACAGAACCAAAGTATTTGTTCAACTGGTCTGCAATTTCTTTGTTCCCCATTATAAATTCACCCGAATCTGATTGCAAGGGACCTATGTTTGTCTTCACTAATCTTTTTCCCTTCACATATCTATAGAAGCTTTTGCAGTCAGTTTTTATGTTCCCGGCAAGCTTCCTCTCATACTCTTTTACCCCCCTCCTAATTAATCCCTTTGTCCTACTCTGCTGAATTCTAAACTTCTCCCAGTCCTCAGGTTTGTTGCTTTTTCTGGCCAATTTATATGAATCTTCCTTGGATTTAACACTATCCTTAATTTCCCTTGTTAGCCACGGTTGAGCCACCTTTCCCGTTTTATTTTTACTCCAGACAGAGATGTACAATTGTTGAAGTTCATCCGTGATTGTTAAATGTTTGCCATTGCCTATCCGCCGTCAACCCTTTAAGTATCATTTGTCAGTCTATTCTAGCCAATTCACATCTCATACCATCGAAGTTACCTTTCCTTAATTTCAGGACCCTAGTCTCTGAATTAACTGTGTTACTCTCCATCTTAATGAAGAATTCTACCATATTATGGTCACTCTTCCCCAAGGAGCCTCGCACATTTAGATTGCTAATTAGTCCTTTCTCATTACACATCACCCAGTCTGGGATGGCCAGCCCTCTAGTTGGTTCCTCAACATATTGGTCTGGAAAACCATCCCTAATACATTCCAGGAAATCCTCCTCCACCGTATTGCTACCAGTTTGGTTAGCCCAATCTATATGTAGATTAAAATCGCCCATGATAACTGCTGTACCTTTATTGCATGCAGCCCTAATTTCTTGTTTGATGCTGTCCCCAACCTCACTATTATAGTTTGGTGGTCTGTACACAACTCCCACTCGCGTTTTCTGCCCTTTGGTATTCCGCAGCTCCACCCGTACAGATTCCAAGCTAATGTCCTTCCTTACTATTGTGTTAATTTCCTCTTTAACCAGCAACACAACCCTACCTCCTTTTTCTTTCTGTCTGTCCTTCCTGAATGTTGAATACCCCTCGATGTTGAGTTCCCAGCCTTGGTCAACCTGGAGCCATGTCTCCGTGATGCCAATTATATTATATTAATTAATTGCTGCCTGTGCAATTAATTCGTACACCTTATTACAAATACTCCTCGCATTGAGGCACAGAGCCTTCAGGCTGGTCTTTTTAACACACTTTGCCCCTTTAAAATTTTGCAGTAATGTGGCCCTTTTTGATTTTTGGCTTGGGTTTCTCTGTCCTCCACTTTTACTTTTCTTCTTTCTATCTTTTGCTTCTGCCCCCATTCTACTTCCCTCTGTCTTCATGCATAGGTTCCCATCCCCCTGCCATATTAGTTTAACCCCTCCCCAACAGCACTAGCAAACACTCCCCCCAGGATATTGGTTCTGGTCCTGCCCAGATACAGACCATCCGGTTTGTACTGGTCCCACCTCCCCCAGAACCGATTCCAATTTCCCAGGAATTTGAATCCCTCCCTTCTGCACCACATCTCAAGCCACATATTCATCTGAGCTATCCTATGATTAGCACGTGGCACTGGTAGCAATCCTGACATTACTGTCTTTGAGGTCCTACTTTTTAATTTAAATCCTAGCTCTCTAAATTCAGCTTATAGAACCTCATCCTGTTTTTTACCTATATCGTTGGTACCTATATGCACCACATCAACTGGCTGTTCACCCTCCCCCACCAAAATGTCCGGCAACCGCTCCGAGACATCTTTGCCCCTCGCACCAGGAGGCAACATACCATTCTGGAGTCTCGATTGCGACCGCAGAAACGTCTGTCTATTCCTCTTACAATAGAATCCCCTACTACTATAGATCTCCCACTCTTTTTCCTGCCCTCCTGTGCAGCAGAGCCACCCATGGTGCCATGGACTTGGCGGCTGCTGCCCTCCCCTGATGAGTCATCCCCCCCCAACAGTTACCAAAGCGTTGTATCTGTTTTGGAGGGGGATGACCGCAGGGGACCCCTGCACTACCTTCCTTCCACTGCTCGTCCTGCAGGTCACCCATCCCCTATCTGTCTGTATAACCTTTACCTGCTGTATGGCCAGCTCACTAAACATGCTATTCACGGCATCCTCAGCATCGCGAATGCTCCAGAGTGAATCCACCCGCAGCTCCAGTGCCACAATGCGGCCTGTCAGGAGCTGCAGCAGGATACACTTCCCGCACATGTAGTCGTCAGGGACACTGGAAGCGTCCCTGAGTTCCCACATAGCACAGGAGGAGCACTCCTGCCATAACTTAACCCCTAGATTAACTTAATTTGGCAACAACAATGATAAAGTTTACCTACTGATAAAGGAAAAGAAAAAGAAAAACTACTCACCAATCACCAGCCAATCACTTACCCCCTTGGCTGTGACATCACCTTTCAATTTCTTTCTACTTCTTTGTTTACCTTCTGCCCCTGCACCTGCACCAGCTGGCTCCTTGACACTGCCCGAAATCCTGAACTCACGGGTCTTTTATAGGCCTCCGACTCCCCGGACTCCCGCCTCCTTGACGCTGCCCGAACTCCTGAACTCACGGGTCTTTTATAGGCCTCCGACTCCCCAGACTCCCCACTCCTCGACGTTGCCCGAACTCCTGAACTTGCTGGTCTTTTACAGGCTTCTGACTCCCCAGACTCCCGCCTCCTCGACGATGCCCGAACTCCTGAACTCGCGGGTCTTTTATAGGCCTCCGACTCCCCGGACTCCCGCCTCCTCGACGCTGCCCGAATTCCTGAACTCGCGGGCCTTTTATAGGCCTCCGACAACCTGGACTCTTGCCTCCTCGACGCTCTGAGTTCCAATGAGTTCAGAGTCGCGATAAATGTTTCATTCTCTGCTTGGCAACCAGTAACTAGTGGGGTGGCGCAGGGATCAGTGCTGCGTCCCGAACTATTTACAATCTATATTAATGACTTGGAACAAGAGACTGAGTGTAATGTAGCCAAGTTTGCTTACGATACAAAGACAGGAGGAAAAGCAATGTGTGGTTAAGTGAGTGGGCAAAAATTTGGCAGATGGAGTATAATGTTGGAAAGTGTGAGGTCTGCATGAAAAAAATCAAAGAGCAAGTTATTATTTAAATGGTGAAAGATTGCAAAGTGCCGCAGTACAGGGGGACCTGGGGGTACTTGTGCATGAAACACAAAAGGATAGTATGCAGGTACAGTAAGTGATCAGGAACGCCAGTGATATCTTGGCCTTTATTGCAAATGGGATGGAGTACAAAAGCAGGAAGTCTTGCTGCAACTATATAAGGTATTGCTGAGGCCACACCTGGTTTCCATATTTACGAAAGGATATACTTGCTTTGGAGGCAGTTCAGAGAAGGTTCACTAGGTTGATTCCGGAGATGAGGGGGTTGACTTATGAGGAAAGGTTGAGTAGGTTGGGCTTCTACTCAATGGAATTCAGAAGAATGAGGTGTGATCTTAGCGAAACGTATAAGATTATGAGGGGACTTGACAAGGTGGATGCAGAGAGGATGTTTCCACTGATGGGGGTGACTAGAACTAGAGGGCATAATCTTAGAATAAGAGTTCGCCCATTTAAAACTGAGATGAAGAGAAATTTCTTCTCTCAGAGGGTTGTAAATCTGTGGAATTCGCAGCCTCAGAGAGCTGTGGAAGCTGGGACATTGAATAAATTTAAGACAGAAATAGACAGTTTCTTAAACGATAAGTGGGTAAGGGGTTATGGGGAGCGGTCGGGGAGTGAAGCTGAGTCCATGATCAGATCAGACCAGCAGTTATCATGGGGGACTTTAATCTACATATAGATTGGGCTAACCAAACTGGTAGCAATACGGTGGAGGAGAATTTCCTGGAGTGTATTGGGATGGGTTTCTCGACCAATATGTCGAGGAACCAACTAGAGGGCTGGCCATCTTAGACTGGGTGATGTGTAATGAGAAAGGATTAATTAGCAATCTTGTTGTGCGAAGCCCCTTGGTGAAGAGTGACCATAATATGGTAGAATTCTTCATCAAGATGGAAAGTGACACAGTTAAATCAGCGATTAGGGTTCTGAAATTAAGGAAAGGTAACTTCGATGGTATGAGATGTGAATTGGCTAGAATAGACTGGCAAATGATACTTAAGGGGTTGATGGTGGATAGGCAATGGCAAACATTTAAAGATCACATGGATGAACTTCAACAATTGTACATCCCTGTCTGGAGTAAAAATAAAACGGGGAAGGTGGCTTAACCGTGACTAACAAGGGAAATTAAGGATAGTGTTAAATCCAAGGAAGATGCATATAAATTTGCCAGAAAAAGCAGCAAACCTGAGGACTGGGAGAAATTTAGAATTCAGCAGAGTAGGACAAAAGGTTTAATTAGGAAGGGGGAAATAGAGTATGAGACGAAGCTTGCCGGGAACATAAAAACTGACTGCAAAAGCTCTGTAGATATGTGAAGGGAAAAAGATTAGTGAAGACAAATGTAGGTCCCTTGCAGTCAGATTCAGGTGAATTTATAATTGGGAACAAAGAAATGGCAGACCAGTTGAACAAATACTTTGGTTCTGTCTTCACGAAGGATGACACAAATAACCTTCGGGAAATACTAGGGGACCGAGGGTCTAGTGAGAAGGAGGAACTGAAGGAATCCTTATTAGGCGGGAAATTGTGTTAGGGAAATTGATGGGATTGAAGGCCGATAAATCCCCGGGGCCTGATAGTCTGCATCCCAGAGTACTTAAGGTAGTGGCCCTAGAAATAGTGGATGCATTGGTGATCATTTTCCAACAGTCTATCGACTCTGGATCAGTTCCTATGGTCTGGATACACCACTTTTTAAAAAAGGAGGGAGAGAGAAAATGGGTAAATATAGACCAGTTAGCCTGACATCAGTAGTGGGGAAAATGCTGGAATCAATTATTAAAGATGAAATAGCAGCTCATTTGGAAAGCAGTGACACAGGATCGGTCCAAGTCAGCATGGATTTATGAAAGGGAAATCATGCTTGACAAATCTTCAGGAATTTTTTGAGAATGTAACTAGTACAGTGGACAAGGGAGAACCAGTGGATGTGGTGTATTTGGACTTTCAAAAGGCTTTTGACAAGGTCCCACACAAGAGATTGGTGTGCAAAATTAAAGCACATGGTAATAGGGGTAATGTACTGACGTGAGTAGAGAACTGGTTGGCAGACAGGAAGCAGAGATTCGGGATAAATGGGTCCTTTTCAGAATGGCAGGCAGTGACTAGTGGGGTACCGCAGGGTTCAGTGCTGGGACCCCATCTATTTACAGTATACATTAATGTATTTAGATGAAGGAATTGAGTGTAATATCTCCAAGTTTGCAGATGACACTAAGCTGGTGTGAGCTGTGACGAGGATGCTAAGAGGCTGCAGGGAGACTTAGATAGGTTAGCTGAGTGGGCAAATGCATGACAGATGCAGTATAATGTGGATAAATGTGAGGTTATCCACTTTGGGGAGAAAAACACGAAGGCAGAATATTATCTGAATGGCGGCAGATTAGGAAAAGGGGAGGTGCAACGAGACCTGGGTGTCATGGTACATCAGTCATTGAAAGTGGGCATGCAGGTACAGCAGGCGGTGAAGAAGGCAAGTGGTATGTTGGCCTTCATAGCTAGGGGATTTAAGTATTGGAGCAGGGAGGTCTTACTGCAGTTGTACAGGGCCTTGGTGAGGCCTCATCTGGAATATTGTGTTCAGTTTTGGTCTCCTAATCTGAGGAAGGACGTTCTTGCTATTGAGGGAGTGCAGCGAAGGTTCACCAGACTGATTCCCGGGATGGCAGGACTGACATATGATGAGAGACTGGATCGACTGGGCCAGTATTCATTGGAGTTTAGAAGGATGGGAGGGGATCTCATAGAAACAGACATAATTCTGACGGGACTGGACAGGTTAGATGCAGGAAGAATGTTCCCGATGTTGGGGAAGTCCAAAACCAGGGGACACAGTCTAAGGATAAGGGGTAAGCCATTTAGGACTGAGATGAGGAGAAACTTCTTCACTCAGAGAGTTGTTAACCTGTGGAATTCCCTACCGCAGAGAGTTGTCGATGCTAGTTCATTGGATATATTGAAGAGGGAGTTAGATATGGCCCTTACGGCTAAAGGGATCAAGGGGTATGGAGAGAAAGGAGGAAAAGGGTACTGAGGGAATGATCAGCCATGATCTTATTGAATGGTGGTGCAGGCTCGAAGGGCCGAATGGCTTACTCCTGCACCTATTCTCTATGTATCTATGTTTCTATGATCTTATTGAATGGAAGAACAGGCTTGAGGGGCTGTATGGCCTCCATCATCATAGACAGTCCCTTGGAATCGAGGCTGACTTGCTTCCACTCCATAGTGAGTCCTTTGGTGGCTGAAGAGGAAACATGCAAGAGCCACAGACCCTGTCACAAGTGGGACAGACATTCATCGGGGGAAGGGGGAAGTGGGACTGATTTGCCGCATGCCCCTTCCGCTGCCTGCGCCCGACCTCTTCACGCTCGCGGCGTTGAGATTTGAAGAGCTCAACGCCCTTCCGGATGCACTTTCTCCACCTCGGGCAGTCTTCGGCCAGGGACTCCGAGCTATCAGTGGTGATGTCGCATTTTACCAGGGAGGCTTTGAGGGTGTCGTTGTAACGTTTCCGCTGCCAACCTTTGGCTCGTTTGCCGTGAAGAAGCTCCGCATAGAGCAATTGCTTAGGAAGGCTTGTGTCTGGCATGCAAACTATGTGGCCTGCTTCAATGCTGGGGATGCTAGCCTGGGCAAGGACACTGATGTTGGTGCACCTGTCCTCCCAGGGGATTTGCAGGATCTTGCGGAGACATCATTGGTGATATATCTCCAGCAACTTGAGGTGTCTACTGTACATTGTCCATGCCTCTGATCCATACAGGAGGGTGGGTATTACTACAGCACTGTAGACCGTATGGCCCACTCCCGTTCCTATTTCTTATACTTATGTTCTTATGTCTTTACTGTTTCTTCATTGTAATTGCTAATTGTTTCACTGAGGTTGAACAAAGGGATCTGTTAGCCCTCCCCAAATTCATTACCCCTCACACTTCTCTGGATTGAATTCCATTTGCCACTGTTCTGCCTGCCTGACCAGTTCATTGATATCTTCCTGCAGTCTATAGCTTTCTTCTTCATTATCAACCCCACAGCCAATTTTTGTGTCATCTGCAAACTTTTTAATCATACCCCCTACATTCAAGTCTAAATCATTGATGTATATATTTGTTCATGTCTTTGCCCTTTCAGTGGACATAGTGAGGGTGTGCCCAGCAGCAGGACTATGCTGGAGTAGGCATTGATGAGGCTGGTGTCTTTCAAGGAGACGTCACCATTCAGTCCTCCCTGTGCGTGACAGTAGATGTGTCAGAAAGTGGACAGTACCAGTCACAGCAAAGACAGACATAGTTGAATCCAGGGTCATCTCAGAAACCAGTATGAGGAGATACCTGAATCTCAAGACTCTCCCACTGAAATTGTGCTACAAGGGAGCACACTTATTCCTTCTACTGTGGAATCACTTCGAAGACCCAGGCTCACAATTAGAAATTGGGCACAATATATAACACATATCAGAAAGACACTCACATCACTGACACATGGCACAAATCAGATGGGTAAATTATTTGCACCGTATTGGAATTTTATCCAGAGTGTTTCTTTCTGACAGTGTAGAAGAAAGTAACAGCACAGCAAAGGATGGGTACCGAGGTTAGCAGAAGAAGTGTTGCAGAAGGTATTCTCTCAGTGCTATGAGGATAGCAGCTTGCTCAAAAACGCTGTTCAGACACTTACCTGCAATGTTCCTCATATAGCACCTGTGCACCAGTCTTCCTGATCCTCCAGTGTTTCTGAAGCAACAACCTTCCTCAGTGTCTGGAATATGATTTCGGATTGGCCCTCTCATCCTCCATGGTAGGTCAATTTGTATTGCAAAGTTGTGAAGCATTCATTCGGAACTGATGCTCTTGGAGATCCTGGCACCTCCTGGTTTGTGAGTGTATCTAAAACATTGCTTTGAGATGCCAGTGGTATGCTCTATAATGATCCTAATAGGTGCATGGACCTCATTGTATCTGGGTTGTGTTCTGTCCCTAGCTGACACAATGGTGTCATCGACCAGAGGCAAGTAAGGTGTCATTCCTTCAGTCGCCTTTTACCAGGACGGACTGAGGGCTCTCCGCTACTTCTTTGAACGGAGGCCCAACCAGTCCCCATCCAACACCAGCCTTCTCCACCTGGTTGAACTTGTTCTCACATTTAACAACTTCTCCTTTGACTCCACTCACTTCCTCCAAATAAAAGGTGTCGCTGAGAGAACCCGTATGTGTCCTAGCTATGCTTGCCTTTTCGTGGGATATGTGGAACATTCTTTGTTCCAGTCCTACTCGGTTCCCCTCCCTCACTTCTTTTTCCAGTACATTGCATTGTACCATTTCCTGCTCTTGCCCCGAACTGGAACATTTCATCAACTTTGCTTCCAATTTCTACCCCTCCTTCAAATTTCTATGTTTCTATATGGTCCATCTCTGACTCTTCCCTTTCCTTCCTTGACTTCTCGATCTCCATTTCTGGGGATAGGCTGTCAACCATTATCTACCATAAGCCCACTAACTTCCACAGCTATCTCTCTCCACTTCCTGTAAGGGCTTTAGTCTATTCTCCCGGTTTCTCCATTTCTGTTGCATCTGTTCTGACGATGCCACCTTCCATACCAGTGCTTCTGATATCTCTTCCTTTTTCTTCAACCGACGATTCTCCTCCACCGTGGTTGACAGAGCCCTCAACCATCTCCGTCCCAGTTCCCGCACATCTATTCTCACTCCTTTCCCTCCCTCCCAGAACCACGATAGGATTCTTTTGTCTTGACCGTTCACCCCACCAGCCATCACGTTCAACGGATCATCCTTCACCATTTCTGCCACCTCCAGCGTAATGCCACCCCCCAAACACATCTTCCCATCCCCTCCCCTTTCATCATTCCGAAGGGACCGCTTACGCCGTGACATCCTGGTCCGCTCTTCAATCACCCTCAACACACCTTCCCCTTCTCACGGCACCTTCCCATGCAAGCGCAGAAGAAAAGAACATAAGGAATAGGAGCAGGAGTAGGCCATTTGGCCCCTCCAGCCTGCCCCGCCATTTAATAAGATCATGGCTGATCTGATCATGGACTCAGCTCTACTTCCCCGCCCGCTCCCCATTGTCAAGTATGGAAGCACTCCACAAGACTGAGTTACTGTGAGCTAAAACTGATGTGACCTTAGTCTCTTTAATACAACTCTAGAGTGCCTAAGCAGCATGGCAGACAACCTTTTATACTCCCTTGCACTAGGTGTGCAGATGATCCTTGGGCCTCCAACAGTTGCGCCCTCTGGTGGCAAGTCTTACACAGTTACAATGTTTACATACATGACATTACTCCCCCTCAAAGTCTTTGATACAAATTATTTACAAGTTGAGACGATCCGGGGCCCTATACTCCCTGGTTGATCGTCTGAGTTCAAACTCTGGCATGGGTGAGTTGGCCGGACCATTGCTGCACTGCGGTGCGGCTGGTCTGACAGGACTGTTGGGAATAGTGGGTTCATCCTCTTGATTGACAGCAAGGTCGATTGCTGGTTGGGTGTGTGTTGGTGGATCGATGATGGTGATGTCCTCTTCAGGTTGTTCCTGGTTGTCAGTGAACCGCAGTTTGGTCTGATCCAAATGCTTTCTGCACGTTTGTCCATTCAACAGTTTGACTATAAACACTCTATTCCCCTCCTTGGTCAAGACAGTGCCAATGACCCCTTTAGGACCATGACCGTAATTAAGGACAAACACAGTGTCGTTAACATCAATGTCATGTGTTACAGCCGCGCGATCGTGGTACGTGTTTTGCCGGTAACACCGGGTTTCCACATGATCATTTAGATCCAGGTGGACAAGAGAGAGCCTGGTTTTGAGTGCCCTCTTCATTAACAATTCTGCAAGGGGAACCCCAGTGAGCGAGTGAGGTCACGTCTGGTAGCCGAGCAGAACCCAAGATAAGCGGATCTGCAAGGAGCCTTCCGTCACGCGTTTCAAGCTCTGCTTGATAGTTTGGACTGCCCGTTCCGCTTGACCATTGGATGAGGGCTTAAGCTGGGCAGACCTGACATACTTGATGCCATTGCGGGTCATAAACTCGTTGAATTCTGAGCTGGTGAAACACAGTCCATTGTCACTGCCAAGGACGTCGGGCAAGCCATGGGTGGCGAACATAGCCCGGATACTTTCAATGGTGGCAGTGGATGTGCTGGATGATTACGCATTCAATCTATTTAGTGTAAGCATCCACTACAACTAAAAACATTTTTCTGAGAAAGGGGCCAGCAAAATCTACGTGGATCCTGGACCACCGTTTGGAGGGCCATGGCCACAGACTCAATGGAGCCTCCCTTGGTGCATTGCTCAATTGTAAGCACATGTTGCACTGGTGTACGCATGACTCTAAGTCCGAGTCAATGCCGGGCCATCAAACATGCGACCTGGCTATAGCCTTCACCATGACTATGCCTGGGTGGGTATTGTGTAGGTCGCATATAAACGTTTCCCTGCCTTTTTTTGACAAAACCATGCAATTACCCCATAAGAGACAATCCGACTGGATGGACATTTCATCTCTGCTTCGGTGAAACAGCTTAATTTCATCTTGCATTTCTCCGGGAACAGCCGACCAGCTCCCATTTACAAGTGATAGCACAGGATCCTGGCTGGTCCAGTCCTGATCTGGTGAGCTGTGACGGGTGACCCCTCGCTCTCAAAAGCATCCATGACCAGAAGCAAGTCTGTGGGCTGTGCCATTTCTACCCCGGTAGTGGGCAATGGTAGCCGACTGAGGGCATCAGCACAGTTCTCTGTGACTGGTCTGTGGCGGATAACATAGTCATAGGTGGAAAATGTTAGTGGCCATCTTTGGATGCGGGACGAAGCATTGGTGTTTATACCTTTTCTTTCTGAAAACAATGAAATGAGCGGTTTGTGGTCGGTTTCAAGCTCAAACCGAAGTCCAAATAGGTATTGGTGCATTTTCTTAGCCCCATATACACATGCTAATGCCTCTTTCTCGACCATACTGTAGGCTCTCTCAGCCTTAGACAGACTTCTAGATGTGTATGCAACCGGTTGAAGTTTGTACCGATACATTGGTTTGCTGTAACACACAGCCGACCCCATACGAAGATGCATCACAAGCTAGCACTAATCGTTTACACGGGTCATACAGTACAAGTAACTTATTAGAACAAAAATGGTTTCTGGCCTTTTCAAAGACTGTCTCTTATTTATCCCAAACCCTTATGTAGCAACATTTGCAACGGTTCCAGCAAAGTGCTTAACTCGGGTAGAAAGTTACCAAAATAGTTGAGGAGTCCCAAGAACGAACGCACCTCTGTCACATTCTGTGGTCTGGGTGCATTCTTGATGGCCTCTGTCTTTGAGTCCATGGGTCTGATGCTGTCTGCCGCAATCTTTCTCCCCAAAAATTTGACTTCTGGCACCAGGAAAACACACTTGGAGCATTTCAGCCTGAATCCCACTCTGTCTAGTCGACTTAGAACCTCTTCCAGGTTGTGCAGGTGTTCGGTGGTGTCACGACCGGTGATCAGGATGTCGTCTTGAAACACAACAGTGTGCAGAACTGATTTCTGCAGACTCTCCACGTTCCTCTGGAAGATGGCAGCAGCCGAACGAATCCCAAAAGGGCACCTGTGGTATATAAACAAACCTTTGTGCATGTTGATGCACGTCAATCTTTTCGAAGATTCAGCCAGCCCCTGTGTCATGTAGGTGGAAGTTCTGGTCGAGACGCTCAACGAAGGCTTCCCAATCATCACCCTCTACAAATCTCTCTAAAATACCGACGGCAGCCATGACCGTGTGAAAGTTCGTAATCTGTTACTCGTCGCCAATTGTTAAGTATGGAAGAACTCCACAAGACTGAGTACTGTCAGCTAAAACTGATATGACCTTAGTCTCTTTAATACAACTCCAGAGTGCCTAAGCAGCATGGCAGACAACCTTTTATATTCCCTTGCATGAGGTGTGCAGGTGATCCTTGGGCCTCCAACAGTTGCGCCCTCTGGTGGCAAGCCTTACAATGTTTACACCCATAACCCTTTAATCCCTTATTGCTCAAAAATCTATCTCCACCTTAAATATAAGATGCAACACTTCTACCTCCTCCTTTCCCACTATCCAGGTCCCCAAACACTCCTTCCAGGTGAACAGCGATTTACTTGTACTTCTTTCAATCTAGTATACTATATTCGCCACTCACGATGCAATCTCCTCTGCATTGGCGAGGCCAAACGTAGATTGAGTAATCACTATGCAGAACACCTCCGTTCAGTCCGCAAGTGTGATCCTGAGCTTCCGGTCGCTTGTCATTTTCTGTCCCACTCCCACTCTGAACTCTCTGTCCTTGGCTTCATACATTGTTCTAATTAAGCTTAACAGAAGCCCGAAGAACAGCACCTCATCTTTCGATTCGGTTCTTTACAGCCTTCCGGAGTGCAACAAGTTAAGATTATAACTACTCTTCCAATTTTTTTGGACAGCAGCTGTTGGTAATGATTCTGCCGTTGTCATTTACAGCTCCTCTGGACCCATTTTTTTTTTCTTTACTTGTCCCATTATCACCCCTTTTTGCCCTTCACCATCAACCCTTTTGTCATTTAATCACTCCTGCCTTCCACCCTATCACAGACATTCCTGTTTTTTTTTTATTCCCCTTGCCCACTTTCCCTGCCTCTGTACTTGCTTAAAACCTGCTACATCTCCAACATGTTCCAGTTCTGCCAAAAGGTCCTGAAACATTAACTCGATTTCTTTTCCCACAGATGCTGCCTGACCTGCTGAGTATTTCCAGCATTTTCTGTTTTTATTTAAGGAGATATAGGACAGGTGACCAAAAGCTTGGTCGACAAGGTAGGTTTTAAGGAACGTCTTAAAGGAGGAGAGAGAGGTCGAGAGACAAAGAATTTAAGGGAGAGAATTCCAAAACTTAGGGCCCAGGAAGTTGAAAGCATGGTCGCTGTTATATATGTATACTTCTATTTACTCTGTACAGCCACCAGAGGGCTCATCTCCTGGAGTCCCAAGAGATCCCATAATCCCTTGGGAGCACAGGTATTTAAGGAGGCTTCACAGGTTGGAGAGGCGCTCTGGAGACCTGCAATAAAAGATTAAGGACACACTTTACTTTCAGCTCACAGTGTTCAATCTGACTCTTTCTCCATACACAACAACTGGCGATGAGATGCAGATAGTGAACCCAAAGATGCAGAGAACAGTGGGCATCTTGGAGAAATTCTTGGCGGGAGATGATTGGGAAACCTTTGTGGAGCGACTCGACCAATACTTCGTGGCCAACGAGCTAGATTGAGAAGAGAGCACTGCCAAATGAAGGGCGATCCTCCTCACCGTCTGTGGGGTACCAACCTATGGCCTCATAAAGAATCTGCTCACTCCAGCGAAACCCACGGAGAAATCGTACGACGATTTGTGCACACTGGTCCGAGAGCATTTGAATCCGAAGGAAAGCGTTCTGATGGTGAGGTACCAGTTCTACACCTACAAAAGGTCTGAAGGCCAGGAAGTGGCGAGTTATGTCGCCGAGCTAAGATGCCTTGCAGGACATTGCGAATTTGAAGGACATTTGGAGCACATGCTCAGAGACTTTTTCGTACTTGGCTTTGGCCACGAAACCATACTTCGCAAACTTTTTACTGTAGAGACCCCAACCTTGAATAAGGCCATAGCGATAGCCCAGGCGTTCATTGTCACCAGTGACAATAGGAAGCAAATCTCTCAGCACACAAGTGCTGCTACAAGTACTGTGAACAAAGTGATGTTGTTTTTGAATTGTAACGTACAGGGCAAGTCACACATACCTGCAGCTACATGTCCGTAGATATCTCAGAGTCCACCATCAAGGGTGATGAATGCAAGGCCATTAACATCTTGTTGGTGCTGCGGGGGTGATCATCATTTCCATTCATGCCGATTCAAAGAGTAAGTTTGCAAGGGCTGTGGAACAATGGGACACCTCCAACGAGTGTGCAGGCAAACTCCAAAGACTGTTAAACCTGTAAACCACCATGTTGCAGTGGAGGACAGATCCACGGAGGATCACTACGAACCAGAGTCTCAGATCGAGGAGGCAGAGGTACATGGGGTGCACACATTCATCACGAATTGTCCCCCGATAATGCTGATTGTTGAACTAAATGGACTCCCGGTGTCAATGGAGCTGGACACGGGCACAAGCCATTCCATCATGGGCAAAAAGACTTTCGAAAGGTTGTGGTGCAACAAGGCCTCAAGGCCAGTCTTAACTCCAGTTCGCATGAGATTAAGAACTTACACGAAGTAACTGATTCCTGTAATCAGCAGTGCTACCGTAAAAGTCTCCTATGATGGAGTGGTGCACAAGCTATCACTCTGGGTGGTACTGGGCGATGGTCTCACGCTGCTCGGCAGGAGCTGGCTGGGAAAGATATGCTGGAACTGGGACGACGTCCGAGCGCTATCGCCCACTGACGACATTTCGTGTGCCCAGGTCTTAAACAAATTTCCTTCGCTGTTCGAACCAGGCACCGGGAAATTCCAAGGAGCAAAAGTGCAGATCCATCTAATTCCGGGGGTGTGACCCATCCATCACAAGGTGAGAGCAGTACCGTACATGATGAGAGAAAGGGTAGAGATTGAGCTAGACTGGCTGCAAAGAGAGGGCATCATTTCCCCAATCAATGAGTGGGCCAGTCCTATCATACCAGTCCTCAAGGGAGACAGCACCATCAGAACCTGCAGGACCAATACCCACTACCAAAGGCCGATGATCTCTTTGCAATACTGACGGGAGGAAAGACATTCATGAAGCTGGATCTGACTTCAGCCTACATGACGCAGGAACTGGAGGAATCATCGAAGGCCCTCACCTGCATCAACATGCACAAAGGTCTTTTTGTTTATAACAGATGCCCGTTTGGAATTCGATCGATGGCGGCGATATTCCAGAGAAACATGGAAAGCTTACTGAAGTCGGTCCCGCGCACCGCATGGGGCTCAGGTTAAAACGCTTGAAGTGTGTTTTCCTGGCGCCTGAAGTGGAGTTCCTGGGAAAGAGGCTTGCGGCGGACGGCATCAGGCCCACCAACGTGAAGACGGAGGCAATCGAGAACGCACCGAGGCCACAGAACGTGACGGAGCTGCGGTCATTTCTGGGACTCCTGAACTACTTTGGTAACTTCTTACCGGGTTTCAGCACACTGTTAGAACCACTACATATTTTACTACGAAAAGGGAACAAATGGGTTTGGGGCAAAAGCCAAGAAAATGCCTTTGTAAAAGCGAGAAAATTGTTATGCTCAAACAAATTGCTTGTGATTTATGATCCATGTAAGTGTTTGATACTCGCATGTGATGTGTCATCATATGGCGTCGGGTGTGTATTGCAACAAGCTAATGATTTCGGGAAACTGCAATCTGCTGCTTATTCATCCAGGAGTCTGTCTAAGGCTGAAAGAGCCTACAGCATGATTGAGAAAGAAGCGTTAGCGTGTGTCTATGGGGTAAAGAAAATGCATCAATACCTGTTTGGGCTAAAATTTGAATTAAAAACTGACCATAAGCCACTTATATCCCTGATCTCTGAGAGTAAATGGATGAATACCAACGCATTGACCCGCATCCAGAGATGGACGCTCACGTTGTCCGCATACAACTACGCCATCCGCCACAGGCCAGGCACAGAAAACTGCGCTGATGCTCTCAGTAGGCTGTCATTGCCCACCACAGAGGGTGGAAATGGCGCAGCCCGAGATCTAACCATGATTATGGAAGCATTTGAGAGTGAGCAATCACCCGTCACTGCCCGGCATATCAAAACCTGGACAAGCCAGGACCCCTTATTATTTCTAGTCAAAAGCTGTGTGCTTCACGGGAACTGGTCCAGTGTCCCAGTGGAAATGCAGGAAGAGATAAAGCCGTTCCAGCGGCGCAAAGATGAAATGTCTATACAGGCAATCGAGTAGTGGTCCCCAAGAAGGGCAGAGACACCTTCATCAATGACCTCCACAGTACCCACCCAAGCATCATAATGATGGAAGCGATAGCCAGATCTCACCTGTGGTGGCCCGGTATCGATGCGGACTTAGAGTCCTGCATTCACAGATGTAATACTTGCTCGCAGTTAAACAATGTACCCAGGGAGGTGCCGCTAAGTTTATGGTCTTGGCCCTCCAAACCGTGGTCTAGGGTACACGTCGACTATGCAGGCCCGTTCTTGGGTAAAATGTTCCTTGTGGTTGTAGACGCATACTCCAAGTGGATTGAATGTGAGATAATGTCAGCTAGCACGTCCGTTGTCACTACTGAAAGCCTGCGGGTCATGTTTGCCACACACGGCCTACCCGATGTCCTGGTGAGAGACAACGGGCCATGTTTTACCAGTGATGAGTTCAAAGAATTCATGACCCGTAACGGGATCAAACATATCACATCTGCCCCGTTTAAACCAGCGTCCAATGGTCAGGCAGAGAGAGCAGTGCAAACCATCAAGCAAGGCTTGAAGAGGGTAACTGAAGGCTCACTGCAGACTCACCTATCCCAAGTCCTGCTTCGCTACCGCACGAGACCCCACTCACTCACTGGGATCCTATCTGCTGAACTGCTCATGAAAAGAACATTTAAGACAAGGCTCTCGTTAGTTCACCCTGATCTACAGGAACAGGTAGAGAGCAGGCGGCTTCAACAAAGTGCATACCATGACATAGAAACATAGAAACATAGAAAATAGGTGCAGGAGTAGGCCATTCGGCCCTTCTAGCCTGCACCGCCATTCAATGAGTTCATGGCTGAACATTCAACTTCAGTACCCCATTCCTGCTTTCTCGCCATACCCCTTGATCCCCCTAGTAGTAAGGACCTCATCTAACTCCTTTTTGAATATATTTAGTGAATTGGCCTCAACAACTTTCTGTGGTAGAGAATTCCACAGGTTCACCACTCTCTGGGTGAAGAAGTTCCTCCGCATCTCGGTCCTAAATGGCTTACCCCTTATCCTTAGACTGTGACCTCTGGTTCTGGACTTCCCCAACATTGGGAACATTCTTCCTGCATCTAACCTGTCTAACCCCGTCAGAATTTTATATGTTTCTATGACAACGCAAATGTGTCACGTGAGATTGAAATCAATGATCCTGTATTTGTATTAAATTATGTACAAGGTCCCAAGTGGCTTCCCGGCATTGTCGTGGCCAAAAGGGGAGCAGGGTGTTTCGGGTCAAACTTTCAAATGGATTCATTCACCGGAAACACTTGGACCAAATCAAACTCAGATTCACGGACTATCCTGAGCAACCCACCTTGGACCCCACCTTTTTTGATCCCCCAACACACACACCAGTGGCAACCGACACCACGGCTGACCATGAGGCAGAACCCATCATCCACAGCAGCCCTGCAGGGCCCAACAAATGGTTCAACAACACCAGCTTTCACACCGAGATGATCAACCAGGGCAAGAAGGGCCCCAGATCGACTCACATTGTAAATAGTTACACGATTGACTTTGGCGGGGGGAGTGTTGTTATATATGTATACTTATATTTACTCTGTAGAGCCACCAGAGGGCTCATCCCCTGGAGTCCCAAGGGATCCCGTAATCCCTTGGGAGCACAGGTATTTAAGGAGGCTTCACAGGTTGGAGTGGCACTCTGGAGACCTGCAATAAAAGACAAAGGTCACATTTTACTTTGAGCTTACAGTGTTCAATCAACTCATTTCCCATACACAACAGTCGCCTCTGGTGGAGCGATGAAAATTAGGAATGCGCAAGGGCCTCTTCAGCTCTGTCACCAGTGAAACAGTTCTATCCTAAAATGGCAATTGGGATCCCATGGACGGCATGTACTCTGATTTGCATGTTAAAAACGGCATCACCCCTGTGCTCACTGACCTACATTAACTCTCGATCCGGCAAAGCCTCGATTTTAAAATTCATATCCTTGTACTCATATCCCTCCATGGCCTCGTCCCCTCCCTATCTCTGGAACTTCCTCCAGACCTACAACCTTATGAGATATCTGCATTTCTCCAATTCTGGCCTCTCGGGCATTCCTAATTTTCATGGCTCCATCATTGGCGACTGTGCCTGCAGCTGCCAAGATCTCAAGCTCTGGAATTCCCTCCCGAAACCTCTCTGCCTCTCTACCTCTATCTTCTCTTTTAAGATGCTCCTTAAAACCGACCTCTTTGACCAAGCTTTAGATCACCTGTCTTAATATCTCTTTGTGTGGCTTGGAATCAAATTTTGTTTGATATCGCTACTGTGAAGCGCCTTGGGACATTTTACTATGTTAAAGGCGCTATATAAATGCGAGTTGTTGTTGTAAGTCTAAAAAGATGTCTCAAGCCACTAAACTGTGAGAAACCCAATGCTGACCTGTCACTATCAACACTTTCAGTATTCTACAGTGCCCATACCCAACTCAGTGATGAAATAATAGCAACTTACATTTATATAGCATCTTTAACATAGTAAATCATCTCAAGGCACTTCACAGGAGCATTATCAAACAAAATTTGACACGGAGCCACATAGGAAAAATACTGGGGTGAGTTTTGCTTTTGCTGCCAGGCAGAAAATGAAAGGAAGTAGATCGGGGGCGCCTGCTCTACACACCGCTCCATTTTTATTTCCGCGGCAAAAGCGAAAATTCACCCCGTTGTAACCATCATTATCATAGGCGGTCCCTCGTATTGAGGATGACTTGCTTCCACGACAAAAAGGTATTTCAATGAAGGACCTAATATTCCAGGTTCTGAACTACATGTTGAAGGGTGGGAGATGCCTGTGCGTGGATTTTTTTAACGTGTGGTGGCCGTTGCACACCAGCCACCACACGGGCTTGACAGAGCTAGATCTTGGTCCAGTGGCAAGGATTAACCAGGATGACTGGAGACCAGCTCTGCTGCACAGACCTAGTGCGCGCACATATCGCAGTGTGGGCTGGCCCGTGCTGCCCCTGAGCCCTCGCCTCTGCTGGGCCCCGATCACGTTGCTCCACGATCACTCGTCGCTCCTGCTATATCTGCCCACGTTCCAATCAGCGACCTGGACCTTGGTGAAATCTATCACCAGGTTTCATTTCCATTTTAAATGGTCGATCCCTTATCCTGAAACGATGCCCCCGGGTTCTAGATTCCCCCACGAGGGGAAACATCCTCTTTGCATCTACCCTGTCAATCCCCCTCAGAATCTTATACGTTTCAATAAGATCACTTCTCGTTCTTCTAAACTCCAATGAGTATAGACCCAACCTGCTCAACCTTTCTCATAAGATAACCCCCTCTTCTCAGGAATCATCCTCGGGAACCTTCTCTGAACTGCCTCCAATGCAAGTATATCCGTCAGCCAGGGGGCAAACAGACTCTCAGCATCTACCCTGTCAATCCCCGCTTAGAATTTTATATGTTTCAATGAGATCACCTCTCATTCTTCTGCTCCCCATTGCTGCAACCCCCACCCGTTGTAACACTGCGGGGCAAGCTACAGATGAAACCTGGGTCCAGCTCCTGAATCCAGAGCAATCCAAAAACAGCACTCACCAACGGACTGGACAAATATAGACTATTCTATGCTCGAGTCTGGTCTTTATATCAGAGGAGAGATATGGCCAGGCAGTTAGGTGTGTGCAAGAGTTGACAGTGCCTGAGCAACCCATCCAGGATTATGGCAATTATACACCTACTGAAGCTGTATCTCAGCATTTTGTGTCAATGCACAAACTCTGCATGGAATGTTAGAGGTGCCTCTTCTCCCACTATGAAACACTTCCCCCTCGCCCCCAACACACAGCATCGCCAATACCCGTCCCCCTCCCGCCCCCAACCCACAGCATTCCCACCTGAAAAGTCTAGGCAGAAGCTCAAATGCAGAATTTGCAACCACTTACTGAACCACGCCAAGCATTTAACTGTCGGAATTTATTGGGCCTTTGGCAACCGAGTGGAATTGTCTGCAATTCTTTTTTATTTACTCCGAGCAATGGCTAAGATGAAAGACATGAGATTTTTGACTGTGTTAGAATTGCCTCCAGCTGCATCCTGTTGTCGTGCACCTCTGTTACAAAGCCTGATACCACCAAGAAAAAGGAGACGTTAGGACAGGTGGCCGAAAGCTTGGCCACAGTGGCAGGTTTTAAGGAGCATCTTGAAGGAGGAGAGAGAGAGGGAGGTAGAGAGACGGAGAGGTTTAGGGCAGGAATTTCAGAGCTTAGGACCCAGACAGTTGAAGACACGGCCGCCAATGGTAGAGCAATGAAAATTGGGGATGTGCATCCAGTCCGTTCTCAAGATTGCCTTCTTCCACCTCAAGCACATTTAAACTTGTTCTTCACTCTCTGCTGGTGAAACCTTCACCCATATTTTATCACCATGAGGACTGATTTTTCAAATGTCGTCCTCACCAACTTCCCCTTCTTTAGAACTTACAGCCAGTCTGGAAATCTGCAGCTTTAGTCTTCTCCTATTAAAAGTCTTGCCTAGCCTGATCCTTACTATCTCCACTGAATCCCTGTTCCCCAGTGCATGAACTTCAACATCTTCTTCCTCATTTTGAAATCCCTCCATGACTTCTGTAATATAGAGCACCACCTAGTGGACTACTGTGCATTTGCAACTGCTGCTGTAAATACAATAAAAGCATCATGTGACTATGTCACCTGAAAAGTTCCTGTGCAATGGAGCCATCTTGTAAGTGTGTGTTTGCGATGTCGTAAAGAATATATTCCAACTTCCTTCCACCCTGTTCAGGAAATCTTCCCAGCTGAGCTCCTTTAGTCATCTGGCTACAGCTTACTGCGAACCCCACTGCTCCCTCCTCTCCATCATCAGTAGCTGATCCTTCAGCTACTATGCCTTGGCCTTGGCAACCTCTTGCTGAACCACTTCACTCACTTCAACATCTGTCTCATCTTCAGAAGCCTGCTAAAAATATATCTCTTCAACCATGCCTTCAAATCCTCCCTAAATTATTTAATATCTTACTCAGCACCTATCTCTCCTCCCTATAAATGGTTTGAAGATGTTCTTTTACCACGAGGAGCACTACATAAATGCAAGTGGCTATTGATGCTGCCACTTCAATATTGTCCTTTTGTGAGTTTAATTGTGTTCCCTGAATGCCCCTGCTGTGTGGAGCAGATAGCGCAGAACTGCGGGGGCTATTTTGCATCTATCAGGCACTGCTTCCATTTTTTGCAGACTTTTCCTAAAACTACAGACTGTGGTTAGCTCGAACCATCTATTATTCAATGTATAATCTGCTGTGCATAAGTCTAAACTGCTGTATAAGAATCACCCATTGTTACGCCACATAGGATAACACAAGGTTGAATGCATAACCTGAGCAATCTACAATACCGCATTTTACAATTGTCATGTCTGTAAGCTTGTAATGCTTGTAGCTCCACACTGTGCATGTGGGCGTATTGTGTACTGCAACTGCAGAGTTAATAATAAACAGAACCAGGCAGATTCCGGAGGCTTCCGAGAGAGAACTGCCTGCCATGTAGGAAACTGTGTCTGCTGTGCTCTGTGAATATATCACATTTGGTGCTGAGATGGGATTTTTCGGATAATTTAAAGCTTAATTTTTGTTGGGGAAGGATTCAGCCAGCCAACAGAGAGACTTTGGAAGTTTCTTCTTTGGAAAAAAGCTACAAAATCCGAGGTAAAATACAGTACATGGTGTGAACAGCTAGAGATTAAAATGGCAGGTGTAATCGGACATTTGGGGGAATATAGGCACGACCGGGAATGTTTTAAAGCGTATGTGGATCAGCTAGAAATGTATTTCACTGCAAATAACATAATCGAAGTTCCAGACAATGCAGTCCAGAACCGGGCTGTGTTGGAACGTAAGAAAGCGATCTTCTTATCGGAGGTGGGTCCGGCATTGTACGAAACTCTTATAAATCTGCTTGTGCCTGACGAGCCAAAGGACACAACGCTTAAAGAGATTTTAATGAAGCTGGAGCAGCACTATAACCCCAAACCGTTAGAAATTGCTGAAAGCTATCATTTTGAGATTTGGAATCAAAAGACTGATGAATGTATCAGTGATTACATTGTAGCATTAAAAAAGCTAGCGATGCACTGTAATTTTGGAAACTTCCAAAACCGAGCATTACGGGATCGTCTTGTTTGTGGGGTGAAAAATGATGCGATCAGAAGGAAGTTATTGTCGACGGATGACTTGACTTTTGAGATTGCTTGTCAGATAGCGAGGTCGATGGGCATGGCCTAACAATATTCCCGAGAATTAAATAATAATTATGGTCGTCAGTCAACTGAGGTAAATCACCTGCAGGTTCAAAGTAAAAGATGGTGGGGGCCCAAAGTCTCAGAAACTGGAAATTCTAACAGAGTGTCGAAGTCGTGCTACAGGTGCCTGGAACAACACACTGCTCAAAGTTGTCCATACGTGAAGGCAGAGTGTTTCTTCTGCAGGAAGACTGGGCATCTTGCAAAGGCATGCCGACTGAAGGGTAAACCAGCTTTTAAAGCTATGAGTCCAGCGTTCAAAGCTATGAGTAGTAATCCAAAGAGACTGCATGGCTTGGAAGAACAACAGCAGGATGAGGAGATGTTAGAGTTACACATCATCAGGAGCACGAGGTTAACGGACAGCGATTCGGAAAGTATCAAAATCCATATAGATGTTGCGGGATTCAAGATACCAATGGAAATTGACAAGGGTGCATCCGTGAGTGTAGTACTGGAGTCGCTGTACCTCGACAAATTGCGTGATTTCCAACTGGAGAAATCCAAGATAGAGCTGTGAGGCTACTTGGGAGAGAAAATTCCTGTGGTAGGTCGTATCACCGTACCGGTGAAATATAAAGATCAATTTCAGAACTTGCCTTTAATAGTAGTGAAAGGAGACAAGTCTGCCTTACTAGAAAGAAATTGGTTGAGCTCACTGAAGCTGGATTGGAGTAAGATTTTCTGTGTGGAAGCGAGATTTTCATCAACGGATGAGGTTATCAAGAAGTATCCGAAGGTATTCTGTGAAACGGGCAGTCCGATCCAAGGCTTCAAGGCGAGTGTACAGAAGAATGCTAGATCGGTTCACTACAAGCCACGTTCCATACCATATGCATTCAAGGAGAAAGTTGAGCAAGAACTCAAAAGACTAGAGATTGAGAACATTATTTGTAAGATAGATCGATGTAATTGGGCTACACCCATTGTTGTTATACCTAAGTCGGATGGTAAGGTAAGATTGTGTGGTGATTATAAAGTAACCGTAAACCAGGTTCTAGAGGGTAATGTCCCCAATACATTGCCGAATATAGAAGATTTGTTCACAACACTGACAGGTGGTCAGATCTTCTCAAAACTGGATCTTATGAATGCCTACTTACAGCTTGAACTAGATGAGGAATCCAAGTCATGTTTGACTATAAATACTCTTCTAGGCCGATATCAATTTAATAGGCTACCGTTTGGAGTGTCTACCGCCCCTGCCATATTCCAAGGGGTGATGAACCAGAATTTGCAAGATATTGAAAGGGTAGTATGTTATTTGGATGACATACTAATTTCAGCACCAAATAGGCAAATTCATAATAACATATTGAATTAAGTCCTCAAACGGCTAGAGAAGCACAGAGTACGAGTGTCTGCTCGTAAGTGTGAATTATTTAAAAACTCAGTAGAGTACTTAGGGTACAGAGTAGACAAAGATGGTTTACATCCAACCATGGAAGAATTGGATGCAATTAGAAATGCACCCACTCCCAGGAATGTCACTGAACTTCGTTCATTCTTGGGTCTTTTGAACTATTATGGGAAGTTCCTACCAAATTTGGCTACAGTATTACATCCACTGAACGAACTTTTGAAAAAACAGGTCCATTGGAAGTGGTCAAAAGAATGCGATACAGCATTCAAGGAGTGTAAAAGCAAATTGGTAGAGAGCACCATGTTAGTTCACTATGACATATCTAAGGAGATTAAGCTAGCATGTGATGCCTCTCCGTATGGAGTTGGGGCAGTGATCTCTCATGTATTAAGTAGTGGGGAGGAGAGACCAATTGCTTTTGCTTCACGCACTCTCAGTGCCAGTGAGAGTAATTATGCACAAATTGAAAGGGAAGCTTTGGCATTAATTTTCGGGGTCAAGAAATTTCACAAATACTTGTATGGTCATAAGTTTACCATCGTTACGGACCATAAGCCCCTAACAGCAATCCTCCATCCAAAGTCCCCAGCTCCAACGTTAGCTGCAGCCCAAATGCAGAGATGGGCTTTGATTTTGTCAGCATAGACATATGATATTGAATACAAATGATCAGCTGATCACAATAATGCTGATGCAATGTCTAGATTGCCTTCCCCATCACAAGCTACACCCGATAGTGAAGAAGTGTTTTATTTTTCATACATTGATGAACTACAGTCACAGCTGAAGAGATTGGTCGAGCAACCAAACGTGACCCAGTGATGTCAAAGGTGTATGAGTATATTGCAAATGGATGGCCAAACCAGGTAACAGACAAAGATACACATCCATTCTTCATTCGTAGGAATGAATTATCAGTCGACAAAGATTGTATCATGTGGGGTGCAAGAGTGGTTATTCCAAATAAATTCAGGTCCAAATTATTAGGAGACCTCCATGACCAGCACCTGGGAATGTGCTTGACCAAGAGTTTTGCACACAGTTATTTATGGTGGCCAGGTCTTGATAAAGATGTAGAGTACATCGTGAGTCAGTGTACGACATGTCAATCGGTAAGCATGCAACCACCACCAGAACCATTACAGCCATGGAAATGGCCTCCCAGGGTGTGGCAAAGGCTACATATTGATTTTACTGAGTTAGAAGGACAACAATTGTTCATTGTGATTGATAGTCATTCGAAGTGGGTTGAGGTGTTTCCAATGTGGAAAATAACAACAAGTAAAACATTGGACATTTTACGAAAATGATTTTCTTCATTTGGCCTCCCTGAAGAAATTGTTTTGGATAATGGACCACAATTTTGTTCAGAAGAATTTGCACAATTCACAAGCAAAAATGGTGTGAAACATACCAAGGTTCCACCATACCACCCTGCTTCGAATGGTGCAGTAGAGCGCACTGTACAAATTGTAAAACGTGCCCTCATAAAACAAATGTTAAATCCAAATCCAAGGAAATGACAGTTGTCATTGGATCACAGATTGGCTAATTTTTTGATTACATATCGAAATATTCCTCTTACAACTACTGGCAGAACACCAGCAGAGTTGTTTCTCAAACGACAGCCACGAACCAGATTCTCGTTGTTAAAACCAAATTTGGCACAGTCCATAGAAGAGACACAATTAAGACAGAAAGAGAATCATGATAAAGATGGAATAAAAGAGGGAAGTGTGAAATTAAACCAGAAGGTGAGAGTGAAGAACCATCACCATAAATGGTTAAAGTGGTTACCAGGAAGAGTGGTGAAGATATGTGGTCCTTGCACATATTTGGTAAAGATGTTTGATAATGGACCGGTTAGATTTGTTCATATTGATCATATTTTACCTACAGACATGGAAGGAGTTGAAGGTGGGAACGATTCAATTATTTCTGACTCACCAGATAGTTTTGATACACCAGTAGCAAATCCTAAATCCAATGTATTGGAAACAAATCCAGGAGAGAATCAGAATAAAAGTCTGAGTCTGATTCAGGAAAGCAAAGAGCCTGAAGTTAGAGTGCGTTCAAATGAAAATCAAGAAAAATCCGTGGAGGAAAACGTTCCTCAGGATGAGCCTCGAATGTGTGTGAAATCGACACCAGGTTTGGAAGGTTCTGTTCGAGAGCGAAGGTATCCTCTTCGAAACAGAAAACAAGTGGTAAAGTTAAATTTGTAAATATGAAAAAAATAAGTTTATATCCTGTGTTATGTATAAACATGAAAGTTATGTATGATGTTTGTTATAATAACTTCTTCATTAAGGAGGGAGAAGTGTAATGTCTATAAGCTTGTAATGTTTGTAGCGCCACACGGTGGATGTGGACGTATTGTGTACTGCAACTGCAGAGTTAATAATAAACAGAACCAGGCAGATTCCAGAGGCTTCCAAGAGAGAGCTGCCTGCCATGTAGGAAGCTGTGCGTGCTGTGCTCTGTGAATATATCACAACAATGCATGACTTTAATGGTAGAAAACATGAATTTGCCACCTAGTTAATCTTTACGGTCAGAAAACTTGTCCCAATTCGTCTTGTGTAATAACTTTCTGCATATCTAGCACAAACCGACAAACCTCAGTGTAACAATGAAGACGTGGAATCAATTGCATGATAAGAGAAGGCAATAAACTCCTTAAGAAGATGCTTCATTGACTTTGGGTGCTGATGTGCATTTACATACAGTATACATAATATAAACAATTAAACCACAATTTCAATGTCGAGCAAGTTCAATCACTGAAGGCAGTTCATAAAAAAGTCTTTATAGGTAAATAAATCACATTTTGTATGTCTATGCTTTGAAGCCATGTTTGGTGTAATCACATCCTTGAGAGACTGCAGTTGAGTAAGATGTGATATTTTATAATAGAACACTATAGGGCTAGAAATTAGTTGGCATACTGCCACCCGTTAGGGTTGCTAATGGACCACTAAGTGCCTGCCGTCCCGAGCGCCATGAATTTCATTGCTGGTTTAGCAGCGGTGCTGTCATTTAGCGCTGCATACTCTAGCGACATCCATTTGGTGACATCACGCGCGTGCAATGCACCGCGTTCACCGACTTGACTGCTTTTGCCTGCAGCAGCGCCTGGCGCTACTCCCGATAGGGAAAGCAGGCGCTGCGAAGAGGATTCCGGGGCGACCAGGTAACTGTTCGGATTTCACTTTATTTAGAGTCACTTAACTTTGCTGACTTCTAGAAGACTGTGGCTAACGTTTCTTCCATTTCCTTACAGTTTTTGCCTGGTCCACCTCACCTCCTCTTTAGGTGCTAGGATGCCGATATCCTAGTGCCTCAACTGCGGTAGCGCTCCCCCTTCAGTTGGCGCTCCACTCCCCTCTTGGGACGCTAAAAATGAATATCCTGTTTTGGAGGCGGTGACTATGGCCCGACGCTAAAGTTAGCGACCAGGCGGTGTTACCGCCTCAAACCGGGCTATACTGAATTTTTAGCATTATATTTTTCACTATTTGCACTGAACCTAATCTCAAATAATTTTTCCATAATTGGTGTATAATGGGGTAGTTAAAGTAAATGCAAATACACTAATACTTTATACAACCCCCCACAGGAAAAGTGCAAAAGACGACAATTGCTGTTCTTCTCAAGTGTCTTTTAAAGTACATTAGCTAGCAATCTGAGAATTGTTTCGATGAAAAGGTACATTTTGCAAAAATAGCACCCCGTGTAACCATGGAAATGTGGACGCTTTGTTTACAAAAGCAGTACCAACAATGCAGTCAATGGTGCAATAATTGTCATACCATTTGTCGAATCTCATTGGTATTAAGAACCAGAGGCGACATGAGGAAAAACTTATTTATGTAACGAATAGTTAGAATTTGGAATGCTTTGCCTGATAGGAGGTTGATACAGATTCAATAGTAGATTTCAAAAGAGATCTGGATAAATACTTGAAGAAGAAAAAATTGCAGGGATGTGGGGAAAGCGCAAGGGTGGGGTGTGGGGCGGGGGGGCACTAACTGGATTGCTCTTCGAAGGAGCTGGCGCAGGCTCAAGGGACCGAATGGCCCCCTTCCGTGCTGTACTATTCTATGATTCTACAAAGTAGTTTGTTTAGTGCTTAGAAATGAGCAAATGACCAACCACCGGACGTGGAACAAAACCAGGCCAGATCTCAACCAATAAAATTGTTATTCTCTCCTACGGTTCAAATGGCAAAATGCTTGATCCTACTCCAAGGTTTTATTTTACCGCTGGCGAGAAAAATAAATCAGGGCCTGAAAAAATAAGCAGAGCCAAGCCACACCAAACCAAACTACATGGGTTAGATACGCCAGGCATTGAGACCAGAATTTGTGTTCAAACTCATTCATCATGGATTCCAAATTCTTTAAAACTGTTTATTGTTTTTTTATCTCTGAATTATATATACAAGGCTAATGTAGAAACATTTCAGTCATAATTTCAATCTTAAATCATATCAAAAAATGCAGTCACTTTTGGAATATAGCCCACAAATGACTAACACAGGAGCTAGACAATCTCATGACTTGCTGTGGGGCATTATAATAAATGTTTAAATGCTCCTTCAAGTGCTTTACTACAAACACATATGTGTGTATATATATATATACACATATATATATATTTCTGACTTGGAACCCATACGGATATATTTCGTATCATTACACATGTGATGTTTTAGAAAATATAAACTTTAAAATGAAATTTTATGCATACGATATAAATAGTATCAGTCACACAGCTATGAGTAAACGTTCTCATTCAGGAGGTTGACTATGAATTGCTTGTGAGTTTTGCACTGCTGGAGATATCATATACTTTGTTACATTTTGTTTTTGATTCAACGTTAAGATATAAATATACCCCAATGATATTTCACAAGAAATCTCAAATTTTATTTCACATACAAGGGATGATGGGATTATTTTTAACAGCTTCCTGTGCGAGTATCAATATGACACCTATCTGAGGCCTGAGAATTATGTGCACATCGATTAAAAAGAAAAAAAAAGTTGCATTTTTATAGTGCCTTTCACAACCATAGGATGTCCCAAACTGTTTTATAGCCATTGAAGTACTTTTTGAAGTATAGTCACTGTTGTAATGTAGGAAACACAGCAGCCAGTTTACACACAGCAAACTCCCACAAACAGCAATGTGATAATGATCAGATAATCTATTTTCTGGGATGTTGATTGAGGGATAAATATTGGCCAGGACACCGGGGATAACTCCCCTGCTCTTCTTTGAAATAGTGCCACGGGATCTTTTACATCCACCTGAGAGAGCAGACGTCTCAGTTTAACGTCTCATCCGAAAGACAGCACGTCTGACAGTGCAGCACGCCCTCAGCACTGCGCTGGAGTGTCAGCCTAGATTTATATGCTCAAGTCCCTGGAGCGGGGCTTGAATCCACAACCAACTGACTCAGAAGCGAGAGGATTAGGGACATAATCTTAAAATTAGAACCAGTCCATTTAGGAGGAAAATCTGGAAACACCTTTTCACACAAATGGTAGCAGAAATTCTCTCCCCAAAAGGCTGTGGACGCTGGGACAATTGTAGCCCTCAATAATATTTTGTTAGGTAAGGAGTATTTTGGATGGGCTTAAAGTGCATTAAGGTGACAGGTGAAAGTCCTGCACTCCCCAGAGCACATCTGGAATTGCAACAGTGTGGTGGCATTTCTTCACTTCTATGTTCATTTGCAATTTTCTGCTATCTTCTTCACAATTTGCTGTCGGATAATTTCACTAACCCTCACATTTGAAGGGAGCATAGGCAGGAGAATTGGCACTACATTGTTGTAGCTCGTATCTCTTATCGGGAATTCTGAAGAAACTTTTTTACCCAAAGAGTGGTGAGAATGTGGAACTCGCTACTTCAGGGAGTGGTTGAAGCAAATAGTGTAAGTGCATTTAAGGGGAGGCTAGACAAGCATATGAGGGAGAAGGGAATAGAGGGTAATGCTGATAGATTTAGATGAGGAAAGACGGGAGGAGGCTCAAGAGGAGTATAAACGGCAGCATGGACTGGTTGGGCCAATGGCCTGTTTCTGTGCCGTATATCCTATGTATATCCTATATAAGGCTATCAAGGGATATGGAGCTCAGGTGGGTAAATAGATTTGAGTTATAGATTAGCTATGATCTAATTGGGAATGGTAGAGCAGTCTGGAGGGGCTGAGTGGCCTACTCCTGTACCTATGTTCCTAGAGTGAGAATTTCCTCCACTTTCCTGAGAATTGTGCTAACAAAGTTTCTACCTCATCCTAGCTTTGGGAGTGGTACAGTTCTCTGAACAAAGACCCACATTGTTTTAATAAACATTCACTTTTCTGCTATATTCTCTATTATTCCGAATAAAAGAAAGAACTTGCATTTCTATAGCGCTTTTCACAACCTTAGGATGTCTCAAAGCACTTTACAGCCAATGAGATCCTTTTAAGTTCACATAAGAACATACGAAATAGGAGCAAGAATAGGCCTTTTGGCCCTGCGAGCCTGCTGCACCACTCAACAAGATTATGGCCAATCTTTTGCCTCAACTCCACCATCCCGCACTATCCCGATATCCCCTTAATTCCCGTAGTTCCCTAAAATTTATTTACGTCTGTCATGAATATACTTAAAGACTAAGCATCCACAAATCTCTGGGGAGGAGAATTCCAAAGATTCACAACCCTTTGAGTGAAGAAATTTCTTCTCATCTCAGTCCTAAATGGCCGACCGCTAATTCTGAGAGTGTGACCCTGTGTTCTAGATTCCCAAGCCAGGGGAAACATTTTGACAGCATTAACACTGTCAAGCCCCTTAAGAAGTTTATATGGTTCAATTAGATTAAGTGTAATTACAGTTGTAATCTAGGAGACGCATAAAAAATGAAAAATGAAGGGTTGATGACAGCGTAAACCTTTTGGGTACGGTAGCATAGTGTTTATGTTACTGGACCAGTAATCCAGAGACTAGGATTAATGATCCGGAGACATGAGTTCAAATCCCACCATGGCAGCTGTGGAATTTAAATTCAATTAAATAAAACTGGAATAAAATGTGAGTATCAGAAATGGTGACAATGAAACTACCGGTTTGCTATAAAAACCCATTTATTTCACTAATGTCATTTAGCGAAGGTAATCTGACATCCTTACCCGGTCTGGCCCATATGTGATTCCAGACTAGGGGGTGCATGAACAGAGAGACCTGGGGGTATATGTGCACAAATCGTTGAAGGTGGCAGGGCAGGTTGAGAAAGCGGTTAAAAAAGCCAACGCAACACTGGGCTTCATAAAAAGAGGCTTAGGCTAGATTTTCAGCTCTTTTGTGCCTCTGGTTGCGCCCTGGTGGGGTGGTAACTGGTGTTTTTGGGCATTACACTGAGCATCCAGGTTTAGCGCCCAGCTGGCAAATTTGGCTCATGGTTTGCAGTGGCGCAAAACCTTACCGCCCCACCCTCTAGTTTCACTGAGATTATGATGTCAATCATCGTGCAATACACCGCTTGTGCCCCGGATGTAAAATTTGGCCCATTTAACGCCCGCCCCAGGAAATGTCTGAAAAACCAGGTGTTCCCAGGGTGCAGCAGGTGGTATTGACAACGTTTTGAAATGGAGAGATGAGGATCCTACATCGCAGGTCACATTGACTGCAACGGTTGGGCACAGCACGCTGCGTGAAGCTCCGACTTGCAAACGGCACTTTTATCTGCCATTACAGTGCCCTAACAAGGTGAGTGACAAAACTTAATGGGAGGATTGCTAGTTCACCAGCTTATCATGCTCCATTCTATTGCCAGGCGTCGTCAAGCTAGAAGAAGGGCTGTTAATCACGCCGGCCCACGGATGAGGAGAGGCCGAAGACGTCTGGGGGAGGAGAGCTTACCCCCTGCCGGGTTTACAGGCAGCACATTCAAATCTCCAGCTCTCTGAGGAGCAGTGTGTGAGAAGGCTGCACTTCCAAAAGGAAGTGCTGACAGAAATATGCCACCTCCTACAGGCAGACTGCACCACTCTGGAGGCAGCCTTTAATACTCCCCTCAACCGTTTTCCAAATTCGTTGTGGTCTGCTGCATGGGGAATAATTAGCAATCTTGTTGTGCGAGGCCCCTTGGGGAAGAGTGACCATAATATGGTAGAATTCTTCATTAAGATGGAGAGTGACACAGTTAACTAGGGTCCTGAACTTAAGGAAAGCTAACTTCGATGGTATGAGGCATGAATTGGCTAGAATAGACTGCCAAAGGATACTTAAAGGGTTGACGGTGGATAGGCAATGGCAAACATTTATAGATCACATGGATGAACTTCAACAGTTGTACATCCCTCTCTGGAGTAAAAATAAAATGGAGAAGGTGGCTCAACCATGGCTAACAAGGTAAATTAAGGATAGGATTAGATCCAAGGAAGAGGCATATAAATTGGCCAGAAAAGGCAGCAAACCTGAGGACTGGGAGAAATTTAGAATTCAGCAGAGGAGGACAAAGGGTTTAATTAGGAGGGGGAAAATAGAGTACGAGAGGAAGCTTGCTGGGAACATAAAAACTGACTGCAAAAGCTTCTATAGATATGTGAAGAGAAAAAGATTAGTGAAGCCAAATGTAGGTCCCTTGCAGTCGGACTCAGGTGAATTAATAATGGGGAACAAAGAAATGGCAGACCAATTGAACAAATACATTGGTTCTGTCTTCCCAAAGGAAGACACAAATAACTTTCCGGATGTACTAGTGGACTGAAGGTCTAGTGAGAAGGAGGAACTGAAGAATATCCTATTAGGCGGAAATTGTGCTGGGGAAATTGATGGGATTGAAGGCCGATAAATCCCCGGGGCCTGATAGTCTACATCCCAGAGTACTTAAGGAAGTGGCCCTAGAAATAGCAGATGCATTGGTGATCATTTTCCAACAGTCTATCGACTCTGGATCAGTTTCTATGGACTGGAGGGTAGCCAATGTAATACTACTGTTTAAAAAGGAGGGAGCAAGAAAATGGGTAATTATAGACCGGTTAGCCTGACATCAGTGTTGGGGAAAATGTTGGAATCAATTATTAAGGATGAAATAGCTGCGCATTTGGAAAGCAGTGACAGGATCGGTCCAAGTCAGCATGGATTTATGAAAGGGAAATCATGCTTGACAAATCTTCTGGAATTTTTTGAGGATGTAACTAGTCGAGTGGACAAGGGAGAACCAGTGGATGTGGTGTATTTGGACTTTCAAAAGGCTTTTGACAAGGTCCCACACAACAGATTAGTGTGCAAAATTAAGGCACATGGGATTGGGGGTAATGTATTGATGTGGATAGAGAACTGGTTGGCAGACAGGAAGCAAAGAGTGGGAATAAATGGGTCCTTTTCAGAATGGCAAGCAGTGACTAGTGGGGTACCACAAGGTTCAATGCTGGGGCCCCAGCTATTTACAATATATATTAATGATTTAGATGAAGGAATTGAATGTAAGATCTCCAAGTTTGCAGATGACACTAAGTTGGGTGGCAGTGTGAGCTGTGAGGAGGATGCTAAGAGGCTTCAGGGTGACTTAGTCAGGTTAGATTAGTGGGCAAATGCATGGCAGGTGCAGTATAATGTGGATAAATGTGAGGTTATCCACTTTGATGGCAAAAACAGAAAGGCAGATTATTATCTGAATGGTGACAGATTAGTAAAAGGGTAGGTGCAACGAGACCTGGGTGTCATGCTACATCAGTCATTGAAAGTAGGCATGCAGGTAGAGCAGGCAGTAAAGAAAGCATGTTGACCTTCATAGCGAGAGGATTTGAGTATAGGAGCAGGGAGGTCTTACTGTAGTTGTACAGGGCCTTGGTGAGACCACACCTTGAGTATTGTGTGCAGTTTGTCTCCTAATCTTAGGAAGGACATTCTTACTATTGAGGAAGTGCAGCGAAGTTCACCAGACTGATTCCCGGGATGGCAGGACTGACATATGAAGAAAGACTGGATCGACTAGGCTTATAATCACTGGAATTTAGAAGAATGAGAGGGGAACTCACAGAAGCATGTAAAATTCTGACGGGATTGGACAGGTTAGATGCAGGAAGAATGTTCCCGATGTTGGGGAAGTCCGGAACCAGGGGTCACAGTTTAAGGATAAGGGGTAAGCCATCTAGGACTGAGATGAGGAGAAACTTTTTCACCCAGAGAATTGTGAATCTGTGGAATTTTCTACCACAGAAAGTTGTTGAGTCCAGTTCGTTAGATATATTCAAAAGGGAGTTAGATGTGGCCCTTACAGCTAAAGGGATAAGGGGGTATGGAGAGAATGCAGGAGTGGGGTACTGAAGTTGCATGATCAGCCATGATCATATTGAATGGTGGTGCAGGCTCGAAGAGCCGAATGGCCTACTCCTGCACCTATTTTCTATGTTTCTATGTTTCTTTGTTTCTCATCTTAGTCCTAAATGGCCGACCCCTTATTCTGAGACTGTGACCCCGTGTTCTAGATTCCCAAGCTAGGGGAAACATTTTGACAGCATTAACACTGTCAAGCCCCTTAAGAAGTTGATATGATTTAATTAGATTACGTGTAATTACTGTTGTAATCTAGGAGACACATTATAAATGAATAAATGAAGTGTTGGTGACAGCTTAAACCTTCTGGGTACAGTAGCATAGTGTTTATGTTATTGGACTAGTAATCCAGAGACTAGGATTAATGATCCAGAGACATGAGTTAAAATCTCACCATGGCAGCTGGGGAATTTAAATTCAATTAACTAAAAGTGGAATAAAATGTGAGTATCAAAAATGTTGACAATGAAACTACCGGTTTATTGTAAAAACACATTTATTTCACTAATGTCATTTAGGGAAGGTACTCTGCCAATCTTACCAGGTCTGGCATGTTGTGCATCTGTAAAGCATGCACTCACATGTTCTGCCACCAGGGAGTGCATTCCCTGAAGTCCCAAGGGATCCCAGCATCCCTTGGGAGCACTGTATATAAGCTGGCCCCTAAGGCATGTTCCTCACTCTGGAGTCTCTTAATAAAGACTGAGGTCACTGTTACTTTAACCTCCCTGTGTGCAGTCTCATCTGTGTTAGGAACACAATAACTGGCGATGAGTATATGAATCCAACGCAAAGATGCAGCAAACTGTGGGCATCCTGGAGAAGTTCTCGGAGGGTGAGGACTGGGAAGCCTATGTCGAACGATTAGACCAGTACTTTGTAGCCAACGAGCTGGACGGAGAAGGAAGCGCTGCAAAAAGGAGAGAGATCCTCCTCACGGTCTGAGGGGCACCGACCTACAGCCTCATGAAGAATCTTCTGGCTCCGGGGAAACCCACAGATAAGTCGTATGAGGAGCTGTGTACACTGGTTCGGGAGCATCTTAACCCTATGGAGAGCTTGCTGATAGAAACATAGAAACATAGAAAATAGGTGCAGGAGTAGGCCATTCAGCCCTTTGAGCCTGCATCGCCATTCAATAAGATCATGGCTGATCATTCCTTCAGTACCCCTTTCCTGCTTTCTCTCCATACCCCTTGATCCCTTAGCCGTAAGGACCATATCTAACTCCCTCTTGAATATATCCAATGAACTGGCATCAACAACTCTCTGCGGCAGGGAATTCCATAGGTTAACAACTCTCTGAGTGAAGAAGTTTCTCCTCATCTCAGTCCTAAGTGGCCTACTCCTTATCCTAAGACTATGTCCCCTGGTTCTGGACTTCCCCAACATCGGGAACATTCTTCCCGCATCTAACCTGTGCAGTCCCATCAGAATTTTATATGTTTCTATGAAATCCTCTCTCATCCAGTGAATAAAGGCTCAGTTGATCCAGTCTCTCCTCATATGACAGCCCAGCCAACCCTGGAATCAGTCTGGTGAACCTTCGCTGCACTCCCTCAATAGCAAGAACGTCCTTCCTCAGATTAGGAGACCAAAACTGAACACAATATTTCAGGTGAGGCCTCACCAAGGCCCTGTACAACTGCATTAAGACCTCCCTGCTCCTATACTCAAATTCCCGAGCTATGAAGGCCAACATACCATTTGCCTTCTTCATCGCCTGATGTACCTGCATGCCCACTTTCAGTGACTGATGTACCATGACACCCAGGTCTCGTTGCACCTCCCCTTTTCCTAATCTGCCGCCATTCAGATAATATTCTGCCTTCGTGTTTTTCTCCCCAAAGTGGATAACCTCACATTTATCCACATTATACTGCATCTGTCATGCATTTGCCCACTCACCTAATCTATCCAAATCACCCTGCAGCCTCTTCATGTCCTCCTCACAGCTCACACTGCCACCTAGTTTAGTGACAGCTGCAAACTTGGAGATATTACACTCAATTCCTTCATCTAAATTGTTAATGTATAATGTAAAGAGCTGAGGTCCCAGCACTGAGCCCTGCAGCACTCCACTAGTCACTGCCTGCCATTCTGAAAAGGACCTTTTTATCCCAACTCTCTGCCAACCAGTTCTCTATCCACGCCAGTACATTACCCCCAATACCATGCGCTTTGATTTTGCAGACCAATCTCGTGTGCGGGATCTTGTCAAAAGCCTTTTGAAAGTCCAAATACACCACATCCACTGGTTCTCCCTTGTCCACTCTGCTAGTTACATCCTCAAAAAATTCCAGAAGATTTGTCAAGCATGGCGAGGTATCGGTTCTACACGTGCCAGCAATCTGAAGGTCAGGTAGTGGTGAGCTACGTCGCCGAGATAAGGAGACTTACAGGACAATGTGAGTTTGATGGCTACCTGGAGCAAATGCTCAGAGACATTTTTGCACTGGGCATTGACCACGATACCATCCGACAAAAACTTTTGACTGTAGAGACACCGACCCTCAGTCAGGCCATTGCGATAGCACAGGCGTTTATGTCCACCAGTGATAACACCAAACAAATCACTCAGCACATAAGTGCTGGCAATGTTCATAAATTAACTGGAACTGTGTTTGCGAGCAGAAATGTACAGGGCAGAAACCACGAGTCTGCAACTGCCAGCAGGCCTCAGGTGACCCAGATGACTCAGAGTCCGCAACAAAGGATGAATGCAAGGCAATTCACACCTTGTTGGCGTTGTGGAGGCTTCCATTTAGCCGATTCATGCCACTTCAAAGGGTATGTTTGAAAGAGCTGTGGAACAATGGGGCACCTCCAACGAGCTTGCAGTCGAGCTGCAAGCTCTGCAAAACCTGCTAACCACCATGTGGCAGAAGAAGATCGGTCCATGGTGGATCAAAGCAATTTCGAGTCTCAGAGAGAGGAAGCAGATGCTGAAGTACATTGGGTGCCACATTTTCGACGAACTGTCCACCTATAATGCTAAATGTAAAATTGAATGGCTTACCCGTAGCCATGGAGCTGGACACTGGCGCTAGCCAATCCATCATGAGTAAAAAGAAATTGGGAGACTGATAGGTCTTTACTATACAGTATAAATGCACACGAGGCCCATGCTTGAGAGAAGGTCAGTCTGTGACCTGTCCTTTATTCCTTAGCACTCCAAGTGATGAAGGTGGGTGGAGATTCCCCTTTTGTACCTGAAGGCCCAGGTTAGGAGTGTCTCCCACCTAGTGGTCATTGTTCTCACAGTGTACAACTTAGGTCAGATTATACATGGGTTACAATGCTGGTTGAATACATCACAGAGACTGTGGTGCAACAAGGCACTCAGACCAGCCCTGAGCCCCATCCACACGAAACTGAGAACGTACACCAAAGAGCTTATCATGGTCCTGGGCAGCACCATGGTCAAGGTCACCTACGAGGGCACGGTGCACAAACTGCCACTCTGGATTGTCCCGGGTGATGGCCCCACACTGCTTGGAAAGAGCTGGCTGGGCAAGCTGGAAATCCGCTGGAACTGGGATGACATCCCAGCGCTATCACATGTCGATGAGGCCTCATGTACCCAGGTTCTCAACAAATTTCCTTCCCTTTTTGAGCCAGGCATTGGAAACTTTTCCGGGTGAAGGTGTGGATCCACTTGATCCCAGAGGCACGAACCATTCACCACAAGGCGTGAGCGGTACCTCACATGATGAGGGAGAGAGTGGAAATCGAGCTGGACAGGCTGCAATGCAAGGGCATCATCTCCCCAGTGGAATTCAGCGAGTGGGCCAGCCGGATTGTTCCAGTACTCAAAAGTGATGGCATAGTCAGGATTTGCGGTGATTATAAAGTAACTATTAATCGTTTCTCACTACCGGACAAATATCCGCTACCGAAGGCAGACGACCTATTTGCGAAGCTGGCAGGAGGCAAGACGTTCACCAAGCTCGACCTGACTTCGGCCTACATGACACAGGAGCTGGAGGAGTCTTCGAAGGGCCTCACCTGCATCAACAGGCACAAGAGACTGTTCATCTACAACAGATGCCCGTTTGGAATTCGGTCGGCTGCAGCAATCTTCCAGAGAAATATGGAGAGCCTACTCAAGTCGGTACCACGCACGGTGGTTTTTCAGGACGACATATTGGTCAAAGGTCGGGACACCGTCGAGCACCTAAAAAACCTGGAGGAGGTCCTCCAGCGATTGGATCGTGTAGGGTTGCGGCTGAAGAGGTCGAAATGTGTCTTCATGGAACAGAAGTGGAGTTTTTGGGGAGAAAGATCGCGGCGGACGGCATTCGGCCCACAGATGCCAAGACAGAGGCTATCAGTAATGTGCCCAGCACACAGAACATCACGGAGCTGCGGTCGCTCCTGGGCCTCCTCAACTATTTTGGTAACTTCCTACCGGTGTTAAGCACCCTCTTAGAGCCCCTACATGTGTTATTGTGTAAAGGTGAGAACTGGATATGGGGAAAAAAAACAAGTAATTTGCTATTGAGAAAACCAGAAATATTTTATGCTCTAACAAGCTGCTTGTATTGTATAACCTGTGTAAAAGACTTGTGCTAGCATGTGATGCGTCGTCGTACGGAGTCGGGTGTGTATTACAACAAGCTAAAGTTGCGGGGAAGTTGCAACCTGTCGCCTATGCCTCCAGGAGCTTGTCTAAGGCCGAGAGGGCCTACAGCATGATTGAGAAAGAGGCATTAGCGTGTGTGTTCGGGGTAAAGAAAATGCATCAGTATATGTTTGGCCTCAAATTTGAGCTGGAAACCGATCACAAGCCCCTCATATCCCTGTTCGCTGAAAACAAGGGGATAAATACTAATGCTTCAGCCCGCATACAAAGTTGGGCACTCGCCCTATCAGTATATAACACAAGCCAGGCACAGAGAACTGTGCGGATGCTCTCAGTCGGCTACCATTGCCCACCACGGGGGTGGAAATGGCACAGCCTGCAGATTTGTTAATGGTCTTGGGAGCGTTTGAAAATGATAAATCACCTGTCACAGCCCACCAGATTAGGACTTGGACCAGCCAAGATCCTCTGCTGTCCCGAGTAAAAAACTGTGTACTGCATGGGAGCTGGACCAGCATCCCCGTTGAAATGCAAAAGCTAATCAAGCCGTTCCAGCGGTGAAAGGACAAGCTGTCCATTCAGGCAGACTGCCTGTTGTGGGGTAACTGCGTAGTGCTACCCAAAAAGGGCAGGGAGACGTTGATCTCGGATCTCCACAGCACACACCTGGGTGGAGTAATGATGAAAGCGATAGCCAGATCCCATGTGTGGTGGCCCGGTATCGACTCTGACTTAGAGTCCTGTGTACGGCAATGCAACATGTGTGCTCAGTTGAGCAATGCGCCAGAGAGGCACCACTAAGTTTGTGGTCCTGGCCCTCCAGACCATGGTCGAGGATCCATGTCGACTATGTGGGCCCGTTTCTCAGCAAAATGTTCCTGGTGATGGTGGATGGTTTTTCAAAATGGATTGAATGTGAAATAATGTCGGGAAGCACCGCCACCGCCACCATTGAAAGCCTGAGGGCCATGTTTGCCACTCACGGCCTGCCTGACATACTGGTCAGTGACAACGGGCCATGTTTCACTAGTGCTGAATTTAAAGAATTCATGACCCGCAATGGGATCACGGGAAATTGATCACCTCGGCCCCATTTAAACCAGCCTCCAATGGGCAGGCAGAGCGGGCAGTACAACCAATCAAACAGAGCCTTAACCGAGTCACAGAAGGCTCATTCCAAACCCGCCTGTCCCGAGTACTGCTCAGGTACCGCACGAGACCCCACTCGCTCACAGGGGTGCCCCCGGCTGAGTTACTCATGAAAAGGACACTTAAAACCAGACTCTCGCTGGTTCACCCCAACCTGCATGATCAGGTAGAGAGCAAGCGGCAGCAACAAAATGTGAACGATGGTCGCGCCACTGTGTCACGGGAAATTGATCTGAATGACCCTGTATATATGCTAAACTATGGACATGGTCCCAAGTGGATCACAGGCACGGTGATAAGTAATGAAAGGAGTAAGGTGTTTGTCGTCAAACTAGACAATGGACAAATTTGCAGAAAGCACCTGGACCAAACGAGGCTGCAGTTCACAGACTGCCCTGAACAACCCACAGCAGACACCACCTTTTTCAAGCCATCAACACACATCCAAAGGATCAACGACACCATGCCGGACCAGGAAATCGAACCCATCACGCCCAACAGCCCAGCAAGGCCAAGCTCACCCAGCAGCCCTGCAGGACCAACAACAAGCCAGTCCAGCGAGGGCACAGCCAACACACCAGAACAGACATTTGTACCGAGGCGGTCCACCAGGGAAAGAAAGGCTCCCGACCGCCTCACCTTGTAAATAGTTTTCACTTTGACTTTGGGGGGGAATGATGTTGTGTATCTGTAAAGCATGCACTCCCATGTTCCGCCACCAGGGAGTGCATCCCCTGAAGTCTCAAGGGATCCCAGCATCCCTTGGGAGCACTATATATAAGCTGGCCCCTAAGGCCTGTTCCTCACTCTGGAGTATCTTAATAAAGATTGAGATCACTGTTACTTTAACCTCCCTGTGTGCAGTCTCATCTGTCTTAGGAACACAATATGGCCCATATGTGATTCCTGATCGAGGGGTGCATGAACAGAGAGACCTGGGGGTATATGTGCACAAATCGTTGAAGGTGGCAGGGCAGGTTGAGAAAGCGGTTAAGAAAGCCAACGCAACACTGGGCTTCATAAATAGAGGCTAGGGCTGGATTTTCAGCTCTTTTGCGCCTCTGGTTGCGCCCTGGTGGGGTGGTAAATGGTGTTTTTGGGCATTACACCGAGCATCCAGGTTTAGCGCCCAGCTGGCAAATTTGGCTCATTGCTTGTAGTGGTGCAAAACCTTACCGTCCCACCCTCTAGTTTCATGGAGTCATGTTGTCAATCTTCATGCAGTGCACCGCTAGTGCCCAGGATGCAAAATTCGGCCAACGCCTCTTTTAACGCCCGCCCCAGGAAATGTCTGAAAAATCAGGTATTCCCAGGGTACAGCAGGTGGTATTGACAACGTTTTGAAATGGAGAGATGGGGATCCTACATCGCAGGTCACATTGACTGCAACGGTTGGGCACAGCACGCTGCGTGAAGCTCCGACTTGCAAACGGCACTTTTATCTGCCATTACAATGTCCTGACAAGGTGAGTGACAAAACTTAATGGGAGCATTACTAGTTCGCCAGCCTATCATGCTCCATGCTATTGCCAGGCGGTGTTAAGCTAGAAGAAGGGCTGTTAACCACACCGGCCCACGGATGAGGAGAGGCTGAAGATATCTGGGGAGGAGAGCTTACAACCCCCCCCTGCCCCTCGCCCCCCCCCTCCCCCCCGGGTTTACAGGCAGCACGTTCAGATCTCCAGCTCTCTGAGGAGCATTGTGTGAGAAGGCTGCACTTCCGAAAGGAATTGCTGACAGAGGTATGCCATCTCCTACAGGCAGACTTGTGCTTGCACCACTCTGGAGGCAGTCTTCAATACTCCCCTCAACCGTTTTCCGAATTCCTTGTGGTGTGCTTCATGTTGCACAACTTGGCCATCATGAGGGGCCAGGCATTGCCAGTGGGGATTGCATTCCCACCTCAGGAGGAGGAGGACAACGAAGAGGAGCCTGGCGAGGCCCCCATTGGAGAGCAACACCCTCCACGGGGGAGGCAGCGTCGCACGTCGCCAGCTCCTAATGGGCTGGCTCCTAAATAGAGGAAACTGAGGGATGGAGTTAATATTGGACACACTATGTGCCCCCATAAAGATACATCTCTGGTGAACATTGGAATGATGCACAAGACACCAATGGCAAATGATGAATCATAAATTTTACTGCAACAAAGCCACAAAAATTTCCCCCACCAAAATAAAACCATACAATATACAAAGTTTTGTTGCAGGGCCCTAAACCACAACACTAAACTTTTTAACACCGCGAGTTTTGGCTCGGGTGCACCAAGTCCATTGTGTAATGCCAGATTTAACACTCCCGATCATGGATCCCAATTTTTTGCTGAATTTCCCAGTCGACGGCGCAAACTTTTTTCAGGCGGTATCTTTACCACCCCGCCACGATTAACGGCCAAAAATCGGGAAAACCGAAAATCCAGCCCATAGAGTACAAGAGCAAGGAAGTTATGATGAACCAGTATAAAACATTGGTCCAGCCTCAACTGGAGTATTGTGTCCAATTCTGGGCACCACACTTTAGGAAAGCTGCGAAGGCCTTTGAGAGGGTGCAGAAAAGATTTATGGGAATGTTTCTAGGGGATAAGGGATTTCAGTTACGTGGATAGACTATGAGAGGCTGGGGTTGTTCTCCTTAGAGCCGAAAAGGTTGAGAGGAGATTTGATAGATGTGTTCAAAATCATGAGGGGTCTGGACAGAGTAGAGAGAGAGAAATTGCTCCCATTACCGGAAGGGTCAAAAACCAGGGAACACAGATCCAAAGGGAAGCGAATGGTTAGGATCTGGAATACATTGCCTGAAAGGGCGTTGGAGGCAGAATCAATCGTGATTTTTAAAAGGGAACCGGATGTCACTGGCAAGGACAGAACTTATTGCCCATCGCTAATTGCCTTTGAGAAGTTGGTGCTGAGCCGTCACCTTGAACCGCTGCAGTCCGTGTGGTGAAGGTGCTCCCACAGGGCTGTTAGGGAGGGAGTTCCAGGATTTTGACCAAGCGACGATGAAGGAACGGCGATATATTTCCAAGTCAGGATTGTATGTAACTTGGAGGGAAACTTGCAGGTGATGGTGTTCCCATGCGCCTGCTGCCCTTGTCCTTCTAGGTGGTAGAGGTCGCATGTTTGGGAGGTGCTGTCGAAGAAGCCTTGGCGAGTTGCTGCAGTGCATCTTATAAATGGTACACACTGCAGTCACGGTGCGCCGGTGGTGGAGGGAGTCAATGTTGAAAGTGGAATGTGGGGTGCCAATCAAGTGGGCTGCTTTGTCCTAGATGGTGTCGAGCTTCTTGAGTGCTGTTGGAGCTGCACTCATCCAGGCAAGTGGAGAGTATTCCATCACACTCCTGACTTGTGCCTTGTAGATGGAGGAAAGGCTTTGGGGAGTCAGGAGGTGAGACACTTGCTGCAAAATATCCAGCCTCTGACCTGCTCTTGTTGTCACAGTATTTATGTGGCTGGTCCAGTTAAGCTGCTGGTCAATGGTAAACTCCAGGATGTTGTTGATGGGGGATTCGGCGATGGTAATGCTGTTGGATATCAAGGGGAGGTGGTTAGACTGCTACTTGTTGGAGATGGTCATTGCCTGGCACTTGTGTGGCATAACTGTTACCTACCACTTATCAGCTCAAGCCTGAATATCGTCCAGGTCTTGCTGCATGCGGGCATGGACTGCTTGATTTTCTGAGGAGTTGAGAATGGAACTGAACACTGTGCAATCATCAGCGAACATCCCCACTTCTGACCTTTTGATGGAGGGCAAGTCATTGATGAAGCAGCTGAAGATGATTGGGCCCAGGACACTTCACTGAGGAACTCCTGCAGCGATGTCCTGGGGCTGGGACCTCCAACACCTACAATAATACTATTAGGTATGACTCCAGCCAGTGGAGAGTTTTCTCTTGATTCCCATTGACTTTAATTTTACTAGGGCTCCTTGATGCCACAGTGGTATATTCCTTATGACCTCACAACACACAGACTTCACAAGATGGCTCTTAACACACCTGTCACCTGATGCCTTTATTGTTGTAAACAACAATCACTGCATTACCACAGTAGTCCACTAGGTGGAGCAGTAGTCCACTAGGTGGAACTATATATTATACTTCTCCCTCCTTAATGATCAAGTAATTATAACAAACAATCATCATACATAACTTGCATGGTTATACATAACAAAAGTTATGGACTTATTTTGCCATATTTACAAATCACTGGTTTTCTGTTTCGAAGAGGATACCGTCACACTCAAACAGAACCTTCCAAACATGGTGTAGACCTTTGTCTCATTCTAGGCTGATCCTGAGGAAAATTTTCCTCCAAGGAATACCCTTGATCTACATTTGAAATCTGTTCAACTTCAGACTGTTTGTCTGTCTGACTCGGACTCAGACTTAAATTCTGACTTTTTCTTGGACTTGTTTCCAGTACATTTGATGTAGGATATGCTATTGGTACTCTACTCGCAATAAGACTATCTGATGATTCAGAAATAATCAAATCATTCCAACTTTTAACTCCTTCCACATCTGAGGTAAAATATGATCAATGTGAATCGTTGGGGTAAAAGGAAGACCTTTCTCCCTCGAGGTGGACTACCTGATATAGGAAGTCGACACCTCACCCTCACCTTCCGTATAACGACCACGGAAACAAACAAACGAAACCTTCAGTTTGGCCGGCTTTATTTCGAGCAAATACAAGGGAACATTCAATCGTGGAACCTTCAAAATACAAGAGGTTTCAAGTATAATTTATTCAGGTTTTGGAGAGGAGCTAACCTCCTACAAAATCATTGCTCGGTCTATTGCTATCAGTGGAGTTACATTCATTTGTCGTCTCTTATCAGACTGGCTCTGACTGGTATATGCAATTGTCCATCTTCCATCCTTTGTTAATTGTGTTTGTTCCATGATTTGATCTTTGCCATAGTCTATATGACGCCTGAAGTAACTGTTCCAAAATACTGGCTTTCTTATCTCTTCCTCAGAGACTTCGAATCAAAATTGTAACTGCTGACTTCTGCTGTTTTGTTATGAGTTAGTAAGGTTAAGGATGAATTAACCATACAGTTTTAATTCATTATAAGTGTGCTGTACCTACATAAGTGTTACATACAATAGGTAATTATAATCCATACCATCACCGATTCCTCAGATCCTCCTAATACTGATTAGTTCATTATCTTCAGCGTTGTGTTGTGACCACCTTGTGTCTGCTCTTTGCCTGCTACAACTCTATCCCTTACATGAACAAACCTAACCTGTCCATGGTCAAACATCTTGACTAAATATGTGCGAGGACCACATATCTTCACCACTCTTCCTGGTAACCACTTTAACCATTTATGGTGATGGTTCTTCACTCTCACCTTCTAATGTAATTTCACACTTCTCTCTCTTGCTCTACCTCTAACAAGATTCTCTTTCTTCTTAATTGTTTCTCTTCTACGGACTATGCCAAGTTTGGTTTTAACAACAAGAATCTGGTTTGTGGCTGTCGTTTGAGAAACAACTCTCCTGGTGTTCTACGAGTAGTTGTACGAGGAGTATTATGATAAGTTATTAGAAAATTAGTCAATTTGTGGTCCAACCACAACTGTCATTTCTTTGGATTTGGATCCAACCTTTGTTTGATGAGAGCAAGTTTTACAATTTGTACAGTGCGCTCTGCTGCACCATTTGAAGCAGGGTGGTATGGTGGAACCTTGGTATGTTTCACACTATTTTTTCTTGTGAACTGTGCAAATTCTTCTGAACAAAATTGTGGTCCATTATCCGACACAATTTCTTCTGGGAGACCATATGAAGAAAGTAATCTTCAAAAATGGTCCAATGTTTTACTTGAGTTATTTTCTGCATCGGATACACCTCTACTCACTTCGAATGGCTATCAATCACAATGAACAATTGCTGTCCTTCCAGCTCAGCAAATTCAATATGTAATCTTTGCCACACCCTGGGAGGCCATTTCCATGGCTGTAATGGTACTGATGGTGGTTTGGTGCTTACCGATGACTCATCATCATCATTGGCAGTCCCTCAGAATCGAGGAAGACTTGCTTCCACTCTTAGCATGAGTTCTTCGGTGGCTGTACAGTCCAATATGAGAACAGGTGGGACAGATAGTCATTGAGGGAAAGGGTGGGCAGGGAGCCTGATTTGCCGCACACTCCTTCCACTGCCTGCGCTTGATTTTTGCATGCTCTCGGCGACAATATTCGAGGAGCTCAGCGCCCTCCCAAATGCACTTCTTCCACTTAGGGCGGTCTATGGCCAAGGACTCCCAGGTGTCAGTGGGGATGGTGCACTTTATCAGGGAGGCTTTGAGGGTGTCCTTGTAATGTTTCCTCTGCACACCTTTGGCTTGCTTGCCGTGGACGAGTTCCAAGTAGAGCGCTTGCTTTGGGAGTCTCGTGTCTGGCATGCAGACTATGTGGCCTGCCCAGCGGAGCTGATCAAGTGTGGTCAGTGCTTCAATGCTGGGGATGTTGGCCTGGATGAGGACGCTAATGTTTGTGCATCTGTCCTCTCAGGGGATTTGCAGGATCTTGCGGAGATATCGCTGGTGGTATTTCTCCAGTGACTTGAGGTGTCTACTGTACATGGTCCACGTCTCTGAGCCATACAGGAGGGTGGGTATTACTACGGCCTTGTAGACCATTAACTTGGTTACAGTTTTGAGGGATTGATCTTCAAACACTCTTTTCCTCAGGCGGCTGAAGACTGCACTGGCGCACTGGAGGCGGTGTTGGATCTCATCATCAATGCCTGCTCTTGTTGATAGGAGGCTCCCGAGATAGGGCAAGTGGTCCACGTTGTCGAGGGCCACGCTGTGGATCTTGATGTTTGGGGGGCAGTGCTGTGCAGCGAGGACAGGCTGGTGGAGGACCTTTGTCTTACTAATGTTTAGTGTCAGGCCCATGCTTTCATACGCCTCAGTAAATACGTCGACTATATCCTGGAGTTCAGCCTCTGTGTGTGCACAGACGCAGGTGTCGTCCGCGTACAGTAGCTCGATGACAGAGGTTGGAGTGGTCTTGGACCTGGCCTGGAGATGGCGAAGGTTGAACAGCTTCCCACAGGTTCTGTAGTTTAGCTCCACTCCAGTGGGGAGCTTATCAACTGTGAAATGGAGCATGGCAGCGAAGGCAGTGACGGATCCATCACAGACCCAATTCATGTCCGGACCGGGGTCAAGCAGGGCTGCGTCATATCCCCAACCCTCTTCTCAATCTTCCTCGCTGCTATGCTCCACCTCACAGTTTACCGATGGACATGTATACTGACTAACGATGTACTCTATATTTTTATCTAGACCTGCCCATCATAAGTAACTGTGTGTAAAACTCTTGGTCAAGCACATTCCCAGGTGCTGGTCATGAAGATCTCCTAATAATTTGGACCTGATTTTATTTAGTACAAGCACTCTTGCACCCCACATGATACAATCTTTAGCCACTGATAATTCATTCCTATGAGTGAAGTATGGATGAATATCTTTCTCTGCTACCTGGTTTGGCTAGCCATTTGCAATGTAATCATACACCTTTGACATAACTGGGTCACTTTTGGTTGCTTCACCAATCTCTTCAGCTGTGACTGGCAGTTCATCAATGTATGAAAAATAGAATGCTTTTTCCCTATTGGGTGTAACTTGTGATGGGGATGGCAATCTAGATATAACATCAGCATTACTGTGATCAGCTGATCGTCTGTACTCAATGTCATACATATATGCTGACAAAATCAAAGCCCATCTCTGCATTCGGGCTGTAGCTAAGGTTGGAACTGGGGACTTTGGATGGAGGATTGCTGTTAGGGGCTTATAGTCCATAACGATGGTAAATTTACAACCATACAAGTATTTGTGGAACTTCTTGACCCCAAAATTTAATGCCAAAGCTTACCTTTCGATTTGTGCATAATTACACTCACTGGCACTGAGAGTGCATGAAGCAAAAGCAATTGGTCTCTCCTCCCCACTATGTAGTACATGAGAGATTACTGCCCCAACTTCATACGGAGAGGCATCACATGCTAGCTTGATCTCCTTAGATATGTCATAGTGAACTAACATGGTACTCTCTACCAACTGGCTTTTTAATTAAATAATAACGCCCCAAATAATAACTTCACGGTGGGGCGGACAATAATCAAGGGAATAATGGAGGCATGTGAAAAAGGAACGGTAGTAATTATGGGGGATTTTAACCTATATATCGATTGGTCAAATCAAATCGCACGGGGTAGCCTTGAGGAGGAATTGATAGAATGCATACGGGATTGTTTCTTAGAACAGTATGTTACAGAACCTACAAGGGAGCAAGCGATCTTAGATCTGGTCCTGTGTAATGAGACAGGAAAAATAAATGATCTCCTAGTAAAAGATCCTCTCAGAATGAGTGATCACAGTATGGTTGAATTTGTAATACAGATTGAGGGTGAGAAAGTAGTGTCTCAAACGAGCGTACCATGCTTAAACAAAGGGGACTACAGTGGGATGAGGGCAGAGTTGGCTAAAGTAGACTGGAAACACAGACTAAATGGTGGCATAATTGAGGAATAGTGGAGGACTTTTAAGGAGCTCTTTCATAGTGCTCAACAAAAATATATTCCAGTGAAAAAGAAGGGCGGTAAGAGAAGGGATAACCAGCTGTGGATAACCAAGGAAATAAAGGAGAGTATCAAATTAAAAACCAATGTGTATAAGGTGACCAAGGTTAGTGGGAAACTAGAAGATTGGGAAAATTTTAAACGACAGCAAAGAATGACTAAGAAAGCAACAAAGAAAGGAAAGATAGATTACGAAAGTAAACTTGCGCAAAATATAAAAACAGATAGTAAAAGCTTTTACCGATATAGAAAATGGAAAAGGGTGACTAAAGTAAATGTTGGCCCCTTAGAAGATGAGAAGGGGGATTTAATAATGGGAAATGTGGAAATGGCTGAGACCTTAAACAATTATTTTGCTTCGGTCTTCACAGTGGAAGACACAAAAACCATACCAAAAATTGCTGGTCACAGGAATGTGGGAAGGGAGGAACATTGAGATAATCACTATCACTAGGTGGGTAGTGCTGGACAGGCTAATGGGACTCAAGGTAGACAAGTCCCCTGGTCCTGATGAAATGCATCCCAGGGTTTTAAAAGAGATGGTGGAAGTTATAGCAGATGCATTCATTATAATCTACCAAAATTCTCTGGACTCTGGGGAGGTACCAGCGGATTGGAAAGCAGCTAATGTAACACCTCTGTTTTAAAAAGGGGGCAGACAAAAGGCAGGTAACTATAGGCCTGTTAGTTTAACATCTGTAGTGGGAAAATGCTTGAAGCTATCATTAAGGAAGAAATAGCGGGACATCTAGATAGGAATAGTGCAATCAAGCAGACGCAACATGGATTCATGAAGGGGAAATCATGTTTAACTAATTTACTGGAATTCTTTGAGGATATAACGAGCATGGTGGATAGAGGTGTACCGATGGATGTGGTGTATTTAGATTTCCAAAAGGCATTCGATAAGGTGCCACACAAAAGATTACTGCAGAAGATAAAGGTATGCGGAGTCAGAGGAAATGTATTAGCATGGATCGAGAATTGGCTGGCTAACAGAAAGCAGAGAGTCGGGATAAATGGATCCTTTTCGGGTTGGAAATCGGTGGTTAGTGGTGTGCCACAGGGATCGGTGCTGGGACCACAACTGTTTACAATATACATAGATGACCTGGAAGAGGGGACAGAGTGTAGTGTAACAAAATTTGCAGATGACACAAAGATTAGTGGGAAAGCGGGTTGTGTAGAGGACACAGAGAGGCTGCAAAGAGATTTAGATAGGTTAAGCGAATGGGCTAAGGTTTGGCAGATGGAATACAATGTCGGAAAATGTGAGGTCATCCACCTTGGGAAAAAAAAACAGTAAAAGGGAATATTATTTGAATGGGGAGAAATTACAACATGCTGCGGTGCAGAGGGACCTGGGGGTCCTTGTGCATGAAACTCTTTTGGAGTTTACCTGAAAGAAACATAAACATTAAACTGTGCCACCCGCCCTGGATGACACACCAGACATTTACAAGGCCCATTTTTTTATTTTTTGTGGGGTTTTTTTTTGGGCACTAAAATCAAATTTTTTCCTCCAGTGCCCCCTACAAAAGGGGAGGGGGACACTAAAAGCACCGGCAATTAAAACAAATTAAACTTTAAAACATAAAATCAAATAAAATTTGGTTGCCGGGCGTGACGATGCACTCCAGTCCCTCCGGTGCCCACCTCTCGTGGAAGGCCGCGAGCGTACCGGTGGACACCGCGTGCTCCATCTCCAAGGACACCCTGGCGCAGATGTGCGCGCGGAAGAGAGGCAGGCAGTCAGGTTGAACGACCCCCTCGACCACCCGCTGCCTGGACCGGCTGATGGCACCCTTGGCCGTGCCCAGGAGCAGTCCTACGAGGAGGCCCTCGGACCTACCCGCTCCCCTCCGCACAGGGTGCCCAAAGATCAGGAGAGTGGGACTGAAGTGCAACCAGAATTTCAGGAGCAGCCCCTTTAAATAATAAAACAGGGGCTGCAACCTCGTGCATTCCATAAAAACATGGAACATGGACTCTTCCAGACCGCAGAAATTGCAGGCGGCCTGGGAGTCCGTGAACCGGCTTAAAAATTTGTTGCACGGCACTGCTCCGTGCACCACACTCCAGGCCAAGTCCCCGATGAATAATGGGAGGACTCCCGCATAGAGTGCCCTCCATCGGGGACCCCCGCCTCCTCCGGACGGCAAGATGGTACGCCATGGCGTGTCCGGACGGCCGGCGAGGATGGCAAAGTTGAGAGTGTGCAGGAGCAGCCCGTACAGGAAACCCCTCCACGCGGAACTGAAAGGCACGGAGGGGATTTCCTCGAGGTGGCTCAAGTTGTGAGGCGCCGGCTCCCGAGGGAGGTTCCGGGGTTTGGCGCCAATGAGGAATTCCGTCCGGACGGGGGTCAGTTCGGACGGGATCTCCCCACGTGCCTGAGCCTCCTCAATGCACCTAACGGAGTCAGGGCCCAAAGCTGTTTTTAGCGACTCGATGGCTTCGGCCGCGCGGCAGACGTTGGCTGAATTTAGGCGCCGCGCCAGCGTGCCTGCCGCCATCCAGCCCGCTCCTCCGCCATCGAGCAGGTCCCTGACCCTGGTCACCTCACCAGCCACAGCCCTCTCTTCCGACCGCCACATAAAACCTCGGTCGTGGAGGTACGGATTCCCGAGCAGCGGCTCCTGCAGGACAGCCGCCACTCCAGCCGGCGAAGAGCTGCGCTTGGTGGAGACTTTGTTCCAGACCCTGATGAGTTCCTTGTAAAAGACAGGCAGCTCCTGGAGGGCGGTCCTGACACCCCCCAAGTTCACAAACAGGAGCTGCGTGTCGTAATTGAGGTCGCGCTGCTGGCGGAAGAAATACGTCGCCAGAGCACACCACCTAGGAGGGGGCTCGACGTAAAGGTATCTCTGCAGGGTCTGAAGACGGAAAGTCGCGAGCTGGGCGCTGACGCACACCAACGACTGACCGCCTTCCTCAAGTGGGAGACTCAAGACCGCGGCAGAGACCCAGTGCTTCCTGTTGTTCCAGAAGAAGTCTACCAGCTTCTTCTGTATCTTGGCGACAAACGCAGGGGGAGGGGTCAAAGTAACCAGCCGGTACCACAACATTGCGGCCACCAGCTGGTTTATGACTAGCCCTCGACCCCTGTAGGACAGCACTCGGAGCAGTCCTGTCCAGCGCCCTAGGCGAGCGGCGACCTTGGCCTCCAGCTCCTGCCAGTTCGCCGGCCAGGCTTCCTCGTCGGGGCTAAGGTAGACTCCCAGATAGAGGAGATGGGTCGTGCTCCAGGCAAAAGGCCTGAGCTCCTCCGGCAGGGAGTCCACCCGCCACTGACCCACCAGGAGTCCGGAACATTTTTCCCAGTTGATTCTGGCGGAGGATGCGGCCGAGTAAATCTCCTGGCAATCACGCATCCTCCGCAGGTCAGCGGGATCCTCTACAGCGAGGAGCGCGTCATCGGCGTAAGCCGAGAGGACGATCTCCACGCCCGGCCCTTGCAGAGCCAGTCCCGTCAACCTCGCCCGCAGGAGGCGCAGGAAAGGCTCCACGCAGATGGCATATAACTGGCCGGACATGGGGCATCCCTGGCGCACCCCTCTCCTAAAGCGAAGGGGCGCCGTCAAGGACCCGTTAACCTTAATCAGACACTCCGCTGCGGCGTACAAAAGTCGGATCCGGGCGACGAAATGCGTCCCGAACCCGAAAGTGCGCAGAGTTCCGAACAGATAGTCATGATCCACCCTGTCGAACGCCTTCTCTTGGTTGAGAGATAGGAAGGCAACCGACAGACCAGCCTCCTGGGAATGATGGATGAGGTCCCGGACCAGATGGATGTTATCGTGGATTGTCCGGCCCGGGACCGTGAAGGACTGGTCGGGGTGGATCATGTGGTCCAGCACGGTGCCAAGGCGAGCAGACATCGCCCTGGCGAAGATTTTGTAGTCCGTGCTGAGGAGGGAGACCGGGCGCCAGTTCTTAAGGAGGCGGAGATCGCCCTTCTTAGGCAGCAGGACGATGACTGCCCTGCGCCAAGAGAGGGGCATCTCCCCGGTCGCCAGACTTTCCCCCAGGACACGCGCGTAGTCGCTCCCCAGGACGTCCCAGAACGCTCTGTGGAACTCCACGGTCAGCCCGTCCAGCCCCGGGGATTTTCCCCTCGAGAGCCGGTCGAGGGCACCGGTCAGCTCCGCCAGGCTTAGCGGAGCTTCCAAATTTTGACCGCCCTCCGGGCTGACTTTCGGCAGCTCCTCCCACAAAACTCTACGCGCTTCCTCACTGGACGGATCCGGAGAGAACAGAGCCCCGTAATATTCACAGGCCCTGTTGTTGACGCCCTCCGGATCCGAGACGAGAGAGCCGTCGTCGGCCAGCAGCGTCAAGAGCTGCTTACGGACACTCTGCCTTTTTTCCAGCGAGTAGAAGAAGGGGGAGCCGCGGTCCAGATCCCGCAGGAACCGGATCCGCGACCTCACGAACGCGCCTCGGGACCCGACGAGCTGCAGGTCCTTCAGCGCGGCCTTCTTCGCTTCGTACACCGTCCGCAGGGCCGGGTCCTCGACGACTTGACCGAGACGGGCTTCCAGGTCGAGCACCTCTTTTTCTAGGCGCCCGACTCCGGCCGCCCGCCTCTTGGTCGACCCCCTCGCGTACTCTTGACAGAAGACGCGGACATGAGTCTTGACAACGTCCCACCATAACCTCAAGGAGGGGAAGCCCCCCTGCTTCCTTCTCCAGTCGGACCAGAATCGACGGAACGAGTCCTGGAACCGCACGTCCTCCAGCAGCCGGTTGTTAAAATGCCAGTACGCGGGTCCCGTCCTCGCGCGGAGCGAAGCGAGCTCCGCCCACACCAGGTGGTGGTCCGAACACGGCACCGGCCGCATGGAGGCCGCCGGGACGCAGGAAACGTACGCCCGAGACACGTAAAGGCGGTCGACTCTGGACCATCCTACTCCCGGCCTCACCCACGTAAAGGCGCTGGAGTCGGGGTGGAGATTTCGCCAGACGTCCACCAAGTCGAAGGACCCGACCAAATCCCTGAACTTCTCCATCGCCGTCATGCTCTGTGGGGCACCGGAGCGGTCCCTCGCCTCGAGGGTGCAGTTAAAATCCCCCCCGAGGACAATGCAGTCGCCGATGTCGACGGAGCCAAAAAGAGCGGACACTTCTTCGAAGAAGCGCGCCTGCTGCGGGCCGGGCTGAGGGGTGTACACATTCACGAGATGGAGCGGCACGTCCCCCAGGCGAACCGTTACGTGCAGCAAGCGGCCTGGCACGGGCTCCTCGACCCCCAAGATCTCTGGCTGAAAATGCGGGCCCAGCAAGATGGCCACCCCACTAGAAGTGGCGGTGAGGTGGCTCATGCGGACCTCTCCTTGCCATTCCAGGAGCCACGTGGCTTCGTCTTCCGGAACGGTGTGGGTTTCTTGCAGGAAGCACACCACATATTTCCCCTCCCGCAGGAGCGAAAAATTGTCAAATCTACGACGTGCCCCTCTGCCGCCGTTGATGTTGAGGCTGGCTATGGTTATCTTCATGGCAAAAGCATAGTGCAACCTCTACCTTAACCTATTGCGGGGGAGGGAGCGGAGTCTTTTGTTGACCTCCATTCCTTCAGCAGCCCAGCGAGAAACTTTTTGAGCCGGCGCAGCTCAAGGCCTTGCGCCTTTGATAAGGGCCCGCCCGCGGCCATGGTTTTAGCGGCGACGTGGACGGAAGCGATGAGCAGCCCCGGCTCGGACCATCTTTCCCGGGCCAGATGGGCTCGGTTGCGGCGACCCTGGCTCTCGACCAAAAAGTCCCGGAGATCCTCTACGGGAATGACGGGGGACTCAGCGGCGGGCACGAGGAGATCCACCGCCTCACTGGCGATGGACTCGAGATCTTCACCCGCGTCCTCCACCGAGTCCCCGTCCTCCTCCGGGAGGTCGCCGCTAGCAGCCGGCCCGTCGACCGCACGAGGTACGGCAAACGGCCCGGCCGCTCCATCCGGCCCTGGCTCTGCCCCGATCCCACCCCCAGGATCGTCGGCAGAGGAGTCCCCACTGGGCTCTTTTAGAATTGGTGCTGGGTCGGGAAGCGACAGCGGAAGGGGTTCCTCCTCCGCCCCAGGAACCGGGAAACAAGGAGAGCCCCGGCCATAGAAAATCCCCAGGCCCTCCAAGCGCTCCAGCTCCAAAGTAGGGGGCGAGGGTGGGTGTTCCTCCCTCTCCCCGCCGCCACCCCCCGGCCCAGCGTGTACAGATTCATTAAAAGTGTTAATACTTTGTATTTCTGCCGAGTCGAGCAAATCCCGGGGGAAGTTGGATATTGGCTGGGCGGGCTCAGGTTCGGCCTTTTCGGCCCCGCCCGCCTCAGTCCCCGGGATGCTCGACCCGGCGGCTACGCATTCCTCCGCTGGCCCCACGCCCCCCACGACAGGCAGATCTTTCACGCCATCCCCGGGAGGCAGCGGCTGGGCAGCCTCCACTGCCTCACCCTCCCCGGGGACAGATTCCTCGTGCCTACGGCGCAGTTTGGGGGCGCTGGTGGGGGACGCGGGACACGCGGCGGGCATCGACTCCTCCGCGGAGGGATGTTGTTTCCCCCCCGCCTCATTGGAGCGACGCCTCCTTTTTTTCCTGGGGGGGCACGGAGACAGGGAGACACCCGTGTCTGCCGAGGCCTCCCGCTCCACTCCCCCCTTTTTCTTATCTTGCCCGCGCCCGAACCCCTCTGCGGTATTAGTCAAGGGCTCGGGCACAGGCTCAGGGCACCCCGCGCTCGCCGGTGACGGGGTTGGGCCGAGCGCGGTGAACAGCTTGTCTGGCGCACTAAGGGGACCCGCCTCTAGGTGTTTTGCCTTCTTCTGCGCCTTCTTTCTGGCCGGATGCTCTCCCTCCCCCCCGCCGGAGGCCGTGAAAACAAAGGCCCCTGACGATGCCCGCGCACCCACGGCTCCCGGCACGCGGACGCTACTAGGGGGAGGGGTGGCGGCGGCGCCAGCCTTGTCCGCCCTCGGTGGTTTGGCGGCTTTGGAGGCGGGGCAGTTCTTGTGAACGTGCCCCACCTCCCTACAGGCATGGCACCGCACGCCGTCCGACGTCCAAAAGACGCGGTAGGCAGTCCCCTCGTGCACCACATTAAAATTGCCCTCTGTCGTCTCTTCCCGCGCCAGCCGGACAAAGAGCTGGCGGCGGAAGGAGAACACATGGCGCAGGCTGTTCTCCCTGAGGCCAAGCGATATGGGGTTGATCCCCGACCTTACCTCCCCCAGTTGGTATAGGTGAGGGAGGAGGAGCTCAGCGGGAACAAAGGGCGGGACGTTTGACACGATGACCCTCTGCGCGGTGGCCCCGAGACGGTCCACCGGCAGGAACGCCCCACCCACCGTGAGCCCCTTTTCAATGGCCAGGGACACCGCCCGCTCCGACCCCAGGAAGAACACGGCCTTCCCAGACATCTTGGAGGCTGCGACAATGGCCAAGGGGCCGACTACCCCAGCCATCGCCCGCACGCACTCCTCAATGCTCATTGTGGGGTGAATGTAGCTCTTGACCCCGTGTTTCGTAGTTATAAGTCTGAATGGTGGCAGGGCAGCAGGTGGCGCAGGAGGTGCCGTGGATGTGGATGCCGCCTGCGCATAAGTCCTAGCTGGCCCTGCCACCGGCGTAGATGGGGTCGCCATCATGGGGTCCCTTTAAGGGCTACACCCACCCCAAAGTCACAGGCCTTAATGGTCTTTAAATGGCCTTGTTTAATAGACTGAGCAGAGGAGCTCTTAATGAGGCACACCTCTCCCCTAGTTGACAATTGGGGAGGGGCCTTGCTCCCTCTGCTCAGTTGTCTTAATTGTTTTATATTTTTCCAATCAATTTGGGAGGAAAAGGGCTCTCAGAGAGAGAGGGGAGAGACAGAGAGTAACAGAGAAAGAGAGAGGGGGGTGGGAAGGGGGGAAACTGCGAGGGCAGGTCTCCCCTCGCAGCTGTGGGTGGGTGCAATCCCCAAATGGCAAACAAAAATAGTCTTTGGGGTGGTCTTCGGGTGAGGGGAGAAGATGTCTTCACCTGGTGCAGCTGGAGCCACACAGGCACACACTCCCAACGATGTTTAATTAGTGTGGATTAATTGTTTCTTCAGCCTGGTAGCTCTTGCTCCAGGGGGTACAGAGACGATTCACTAGGCTGATACCGGAGATGAGGGGGTTACCTTATGATGATAGATTGAGTAGACTGGGTCTTCACTCGTTGGAGTTCAGAAGGATGAGGGGTGATCTTATAGAAACATTTAAAATAATGAAAGGGATAGACAAGATAGAGGCAGAGAGGGTGCTTCAAAGGTGTGTGGGGCCTAGTTGTAAGCAAGGCCCCCACACACACTTCCACGCACACACACCCCCCGCGATGTTCCGGCCCCCGACTGGTCTTCTTTCCTCCCCCCACCGATACAGCAAAGTATTTTAGGGACTGCACCAATACAACCACCTGTAGAATGGTAGAGTCTCCCTCCTTCCACACTGGATGTTGTTGTTGGTCTTTCCCCCTCTCTCCAACTCTTTGTAGAAATGGTGAAGTTGTTCAAGTTTTCTGCTTTTTCCTCCTCTCCCTCTGGGTGAAAGTTGGTGGTGAAGCCCCTTCCTTCCTTCCTTCTCTTCCTGGGCTGATTCACAGGCCCAGCCAGGAGCAAAAGCAGCAGCTCCTTCTCTCACTGCTCACAGCTCCAACTGTTTGGGCCACGCCTCCACTGCTCCACAATTGGCCCAGGTGCAGCAGGTAATCAGGAAGGCGAATGGAATGTTGGCCTTCATTGCGAGAGGGATGGAGTACAAAAGCAGGGAGGTCCTGCTGCAACTGTAGAGGGTATTGGTGAGGCCGCACCTGGAGTACTGTGTGCAGTTTTGGTCACCTTACTTAAGGAAGGATATACTAGCCTTGGAGGGGGTACAGAGACGATTCACTAGGCTGATACCGGAGATGAGGGGGTTACCTTATGATGATAGATTGAGTAGACTGGGTCTTTACTTGTTGGAGTTCAGAAGGATGAGGGGTGATCTTATAGAAACATTTAAAATAATGAAAGGGATCGACAAGATAGAGGCAGAGAGGTTGTTTCCACTGGTCGGGGAGACTAGAACTAGGGGGCACAGCCTCAAAATACGGGGGCCAATTTAAAACAGAGTTGAGAAGGAATTTCTTCTCCCAGAGGGTTGTGAATCTGTGGAATTCTCTGCACAAGGAAGCAGTTGAGGCTAGCTCATTGAATGTATTCAAATCACAGATAGATAGATTTTTTAACCAATAAGGGAATTGAGGGTTATTGGGAGCGGGCCGGTAAGTGGAGCTGAGTCCACGGCCAGATCAGCTATGATCTTGTTGAATGGCGGAGCAGGCTCGAGGGGCTAGATGGCCTACTCCTGTTCCTAATTCTTATGTTCTTATGTTCTTATGTACACTCCTTGAATGCTGCGTCGCATTCTTCTGACCACTTCCACTGGACCTATTTTTTCAACAGTTCATTCAGTGGATGTAACACTGTAGCCAAATTTGGTAGGAACTTCCCATAATGGTTCAAAAGACCCAAAAATGATCGAAGTTCAGTAACATTCTTGGGAGTGGGTGCATTTCTAATTGCATTCAGCTTTCCCTTGGTTGGATGTAAACCATATTTGTCTACTCTGTTCCCTAAGTACTCCACTGAGTTTTGAAATAACTCACATTTGTGAGCAGCCACTCGTAGTCCGTGCTTCTCTAGCCGTTTGAACATTTCATTCAATATGTTATGGCTTTGCCTGTTTGGTGCTGAAATTAGTATGTCATCTAAATAACATACTACCTCTTCAATGTCTTGCAAAATCTAGTTCATCGCCCGCTGGAATATGGCAGGGGCGGAAGACACTCCATTTGGTAGCTTATTAAATTTATGTAGGCCTAAATGAGTATTTATAGCCAAGCATGACGTGGACTCCTCATCTAGCTCCAGTTGTAAATAGGCATTTGTAAGATCTAACTTTGAGAAGATCTGACCACCTGTCAGCGTTGTGAACAAATCTTCTACATTTGACAAGATCCTGCAAATCCCCTGGGAGGACAGGCACACCAACGTTAGCGTCTTCGACCAGGCCAACATCCCCAGCATTGAAGCACTGACCACACTCGATCAGCTCCGCTGGGCAGGCCTCGTTGTTCGCATGCCTGACACGAGACTCCCAAAGCAAGCGCTCTACTCGGAACTACTTCATGGCAAACGAGCTAAAGGTGGGCAGAGGAAACATTTTAAGGACACCCTCAAATCCTCCCTGATAAAGTGCAACATCCCCACCGACACCTGGGAGTCCCTGGCCAAAGACCGCCCTAAGTGGAGGAAGTGCATCCGGGAGGGTGCTGAGAAACTCGAGTCTCATTGCCAAGAGCATGCAGAAATCAGGCAGCGGAGAGAGCATGTGGCAAACCTGTCCCACCCACCCTTTCTCTCAATGACTGTCTGTCCCAGGGACTGTGGTTCACCGGTACTGTGATACGTCCTACCACAGGAATATTCTCTCCTGAGTAGCCTCGCAACTCTATCTTGGATTTCTCCAATGGGAAATCACGCAATTTGTCGAGATAGAATGATTCCGGTACTACGTTCACGGATGCACCAGTGTCAATTTCCATGGGTATCTTGGTTCCTGCATCATCTACTTGGATGACAATACTTTTTGAATTGCTGTTAGATACCTTGGTGCTCCTGATGATGTATATCTCTTCATCCTGTTGCTTTTCTTCCATGCTATGTAGTCTTGAAAGTTGGTTTACTCTTCAGTCAGCATGTCTTCACAAGCTGCCCAGTTTTCCTGCAGAAGAAACAATCTGCCTTCACATCTGGACAACTTTGAACAAGGTGTTGTCGTAGACACTGGTAGCACGACTTCAATGCTCTGTTATCATTGTCAGTTTCTGAGGCCTTGGGGCCCAAATGCTTTTTTCTTCTAACATGCAGACGATTCACCTCAGTTGTCTGATGACTGGAACTGGTACGAAATTCTTGGGAATATTGATCGGCCATATCCATCGCCATAGCTGTCTGAGAAGCTAAATCAAAAGTCAAGTTCGGGGTTGTCAACAACTTTCTTCTGATCGCTGCCTTTTTCATCCCACAAACAAAGCTGTCACACAATGCATGGTCCTGAAAGTTTCCAAAATGACAGTGAATGGATAGCTTTTTTAATGCTACTATGTACTCACTGATACTCTCATCAGTTAACTGATCTCATATTCCGAAATGATAACTTTCAGCAATTTCCAGAGGCTCAGGACTGTAGTGTTGTTCTAACTTGCTTTGAAACTCCGTAAGTGATGTGTCCTTTGGTTTTTTGGGAACAAGCACACTTTTCAGGGTTTCATACACCTCGGGACCTGCTTCAGTCAGGAAAATAGCCTGTTTTCTTTCCAACACCTCCCAGTTACGATTTTCATCATCGGGGACTTTGATGATAGTATTTGTGGTGAAAAACATTTCTAGTCGCTCCACGTACACTCCGAAAGTCTCTTGGTCGCGTTGAACCTACCCTAAGCGCCATATTATTCCTATAGGCCCAAACATCTGGCCTCATCAGTTCAGCCATGTGCTTGTAATTTACCTTGGATTTTCAGATGTTATTCAAAACAAAGAACCACTCAAATTATCTCTGTCGGTTGGCTGAATCATTCACCAGCATAAATTTCAGCTAGGATATCCAGAAATCCGATCCTATGTTGCCAATGTGGTGTATTCCTTATGACCTCACAGCACACAGACTTCACAAGATGGCTCGTAACACAGGAACTTGTCAGATGACCTGTCACCTGCTGCCTTTATTGTTGTAAACAGCAATGACTGCCTTATCACAGTAGTCCACTAGGTGGAACTATATATTACACCACATGCAGTCAAATGTCACTCTCACCTCACCTCTCCTCTGGGATTCAACTCTTTTGTCCAAGGCTGTAATGAAGTCTGGACCAAGTTGTCCTGGCGGGACCAAACTGAGCATCTGTGAGCAGGTTATTGGTGAGTAACTGGCGCTAGATAGCACTGTCGACCTTCCATCACTTTGCTGATGATTGAGAGTAGACTGATAGGATAGTAATTGGTTGGATTGGATTTGTCCTGCTTTTTGTGGACAGGACATACCTGGGCAGTTTTCCACATTGTCGGATAGATGCCAGTGTTGTAGCTGTACTGGAACAGCTTGGCTAGAGGCACGGCTAGTTCTGGATCACAAGTCGTCAGCACAACAGCCAGGATGTTGTCGGTGCTTATAGCCTTTGCTGTATCCAGTGAGCTCAGCCTTTTCTTGATATCACGTGGAGTGAATCGAATTCGCTGAAGACTAGCTTCTGTGATGGTAAGGAACTCAGGAGGAGGCAGATGGGGATCATCCGTTCAGCACTTCCGGAAGATGGTTGCAAACGCTTCAGCCTTGTCTTTGCACTCGTGTGCTGGGCTCCGCCATCATTGAGGATGGGGATATTCATGGAGCCTTCTCTTCCATTATTTGTTTAATAGTCCACCACCATTCATAACTGGATTTTGCAGGACTGCAGAGCTTTGATCTGATACATTGTTTATGGGATCACAAAGTTCTGTCTTTAGCATGCTGCTTCCGTTTTTTAGCTTGAATGTAGTCCTGTGTTGCAGCTTCCCCAAGTTGGCACCTCATTTTTAGGTACGTCTGATGCTGCTCATGGCATGCTCTTCTGCACTCCTCATTGAACCAGGGTTAGAAACATAGAAACATAGAAAATAGGTGCAGGAGTAGGCCATTCGGCCCTTCAAGCCTGCATCGCCATTCAATGAGTTCATGGCTGAACATGCAACTTCAGTACCCCATTCCTGCTTTCTCGTCATACCCATTGATCCCCCTAGTAGTAAGGACTACATCTAACTCCTTTTTGAATATATTTAGTGAATTGGCCTCAACAACTTTCTGTGGCAGAGAATTCCACAGGTTCACCAATCTCTGGATGAAGAAGTTTCTCCTCATCTCGGTCCTAAATGGCTTACCCCTTATCTTTAGACTGTGACCCCTGGTTCTGGACTTCCCCAACATTGGGAACATTCTTCCTGCATCTAACCTGTCTAAACCCATCAGAATTTTAAACGTTTCTATGAGATCCCCTTTCATTCTTCTGAACTCCAGTGAATACAAGCCCAGTTGATCCAGTCTTTCTTGATAGGTCAGTCCCGCCATCCCGGGAATCAGTCTGGTGAACCTTCGCTGCACTCCCTCAATAGTAAGAATGTCCTTCCTCAAGTTAGGAGACCAAAACTGTACACAATACTCCAGGTGTGGCCTCACCAAGGCCCTGTACAACTGTAGTAACACCTCCCTGCCCCTGTACTCAAATCCCCTCGCTATGAAGGCCAACATGCCATTTGCTTTCTTAACCAACTGCTGTACCTGCATGCCAACCTTCAATGACTGATGTACCATGACACCTAGGTCTCGTTGCACCTCCCCTTTTCCTAATCTGTCACCATTCAGATAATAGTCTGTCTCTCTGTTTTTACCACCAAAGTGGATAACCTCACATTTATCCACATTATACTTCATCTGCCATGCATTTGCCCACTCACCTAACCTATCCAAATCGCTCTGCAGCCTCATAGCATCCTCCTCGCAGCTCACACTGCCACCCAACTTAGTGTCATCCGCAAATTTGGAGATACTGCATTTAATCCCCTCGTCTAAATCATTAATGTACAATGTAAACAGCTGGGGTCCCAGCACAGAACCTTGTGGTACCCTACTAGTCACTGCCTGCCATTCTGAAAAGTACCCATTTACTCCTACTCTTTGCTTCTTGTCTGACAACCAGTTCTCAATACACACCACTACCCCCAATCCCATGTGCTTTAACTTTGCACATTAATCTCTTGTGTGGGACCTTGTCGACAGCCTTCTGAAAGTCCAAATACACCACATCAACTGGTTCTCCCTTGTCCACTCTACTGGAAACATCCTCAAAAAACTCCAGAAGATTTGTCAAGCATGATTTTCCTTTCACAAATCCATGCTGACTTGGACCCATCATGTCACCTCTTTCCAAATGCGCTGCTATGACATCCTTAGTAATTGATTCCATCATTTTACCCACTACCGATGTCAGGCTGACCGGTCTATAATTCCCTGTTTTCTCTCTCCCTCCTTTTTTAAAAAGTGGGGTTACATTGGCTACCCTCCACTCCATAGGAACTGATCCAGAGTCTATGGAATGTTGGAAAATGACTGTCAATGCATTCGCTATATCCAAGGCCACCTCCTTAAGTACTCTGGGATGCAGTCCATCAGGCCCTGGGGATTTATCGGCCTTCAATCCCATCAATTTCCCCAACACAATTTCCCGACTAATAAGAATTTCCCTCAGTTCCTCCTTCTTACTAGACCCTCTGACCCCTTTTATATCCGGAAGGTTGTTTGTGTCCTCCTTAGTGAATACCGAACCAAAGTACTTGTTCAATTGGTCTGCCATTTCTTTGTTCCCCATTATGACTTCCCCTGATTCTGACTGCAGAGGACCTACGTTTGTCTTTACTAACCTTTCTCTCTTTACATATCGATAGAAACTTTTGCAGTCCATCTTAATGTTCCCTGCAAGCTTCCTCTTGTACTCTATTTTCCCTGCCCTAATCAAACCCTTTGTCCTCCTCTGCTGAGTTCTAAATTTCTCCCAGTCCCCGGGTTCACTGCTATTTCTGGCCAATTTGTATGCCACTTCCTTGGCTTTAATACTATCCCTGATTTCCCTTGATAGCCATGGTTGAGCCACCTTCCATTTTTTATTTTTACGCCAGACATGGATGTACAATTGTTGTAGTTCATCCATGTGGTCTCTAAATGTTTGTCATTGCCCATCCACAGTCAACTCCTTAAGTATCATTCGCCAATCTATCCTAGCCAATTCACGCCTCATACCTTCAAAGCTACCCTTCTTTAAGTTCTGAACCATGGTCTCTGAATTAACTGTTTCATTCTCTATCGTAATGTAGAATTCCACCATATTATGATCACTGTTTCCCAAGGGGCCTCGCACAACGAGATTGCTAATTAATCCTCTCTCATTACACAACACCCAGTCTAAGATGGCCTCCCCCCTAGTTGGTTCCTCGACATATTGGTCTAAAAAACCATCCCTTATGCACTCCAGGAAATCCTCCTCCACCGTATTGCTTCCAGTTTGGTTAGCCCAATCTATATGCATATTAAAGTCACCCATGATAACTGCTGCACCTTTATTGCATGCACCCCTAATTTCCTGTTTGATGCCCTCCCCAACATCATTACTATTGTTTGGAGGTCTGTACACAACTCCCACTAAAGTTTTTTGCCCTTTGGTGTTCTGCAGCTCTACCCATATAGATTCCACATCATCCAAGCTAATGTCCTTCCTAACTATTGCATTAATCTCCTCTTTAACCAGCAATGCTACCCCACTTCCTTTTCCTTTTATTCTATCCTTCCTGAATGTTGAATACTCATGGATGTTGAGTTCCCAGCCCTGATCATCCTGGAGCCATGTCTCTGTAATCCCAATCACATCATATCTGTTAACATCTATTTGCACAGTTAATTCATCCACTTTATCACGGATACTCCTTGCATTAAGACACAAAGCCTTTCAGGCTTGTTTTTTTAACACCCTTTGTCCTTTTAGAATTATGATGTAGTGTGGCCCTTTTTATTTTTTGCCTTTGTTTACTCGGCCTTCCTCTATTGCTTTTTACCTTTCTACCATCTGTTTCTGACTCCATATTACTTCGCCCTATCTCGCTGCATCAGTTCCCATCCCCCGCCATATTAGTTTAAGCACTCCCGAACTGCATTACCAAATGTTACCCTCAGGATATCAGTTCCAGTCCTGCCCAAGTGCAGACCGTCCCTTTTGAACATGTTCCCAATTCCCCCAGAACTTGTTCCAATGTCCCAGGAATTTGAATCCCTCCCTCTTGCACCACTGCTCAAGCCACGTATTTATTCTAACTATCCTGCTCCCTCTACTCTGACTAGCATGTGGCACTGGTAGCAATCCAGAGATTACTACCTTTGAGGTCCTACTTTTTAATTTAACTCCTATCTCCCTAAATTCAGCTTGAAGGACCTCTTCCCGCTTCTCACCTATATTGTTGGTACCTACATGTACCACGACAACTGGCTGTTCACCCTCCCTCTCCAGAATGCTCTGCAGCCGCTCCGAGACATCCTTGACCCTTGCACCAGGGAGGCAACATACCATCCTGGAGTCTCGATTGCGGCCGCAGAAACTCCTATCTATTTCCTTTACAATAGAGTCCCCTATCACTATAGCTCTCCCACTCTTTTTCCCACCCTTCTGTGCAGCAGAGCCACCCACGGTGCCATGAACCTGGCTTCTGGTGCCTTCCCCTGGTAAGTCATCTCCCCCAACAGTATCCAAAATCTGTTGGTCCCCTGGCTTGATAGTAATGGTAGAGTGAGGGATATGCCGGGCCAAAGGTTTTCAGATTGTGGTGGAATACAGTTCTGCTGCTGCCCCACAGCGCCTCAGGATGCCCAGTTTTGAACTGCGTGATCTGTTCTGAATCTATCCCACTTAGCACGGTGGTAGTGCCGCACATCATGATGGAGGGTGAAGACAGGACTTTGTCTCGACAAGGACTGTGCGGGTGTCACTGCTACCAATGTTGTCATGGACAGATGTATCTGCGACAGGTAGATTGGTGAGGATGAGATCAAGTAGGTTTTTCCCTTGTGTTGTTTCTCTCACCACCTGCTGCAGGCCCAATCTGGCACCTATTTCCTTCAGGACTTGGCCAGCCAGTAGTGGTGTTACCGAGCCAATCTTGGCGATGGACATTGAAGTCCCCCACCCAGAGTACATTCTGTGCCCTTGCTACCCTCAGTGTTTCTTCCAAGTGGTGTTCTTTATGAAGAGTATTAATTCTTCAGTTGAGGGAGTGCAGTGGGTGGTAATCAGCAGGAGGTTTCCTTGCCCAGAAACCATGGGACTTCATGGTGTCTGGAGTTGATGTTGATGACAACCAGGGCCATTCCCTCCCGACAGTATATCACTGTGCCACCACCATTGGTGGGTCTGTCCTGCTGGTGGAACAGGACATACCCAGGAATGGTGATTGGGGAATTTGGGACATTGGCTGAAAGGTATAATTCTGTGAGTAGGACTATATTCGCCTTATTGCTTAAACAGTCTATGGCACAGCTCTCCCAATTTTGGAATCTCCCCAGTGCGGAGAACTTTGCAGGGTCGACTGGGCTGGGTGTGCCATTGTCGTTGTCGTGTCCGAAGCCAGTGCCGAGGTCGATTCCCGGTGGTCCATCTGTTTTATTCTCATTATAGTTTCTTGTAGCAGTTTGTTACAACTGAGTGGCTTGCTACACCATTTCAGAGGGCAGTTAAGAGTCAGACACATTGCTGTGAGGCTGGAGTCACATATCGGCCAGAAAAGTTAATGACGGCAGCCTTCCTTCCTTGTAGGATATTAGTGAATCAGATGGGTTTTTATGACAATCCAATAGTTTCATGGTCACCATTACTGATACTAGCTTTTTATTCCCGATTTATTTAATTAACTGATTTTAAATTCTCCAGCTGCTGTGGTGGGATTTGAACTCATGTCTGCAGATTAATAGTCCATGCCTCTGCATTACTAGTCCCTCGACATAACCACTATGCTACCATCCCCTGAAGGAAAAAAAGTTACATGGTTACTGGAAAAGGGCAGGATAGTAGGACTAGCTGAGCTGCTCTTGCAGAGAGCTAGCATGGGCTCCATGGGTCGAATGGCCTCCTTATGTGATTCTATGATTCTATGATTCTATGACCCACATCAATGTGGTTAACTCTTAACTGCCGTCTGAAATGGCCACTCAGTTGTATTCAAGAAGGCGGCTCACCATCACCTGCTGGAGGGCAATCAGGGATGGGCAGTAAATGCTGGCCTTGCCAGTGACACCCACATCTCATTAATTAATTTAAAAAAAACAGACACTGAAATTGATTATCTGGCCATTATCACATTTATGGATCACTATTCACGGGACCTTACTGTGCTCAACTTGGCTGCCGCGTTTCCTACATTAGAACAGTGGCTACACTTCAAAATGTATTTCATTAGCTGGAAAGCGCTTTGGGACATCCTGAGGTCGTGAAAGACACCATAGAAATGCAAATTCTTTCTTCATTCTGAATCCTCAGCTGTGTATTACGCCTTCTAATCTACACCAGACTGATAATTCACCCTCACAACATGTCTTCAGGCTGAAAGCCTTGTGTGTAGCCTGGGACATGTAGGTGGTGGAGAAACCAACCAAACTTGTCCTTCAGCTGATTAACTTTTCCCTTGTTCTGTGTTTTGACGATGGGTTGGATCACTGACAGCAGCTGATTTGCTGCCCTCAGGCAGTCTCCTCACAGGGTCACAGCTGCAGCACTCCCTGATGTTTTCCTTGTTGTCGCTGGTCCAACCCCAGACCCTACGCGATGCTGCTGTTGCACTTGGCAGTGAGCTCCTTGCTGTGCACTGCAAGTGGCAATTGCTGAGCTCACAACAGTGCTTGCTGGATTAGGAATTTCCCCACCTGGCACAGAGCCAGCTTCCAGAGCAGAGCACGATATCCTGCAGGGATTGGAGCCAGTGCTGGCAGCGTTACTAACTTCTGGGCCATTTCGTCCATGGCTTTCTGGTTGTCATTTTAGGTTTTCTCTCGTCTGCGGTAAAAATGGCTGCTCCCTACTGAGCTCATCTCTTAATTTTACAACTCTATTCACGGCCTTTCTTTCCCCAACGCACCCCAATTGCTTCAGAGCCCCTGCCACAAATAATAGATCCAATTTAGTTCAATCTACGGGGTTCAAGTTCCAACTATTTTGTGTAAAACAATAAATCTAGTGCCTCCAACTAGAGGGGCCACTAAAATCGACAAATTAATCAAATTAACTTTTACATTCGTGGTTCAAATTAAAATTTAGTTGCTGGGAGTGATAATGCACTCCAGTCCCTCCGGCGCCCACCTCTCGCGGAAGGCCGCGAGCGTAACGGTGGATACCGCGTGCTCTATCTCCAGGGACACCCTGGCTCGAACGTAACCGCAGAAGAGAGGCAGGCAGTCGGGCTGAACGACCCCCTCGACCGCCCGCTGCCTGGACCGGTTAATGGTCACCTTGGCCAGGCCCAGGAGCAGTTCTATGAGGAGGCCCTCTGACCTGCCCACTCCCCTCCGCACTGGGTGCCCAAAGATCAGGAGTGTGGCACTGAAGTGCAACCAGACTTTGAGGAGCAGCCCATTTGGGTTCAAGTTACAAGTCTAAAGCTGTCTCTGCAAAACACGTTGCCCACCCCCCCGACCTAGCTTGTTTTGTGTTTGTACTATGCTCTTTTCAATAGCTGCAACTCCGCTCACGGTTGGTTTCCCAGCTTCCTGGACTCCCCTGCCAGCAGGCCTGCCCTGTTCTGATGAACTACATTCCACGGCTGCTTTGCGACTCTGCTCCACCACTCAATAATCCGTTTCTAATCGAAGGTAACCCATTCCAGCCCACCATGCACACCACCACCCCAGCTACGACTGCTACCCTGCTGAGCTTCAAGACTGTCTTTCAGTGCACTGCTGGCTGCCTAGATTTACTTGGCTGCAGTGTTCCTTCTCCTGGCCAAAGTCCATTTCGCCTCTGACTTCTGGACTTTCCTGTGATCTCCACCATCCCTGCCGCTTTCTACAGAGACTGTATTCTCTGTTGGACTGCCTCCATTCCACTCCTTAATCTGCTCCAGTTTTCTCCCCACTCCGTTGTGAATTTCTTCACTCTCTGTTGAGCTAATTTGATCTGTTCTCGCCGGGTTCCCATCCTGTTGTAGGCCAACACTCCAGTACAGTGCTGAGGGAGTGCTGCACTGTCGGAGATGCCAACTTGCGGATGAGACTTTAAACCGAGACCCAGGGATGTGAGAGATCTCATGGCACTATTTCGAAGAAGAGCAGGGGAGTTATCCCCAGTGTCCTGGCCAATATTTATCCCTCAATCAGCATCACTAAAAACAGATTATCTGGTCATTATCGCGTTGCTGTTTGTGGGAGCTTGCTGTGCGCAAATTAGCTGCCGCATTTCCAAGATTACCACAGTGACTACATTTAAAAAAGTACTTAATTGGCTGTAAAGTGCTTTGAGACGCCCGGTGGTCATGAAAGACGCTTTATAAATGCAAGTTTTTTTTTCATTCTTTCTTTCTCGGTTCTGCACCCCAGGAGGATCTCTGCCGACACCACTCATCCTTCAGAACTCTTTTATCGCCCTTCGCAGGACCAGCTCCCGACCTCAGGTGGTGCTCACCTCCCGACAGCTGTTCCTTGGACCAGTTCCTTCATCTGCACTGACCCCCATGGATTTACCTTTCACCCTTCCCCTGCCTCCCGGGACATCACTGCTCTTGTTCCTTGGGTTTCACTCTCATTGCACCTTGCTCCTCATTTACTTCATCTCACCCCTAGACCTCAGACTTTGACTTTGGGATGCATTGTCTCCTCTTTAACCTCTGTTTATGACATAGGGATGTTTCCCCTCATCTCTGCCATACCAATACTGGTTTTTGCCTCTTCCTGGAGATCACATGGCTCCGGTTGGGGTGGAGTGTAGAATGTTTTTAATATAAGGGGTGTCGCAGTTGTGTGGGGCGGACTGATTGGGCTAGGTGCTCTTTACCTTTCCACCATTGTTCATAGGTTTATATATAACCTTCAGGGCTGCTGACCGAGAGATGGGTGCTCACGCTGTCCACATACAACTACGCCATCCGCCACAAGCCAGGCACAGAAAACTGTGCGATGCTCTCAGTAGGCTGCCATTGCCCACCACGGGGGTGGAAATGGCACAGCCCGCAGATCAAACCATGATTATGCAAGCATTTGAGAGTGAGCAATCATCCGTCACTGCCCGGCAGATCAAAACTTGGACAAGCCAGGACCCCTTATTATTTCTAGTCAAAAGCTGTGTGCTTCACGGGAGCTGGTCCATTGTCCCAGTGGAAATGCAGGAAGAGATAAAGCCATTCCAGTGGCGCAAAGATGAAATGTCTATACAGGCAGACTGCCTTCTGTAAGGGATGGTTTTCAGGGGGTCAGCTTTCCCTTCCGACCTTATATGAGCGGTTCTGAATCGCTCCCACACCCTTGGTTCTAGACTCTGGAATTATGAAGGGACTGTGACAGACTTGGACAGACAATCGGTTTCAAGGTAGGAAGCAGGTATGGCTTTATTGTGTTTAAAAAGAAGTAAAAGGCACACCTTTAATAACAGACACAGAATAGTGATACCAATACACACTGAGGGGTACAACGCATTGAATAAAATGTCAAAATACAGCCTGTGGGGAAAAGAATACAGCTTAAACTCTAAATGGGGTAAAGAGGAGAATGCAGATACATTTACACAAGTTATCCCAGCCTCCCCCTCCCAATTCCCCTAACTAACTAAGTTATAGCTCTGGGGGTTCAGGGGGTTATGCTCACCAATCCCTTTTGACAGTTGCCGGTGAATCACAGTTTCAGGGTTCACTGCACTTTGCCTTCTAGGCGAGCTGTACCCGGGACAGAGGAGAGGAATTCGAACTGCGTAGTCTTCAGTTGGGGTGAGTCCGCTGATGCGGTAAGTCGCGTTTTGGATGTATGGGGTAAGTACCCACTTTCTTTGGTTAGGAATAGTTTTAGGTAGTCCTTTTAGGTAATTTCTCACCCATTGGTCATTCAGAAGTAGATTGTACAATGGAAATAAATGTCGCTTCTTCGGTTTTTGCTGAGTTGGTTTCGGTTGGTCGTTTCGCTGGTTGTGGTGGCCTGGGTTGTCAATTTGGTTGCTGACAACCTTCCGTTTCGTGGGCCTCTTGCTGTCGGCGTGCTTGGTTGATCCTTGATGGTTTCTTGTAGTTTTCTCCACTACTCAATTTCCTCACTCCCCACCTCCTGCTGCTTGTTGACTTTCCCTTGTAAAACTGGGAATAGATATACCCCAAAAAGGCTTCCTTATCTCCCGCCAAATCTGGCCCAGCTCTTTGTTTCAAGGGAGCTGCTCATTAGTTTTGAGCTCTCTTCTTTGTCAGAATTTGGTGGGCTCGTTCAGCAGTAATTTGATTATGGTGTGGTAATGTGGAAAATCACCGGTTGGCATTGTTGAAGCAGTGTTTAAACTCTTGGGCTGTTTGGCAGGGCCCGTGATTTCTATAGGCCTATTTGCACATGCATGCCAATAATGGTCTCCGGTGATTAGCCTGATAGCTCTTGATGCATTTATGTCCTAGGGAGCGAATTTTTATGCCTCACAGTTCTTGTTAGTTATCGATTGACTCATTCTCCCAGACAAATTGAATTAGCTCCAATACCCAATTCCTGAGTGAAGTCCCACCCTCTGTTCTGGCAGTCTCTTCCAACATGCACCTTTAGAGATCTTAAACTTGTAAAGCTCTTAGGTATCTTCCTCGGAGTTTTTCCTAGGATACCAAAATGTTCATCGAGTTCCAAATTAAATTCCCTTTCCTATGAGTCCAAACACGGGGGTGTCTCCATGAATGCATCCCCTTTTATCCCCTGCAGGCCTCATCTGCCCTTTAAACTCATTTTAAAAGTCCAAAAAGGGAATCTTCTCCTCTGCAGGGGAAAGATACAAGGAATCTTTGCGAAATATTGGTAAATTCTACACTTCTGTGGGGCAATCGAGTAGTGGTCCCTAAGAAGGGCAGAGACACCTTCATCAATGACCTCCACAGTACCCACCCAAGCATCGTAATGATGAAAGCGATAGCCAGATCCCACGCGTGGTGGCCCGGTATCGATGCGGACTTAGAGTCCTGCATTCACAGATGTAATACATGCTCGCAGTTAAGCAATGTACCCAGGGAGGTGCCGCTAAGTTTATGGCCCTCCAAACCATGATCTAGGGTGCACGTCGACTATGCAGGCCCATTCTTGGGTAAAATGTTCCTTGTGGTTGTAGACACGTACTCCAAGTGGATTGAATGTGAGATAATGTCGGCTAGCACGTCCACTGCCACTGCTGAAAGCCTGCGGACCACGTTTGCCACACACGGCCTGCCCAATGTCCTGGTGAGCGACAACGGGCCATGTTTTACCAGTGCTGAGTTCAAAGAATTCATGACCCATAATGGGATCAAACATGTCACAACTGCCCCGTTTAAACCAGCGTCCAATGGTCAGGCAGAGAGAGCAGTGCAAACCATCAAGCAAGGCTTGAAGAGGGTAACTGAAGGCTATCCAAATTCCTGCTTAGCTACCGCACGAGACCCCACTCACTCACTGGGATCCCACCTGCTGAACTGTTCATGACAAGAGCACTAGAGACAAGGTTTTCATTAGTTCACCCTGATCTACATGAACAGGTAAAGTGCAGGCGGCTTCAACAAAGTGCATACCATGATAGCGGAAATGTGTCACACGAGATTGAAATCAATCATCCTGTATTTGTATTAAATTGTGGACAAGGTCCCAAGTGGCTTCCCGGCACTGTCATGGCCAAAGAGGGGAGCAGGGTGTTTCGGGTCAAACTTTCAAATGGACTCATTCACCGGAAACACTTGGACCAAATCAAACTCAGATTCACGGACTATCCTGAGCAACCCACCTTGGACCCCACCTTTTTTGATCCCCCAACATACATACCAGTGGCAACCGGCACTACGGTTGACCATGAAGCAGAACCCATCATCCACAGCAGCCCAGCAGGGCCCAACACACCAGGCAGCCCAGCAAGGCCAGCTGCACAGCAGCCCAGCGACGGCCCAACAAATGATTCAACAACACCAGCTTTCACACAAGACGATCACCCAGGGCAGGAAGGGCCCCAGATTGACTCACATTGTAAATAGTTACACTATTGACTTTGGGGGGGGGGGGAGTGTTGTTAAATATATATACTTGTATTTACTCTGTACAGCCACCAGAGGGCTCATTCCCCGAAGTCCCAAGGGATCCCATAATCCCTTGGGAGCACAGGTATTTAAGGAGGCTTCACAGGTTGGAGAGGCACTCTGGAGACCTGCAATAAAAGACTAAGGTCACACTTTACTTTGAGCTCACAGTGTTCAGCCTGACTCTTTCTCCATATACTACACTATGGAAGTGGACACGAATACAAGTCAGTCCATAATGAGTAAAAAGGCATTCGACAGGCAGTGGGGCATAAAGGCACGCAGGCCCAAGCTCAACCCCATTCACACTAAACTAAGGACTTACACCAAGGAACTAATCCCTGTAATTGGCAGTACAGAAGTCAAAGTCTCCTATGACGGAGCAGTACACGAACTCCCGCTGTGGATTGTGCCAGGGGATGGCCTCACATTGTTTGGCAGAAGCTGGCTGGGAAAAATCCGCTGGAAATGGTACAACATCCGAGCGCTTGCGTCCGTCGACAATGCCTCATGTGCCCAGGTTCTGAGCCAGTTCCCATCGTTGTTCAAGCCAGGCATTGGAAGCTTCTCGGGGGCGAAAGTGCAGATCCATTTGGTTCCCGGTATGCGACGCATCCACCACAAGGCATGGGCAGAACCGCACATGATGCGTGAGAAAGTGGAAATTGAGCTGGACAGGCTGCAGCAAGAAGGCATCATTGCGCCAGTGGAAATCAACGAGTGGGCTAGTTTGATTGTCCCAGTACTTAAAGAGGACGGCACGGTTAGAATTTGTGGGGACGATAAAGTAACGATTAACCATTTTTCGCTACAGGACCAGTACCCGCTACTCAAGGCATATGACCTATTGGCGGCATTGGCTGGAGGGAAGACGTTCACCAAACTGGACCTGACCTCGGCCTACATGACGCAGGAGCTGGAGGAGTCTTCGAAAGGCCTCACCTGCATCAACACGCACAAAGGTCTGTTCATCTATAACCAGTGCCCGTTTGGGATTCGGTCGGCCGCGGCAGTCTTCCAATAGAATATGGAGAGCCTGCTAAATTCGGTTCCTCGCACCGTGGTTTTCCAGGATGACATACTGGTTACAGGTCGGGCCACCATTGAGCACTTGAAGAATCTGGAAGAGGTTCTTAGTCGTTTGGATCGCGTGGGGCTCAGATTGAAATGCCCGAAGTGTGTTTTCCTGGTGCAGGAGGTCGAGTTCTTGGGAAGAAGAATCGTGGTAGATGGCATCAGACCCAACCGATGCCAAGACGGAGGCCATCAAGAATGCACCGAGACCACAGAACGTGATGGAGCTGCAGTCGTTCCTGTGACTCCTTAACTATTTCGGTAATTTCCTACATGGGTTAAGCACCCTGCTAGAACCCCTACCTGCGTTACTGCGCAAGGGAGATGACTGGGTATGGGCGAATTCACAAGAGGCTGCCTTTAAGAAACCCAGAAATCTGTTGTGTTCAAACAAACTGCTTGTCCTGTATAACCCTTGTAAAGAATTAGTGCTAGCTTGTGATGCGTCATCATATGGGGTCGGTTATGTGTTACAACAGGCTAATGAATCGGGGATCTTGCAACCGGTCGCTTATGTGTCCAGGAGTTTGTCCAAGGCCGTAAGAGCCTACAGCATGATTGAAAAAGAGGCTCTGGCGTGTGTTTATGGGGTAAAGAAAATGCACCAATACTTATTTGGCCTCAAATTTGAGCTTGAAACTGACCACAAAGCCACTCATATTGCTGTTCTCTGAGAGCAATGCCTCTGTGTTAGATCTCTTAATTCTCAATGAGATGCGAACTCCGGTTGTAGATTTAAAGTAATTTTATTTCAGCAGCAGCAACAGAACCTTGGCAGGCTTCAAGCTCTTTGTTCTTCTGAGAACACATGGCAAAAATGGCTGTTCTTATCCTGGATCAATTTACAGAAATGAACTCGCCTCAATTGGCTCAATTGATATGTTGTTAACACCTAATTGGCTCGCTGCCAAAAGTCCTGAAATGTCAAGCGTGAGTTATAGCTCAATGCAATGTGCTCATTCTCATGTAGACATGGGTCTGTGTTTTCTCAACTTTGCAGCCTGTTTGAATTCTCTATCAATCCCCCCTTTGATTCTTTCACAAACTGAATCATAAAACATCAGATATCACTGGTTAAACATTCTACAAAATAATTTCATACATGTTAATAGAGTTTCCTTCTAAAATTTGTTGATGTGTTTTGCCACATGTCCGGACTAGTAGCTTCCACACAAATTTACATCAACCCGAATTCCATCGTGGCCACAATGGAAGTCTGGTTTTAGTAGGTTAATTAACCTCATTCCAATTTAATCCAAATCAATATCTTAATTCAACCAGTAAACAACCTTCCCTTAAGCATAACATAACCCTGTGCCATGTACAGACGGTCTGCTGGGAGCTGCAAAGTGTCTCACCTGCAGGACAGCAGCTACAGCCACCTGGTTGCAACAGCATTTAATCAACATAAACAAACAATATAAAACTAAAATAATTACAATGAATAGAATTAAACCTTCCACCAATGAAGTTCCTATTGAACCTAGCCATTCAGTGCCTCCGCTCCACAAAGTGAATGATGGGGGTTGCTTAAGGTTTTCTACGTCTTTTTGGATATGCCCCGCTAAGTGGGTAATTTCGTCTGAGCCATCTGGGATACATGTGCAACACTCAGTTCCGAGTAGGGCGCACGTACCTCCCTTTTCAGCCAGGATGTAATCAAGGGCCAGTCTATTCTGTAGAGCTACTGTGCGGATTACTACCATTTCTGCATTGATTTTAACTAGAGCCTCTGAGGTATCATTGGCTACGTGTTCCACAATGGATGCCATGTTAATGGATTCCCTTGCCAGTTTGGCAGTCCCATACCCGGGGATCAGAATGGCAAAGAACCTCTCTGTTTCTGTGATAGCTCTCTTAGGATGGTGTAGATGTTTCGACAGTTACTTTATATGATACATATAAGGCACAATGTGGGCTAAATAGCAGGATCCCGTCCAACTCTGGGGCAGCCAAGGGTAGGCCTTGTGGCCTCACACCCAATCATAGGCATCATAGGCAATGAATGTTAGCTGTTTCTTTGTCAGCAACACTCTGGGGCCTGTCCAGGCTTTTCCATCTGTTTTATTCAGAATCCCCGTTACGTTAAGAACTCCCACATCGGCCCAGTTTGGACGGTTCTGTGGCTTGATTACATTATAATTCCGGGAGCAGTTACGATACCCCATATTTTGGCCTCCTTTGATGTTTCTAATCAGACAGACCGATTCCCCTGGTCTTCCTACCCCCGTTGTATTAGTGATAACAAAAAATGGGGGCCGTTTGGAATTATTGTACCACGGTTGGTAGCCTCCTTCAAAGGTAGTCAGATTGTAACCCGCTGACTTCCATTTACGTGCCCAGTCTTCCATATCCTGAAACGCATTGCCTGTTTTGTTTTGATTAATTGTCCACTCAGCCATTTCCGAGATATTCAAGGGAACTGGCCTCAAGGGAATCCCTCCCTTTGAGTGAATAGGAATATGCGCACACACCCAACAACTAGAAATGTTACTTTGTTTGGAATAAATGTATGACATATGTAAAAAAGTATTTATATGTAATTCCCTGGGTACTCTATTTCCCTTTGGTGCAGAGGGTCGGCTAGTAAGAAGTAGGCAAATGCCGAGAATACCTGCAGTCAGTAGTACAGTAAATTTATACATTTTGGCAAAAAGTAATTGTCCTTATCAGATTTCAGCTTCAGTTATGGGTGCTCATTTAACGTGTGAGGCGTGGATCCAGGCTTTCTTTCCTTGGACTTTAACAGCTGCCTGGGTGGTCAATAACACTTGGTAAGGTCCCTCCCACTTGGCACCCAAAGGTTCTTTATGTAACTTTTTCACATACATCCAGACTCCCGGGATTATGTCGTGTCCTCCTTCGGGTGGATTACCCCAAGCTGCCAAACCTGTCAGAAAACAGAACTAATAGCATTGGTTAGGTCCTGACAGTATGACAACAAAGTGTCACTCATTAAGTGAACATCAGCTTTCCATAAATCAATAGTTCCTGGCAGCGACATGGGTCTTCCTGTTATAATTTCAAATAGGCTTAGACCTGTAGTTCTGTTCGGGGTTGCCCTACTGCTACATAGCACTATTGGTAGTGCCTGGGGCCATGGTGTTCCTTCTTGGTGATATTTGGCAAGCCATTGTTTCAGAGTTCGAATCATTCGCTCTACTTGTCCTGATGATTGTGGGTGATAAGGACAGTGTAAATCCCATGTAATGTTCAGTAACCTACAGACTTCTTGGCAGACAGCACCTGTGCAGTGTGTTCCCTGATCTGAGTCAATGCTACTCGGGACGTCCCATCGGGGAATGTAATCCTTATACAAAACCTTTGCAGTGTGATTGGCTGTGGCTCTTTTAGTTGGGACAACTTCTACCCATCTAGAGAATCTGTCGATGATGACAAGAATGTTAGTGTATCCTTGGCATGGAGGGAGAGATATATAATCAACCTGCAGATGCTGGAATGTTCCGACAGGGGCAGGGGGCCTCAGTTGGGGCATTACTGTGATGGGTCCAGAATTATTTTTCTGGCAGACCACACAGCGCTCTGCTACCAGCTGGGCATGTTTTTTAAATCCCCAACCCCACCAGTTTTTCTGGAACTGTGCCGTCATCTGTTGTGAGGCCAAGTGTCCCCACAAGTGGATCTGTTGGGCTAAAAAAGGCATAAGCGCTTGTGGCGCAACTGGCTTGTCGGTAACTCTTTGTCTCCAGACACCATCTTCGCTTAGCTTAATTCCTGCCTCAATCCATGTCCATTTTTCCTCTCGGGAGCACTCGCCTTGCATTGTTTGAAGGTCTCGTGTCAGAGTCCTGAGTGCTTTTAATCTGCACATCTGTGTTGGTTCTTCTGGAGGAATGCCCTGTGAGGCGGCATCTTTAGCTGCCTGGTCGGCTCGGGCATTTCCCTGTGCTTCCGTGGTATTTTCCTTGGTATGGGCCTTACACTTCAGGATGGACACTTCCTGAGGTAATTTTATGGCCTCTAGTAAGTCTCGGACTTCTTTTCCATTTCGGATAGGTATACCAGCAGCAGTGAGGAATCCTCTTTTCCGCCATAACAGACCAAAGTTGTGAGCGACTCCAAAAGCATAATGCGAATCTGTGAAGACATTAGCTGTCTGTCTTTCTGCTATTCGACATGCTTCTGACAGGGCCCGTAACTCGGCCTGTTGTGCTGACGTTCCTGAGGGTAAACATCCTTTTGCCACTACCTCATATAAGGTTGTAACTGCCCATCCTGCTTTTCTGGTACCATTGTCAACAAAGGAGGAACCATCTGTAAACAGGATGAGGTCTGGCTTGTGCAAAGGCTCCTCTGCTGCTAAGGCTGCTTTTTCTGTTTCTTTTAACATCTCCACGCAGTCATGCTCTTCACATTCTCCCCCCTCTTGCTCCCTCGATTCTGACATCGGGAGCATAGTTGCGGGATTAACCGGGCTGGCCCGGATGATATGGAGATTAGGAGCTTCCAAGACTGCTGTCCAGCGGGTCCATCTAGCTGCTGTCACCTGAGACATTCTATTCATAGACAGCAAAGCGTATACGGTGTGGGGACACTTGACAATCAGCTTTTGGTCGAGGACTAAACCCGCAGTGGTCATTACCACTCGACATGTAGCTTCCATGGCCCTTAGGCAACTTCCCCATCCGAGGGCTACCGCATCCAGTTTTGCCGAATAATAGCCAATAGGTCTTTGCCGATCCCCATGTTCTTGTGTCAGTATAGCTGTCATATATCCTTCTTTCTCATGGTCAAACAGGGTAAATGGCTTACCACTGTCGGGGATTCCCAGAGCCGGTGCCGAACACAAAGCCTTTTTCAAACTCAGGAAGGCCTCTTGCTGTTCCTTAGTGAGGGTGATGGCTTCTTTAGAGGCATGTTTCCCCTTTAAGATATCATTCAATGGCTGAACAAGCTGTGTGAAGGAGTCAATCCAATTTCTGTTAAAGTTACATAATCCCAAAAAAAGACCTTAGTTCCTGAATAGTGGTGGGTTTTTTAGCAGCCTGAATGGCTGCAGTTCTATCCTGGGTAAGTTCTCTCTTTCCTTGTGAAATCTTTTGTCCCAGGTATACAACCTCTTCTTGGGATATTTGTGCTTTGTCGATGCTGGCTTTATGTCCTTTCAGCCAAAGCTGATCCAGCAGAGCTTGTAAATCATGTTCATGCTGTTCTTCCGTATTTGAAGCTAGCAAGATATCGTCTACATATTGGATGACTGTGGATGACAGGGGAGGTAATTCTCGCAAATGGCTTTTTAAAGCCATGTGGAATACCGTAGGGCTGTTGTGGAAACCCTGCGGTAACCGGGTCCAAGTATACTGTTGTCCTTGGACCGTGAAAGCAAACCACTGTCTAACCTCTGGTGCCAGAGGCACCGACCAAAATCCGTTGGCCATATCTATAACTGAGAAATATTTATGTTCCAGTTTGAGGGCATTAAAAATGGTGGAGGGATCTGCGACCAAAGGAGCTTTTTGATCAATACACTGGTTAGCTTTCCTATAATCGAGGGTCAAACACCAAGTTGCATTAGATTTCTGTACCGGCCACATGGGGCTATTGGAGGAGCTATGTGTTTTAATAAGCACTCCTTGTTTCTCCAATTGCTGAATTACCGTTAAGATTCCCACGATGGCAGTTGGACTGATAGGATACTGTTTAGTGCATGGAGGCTTGGTCCCTATAAATGACGCAGGCTCCATCTGGAGTAGGCCACAATCATTCTTATCTTTAGCCCATATCGGGTGTTCCTTCAATTCTTCTTTCTTCAAAGTTCTCATTGACAATGTCACCCAACCATCCTCGAAATGCAATGATTAGAACGATTAGAACTTGGATTAGAATGTCCATTCCCAAAAGGGGTGATCTACTGGGCCTATCCAGACCGGTGTGGTTAGTTCATGTGGACCCAGCCCTATAAGTACCAGTGTTGTCCTTTTGATTTCCATTTTATGGCCCCCAACTCCATAGGCTGTACATTCCCTACCATCCAACAGCAAAGAGTCTCCATATTGTAGGGGTAGGCATGTTAATTCCGCCCCTGTGTCTAAAAGACAGTCCACATCCTTATCGCCCACCCTTATATATAGCCCATCTCACCTCTGTTCTATTAGTGCGAGGAGGAGGGCCAGGGCGGGCTCTCATCGTTTTTTGCTATCCCAAGTAACTCTTTCTGTTGTTGTATTGTCAGTCGCTTAAATGCTTCTATGAGGTCGTTATCTTGTGACAAGCCTGGTTTGTTGGCTGAATTGTATCCCTGGCTGCGTCCTCTTCCCCAGCCACGACTTTTCTGTTTCGCCATGCACGTCTTGGCCCAGTGACCTTCTTTCCCACAATAATGACATTTTCCGGGTAATTTTCCTCATGACTGTTTATTGGAATCCTGGGATTTCCATCCCACAGCCTGCACAGCTCGGACTTTAGCTCCCATAGCCCTGTCCAATAGGTTACACCGATCCACCAATGCTGCAAAGGTGGTTCCTCTACCTTCCCAGTCCGGTAACACTACCTTAAGCATTTTGGACAGTTCTGGCTTTAGACCTGCCACGAAAGCTGCTTTCAAGGGTCCAAAGACTTGTTCATCCATTTCCTCATCCGTATTATTCATATCTGAATGTTCTAGCCACGTGCATCTAAACCGCTCGTCATACTCCAGGACCTCCTCTGTTCCTTTCTGTTGGCAGGCTGCAATTTTTTCCCAGTCTGTCTTAGCTGGACTGAAGGCTTGCAGCCAATGTTTAATCACCTCCCACCCTGCGTTTAATTCTTGCTCATCCTGCCCCAAAGCTTCTTCTACCTTGTCGTGCAATTTTATTCCTTGTGTTTTTGGCATCAAAATTTGCACTCCGTCCCAGGGATGAAGTTGATATATATTTCTTAAACGGTCCAATTGGTCCCATGTTTTCACTCCCCCTTTCTTTGGATTGGGCAACTCCTTGGACCATTTATCAATTTTCTCTGGGTCTGCCGGATCATGAACTAAGAATTTTGTATACACCCTTTCCTTCGTTTTTTGGTTCCGTCCTCATCCGCAGTCTCTTCTGATTTGACTACAACTCGTTTTTTTTTTAACGGGGCAAAGCACATCCCTAATTCTTCATCTTCCGACCCTGTATCGTCGGAGGATTCAGAATCCGTATCTATTCCTCGGTCGTGTCTTCGCGTTTGCGCTTTTAATTTATCCAAACATGGGTACCCTGGGAATTGACCGATACATTTTTCTTTTCCTATTACTGTCTCTTGACCTAATGAATTTTTCCATTCTTTAATTTCACCTTTAAGATCTTTAACTTTTGCTTCCAACTTTTCAAGTTCAAGCTTTTTCTGTCTCATTTGTTCACAAACTGCTTGCAATTAGTCCTTTGTACTGGTCAGGTCCCTATCATGTTGGGAACGTGTTATAATTTCATTCCGCTATCGGATCTGTCCCATAACAGCTAAGGACTATCTGGTTCGTTCTTTATTTTTCATATGGGTCGTTTTTCCCCAGACCCTTTTAATCTCGTCCAAGGACCATTGTCCTTTGGAGGTACTGTATTTTTGTTCGATCTTAATACAGGCTTTAGATAAGTTGAATTGTTGTTCTATGTATTCTTTCAACTGTTCGATGATTTCATCTATCGAAACCTCAGGTGGTGCCCGCCCACCTTTAACAGTTGTAGGCAATTCTTTGCTCTTATCTCCTGCTGCCATAATACTGATTTCTTTACTGGGGTCTCGAGTCGTAGGCTTTCCAGCCGATCAGTGGGTCGGTGATGAATTAACGAACACACCACCGAAGTTTAGATGTCTATGGGAGCTCGAGCCGATTACCAACCGGAGGGTTCGCAAACCGGAGGCTTTCGGAATCGCGTAGAAGGGGAGGCGAATTTAGACATTTGATTGACCGAGGACTTTTATAAAGAGGAGTCCTTACCTCAGTATGTAGGTCCGATGTCCAAAATTCAGTTTCTTCCCTCAGCGATCCTGCTCGTGACGCCAAAATTGTTAGATCTCTTAATTTTCAATGAGATGCGAACTCCGGTTGTAGACTTAAAGTAATTTTATTCCAGCAGCAGCAATAGAACCTTGGCAGGGTTCCAGCTCTTTGTTCTTCTGAGAACACATGGCAAAAATGGCTGTTCTTATCCTGGATCAATTTACAGAAATGAACTCGCCTCCTTTGACCTTATTGTCTCAATTGATATGTTGTTAACCCCTAAATGGCTCGCTGCCAAAAGTCCTGAAATATCACGCGTGAGTTATAGCTCAATGCAATGTGCTAATTCTCATGTAGACATGGGTCTGTGTTTTCTCAACTTTGCAGCCTGTTTGAATTCTCTATCACTCTGCCTGCATCCAAAGATTCGCGCTCACGCTGTCGGCATACAACTATGTAATCCGCCACAGACCGGGCACAGAGAACTGCGCAGATGCTCTCAGTCGGCTGCCATTGTCCACCATGGGGATGGAAATGGCACAGCCAGCGGACTTGCTCATGGTCATGGAGGCATTCGAGAACGAAAAGTCCCATTACGGCCCGCCAGATCAGGACCTGGACCAGCCAGGTGTCCTGTGTCCTCCATGGGAGCTGGCCCAGTGTCCCAGCGGAGATGCAGGAGGCGATTAACCTGTTCCACAGGCACAAAGATGAAATGTCCCTGCAGGCGGACTGTCTGTTTTGGGGCAATCGCATGGTCTTGCCCAAGAAAGGCAGAGATATGTTCATATGTGAACTGCACAGCACCGACCCAGGCATTGTAATGATGAAAGCCATAGCCAGATCCCATGTGTGGTGGCCAGGCATTGACTCAGATTTAGAGTCATGCGTGCGCCAGTGCAACACTTGCTCTCAGCTGAGCAATGCACCTAGAGAGGCACCGCTAAGTTTGTGGTTGTGGCCCTCCAAACCATGGTCGAGGATCCACATGGACTATGCGGGCCCATTTCTAGGCAAAATGTTTTTGGTTGTCGTGGATGCTTACTCAAAATGGATTGAATGTGCGATAATGTCTGACAGCCTACGAGCCATGTTTGCCACGCATGGCTTGCCTGATGTCCTAGTCAGCGACAATGGGCCGTGCTTCACCAGTGCTGAATTCAAGGAATTCATGACCCGCAATGGGATCAAGCACGTAACATCTGCCCGTTCAAGCCCACATCCAACGGCCAGGCAGAACGGGCAGTTCAGACCATCAAGCAAAGCTTGAACCGTGTGTCGGAAGGCTCCCTGCAGACCCGGCTGTCCCGAGTGCTGCTCAGCTACCGCACCAGACCCCACTCACTTACCGGGGTTTCCCCAGCCGAGCTGTTCATGAAAAGGGCACTAAAATCAAGGCTCTCTCTTGTCCACCTTGATCTCCATGATCACGTGGAGGGCCAGCGGCATCAACAGAGTGTGTACCATGATCGCACAAATTTATCATGCGATATTGAGATCAATGATCCTGTGTTTGTGCTCAATTATGGACATGGTCCCAAATGGCTCACTGGCATGGACATAGCCAAAGAGGGGAGTAGGGTGTTTCAGGTCAAATTGGCCAATGGACAAACGCACAGAAAACATTTGGACCAAATCAAATTGTGGTTCACCAACAGCTCGGAACAACCTGAAGAAGACACCACCAACTTTGACCCTCCAACACACACACAAGTGGCAACTGACATCATGGTTGACCACGAAGCCGAACTCACCATTCCCAGCAGCCCGGCAAGGCTGGCTGCCCAACAGCCCAGTGAAGAACTGACCAACCCACCCACACCAGCATTTGTACCGAGATGATCGACAAGAGAACGAAACGCCCCAGATCGTCTCAACTTGTAAATATGTGTACTGTTGACTTCACAGGGGAGTGATGTTATGTATTTAACCCCTTGTAACCTGTATTGCACGACCACCAGAGGGTCTATCTGTTGGAGTCCCAAGGGATCCTAGCATCCCTTGGGAGCACGGTATATAAGCAGGCCACCCACGAGGTACATGCATTCTGGAGTCTTATTAAAGGAGCTAAGGTCACACTTGCTCATTGTACACAGTACTCAGTTTCATCCTTTATTATGAGCATAATAGTAATGACCAGATATTCTGCTTTTATTATGTTGATTGAAGGATAAATATTGGCAAGGACACTGGGAATAACTCCCCTGCTCTTCTTCGAAATAGTGCCATGGGATCTTTTACACCAACCTGAAAGGGCAGACGAGGCCTCGGTTTAATAGGTCATCCAAAAGTCAGTGCAGCACTCCACTGGTTTATCAGCCTAGATTTATGTGCACAAGTGGGTCTTGAACCCACAACATTCTAAATCAGAAGCAAGAGTGTACCCAATGAGCCACAGTTTTAGCTCATCAATGTCTTGCTCAGTCTGTGCTAAATGTGCAGAGGCTACTGACTCCAAGTCACTTCAGTTGGCTTGATACCTCGGTCAGAGGCCTTGTCCTCTGTTAAACCGCAGAGTGAAAAGTAGCTGTGTGCAGACATGATGGGGAATGCCTCTAAAAAGGGAAGACAGTAACTGTTCAAGTGCTTCATAGGAAAGCGATGTTCTAATTGGTCAGTTAAAGATGTGTCATGTATCTTACATTATTATATATAACTATATCCTAACATGCTATACATGACTGTAATAAGATATGATCTGTAACCACCAGCATACCTTACCACCAGGGGTGCACTTGCAAGAGACAGGTATATAAGGACAGGTCTCAGGCAAGTGCAGCATTCCAGAGCTGTGAAATAAAGGTGCAGGTCCAGAGTGACCTTGACTTCACTACATGTCTCGTGTGAATCTGTACTGAGGGGACAGGACTTTACAGTGGCGACGAGTTACGGGATTACAGAATCCACAGAATGGCGAACAACGGATCAGATGAAAAGTACAATGCTGGAGACAATTTGGAGGACTTTATAGAAAGGCTCCAGCAAAGCTTTGTAACCAAAGACTGGTTAGGAGATGACAAAGCAGACAAGAGAAGAGCCCATCTCTTGACCAGCTGTGGCTCGAAAACATACGCTTTAATGAAGGATCTGCTGGCACCCGAGAAACCAGCAAGCAAGTCGTTTGAAGAATTGAGCACACTGGTAAGAGACCACCTGAAGCCAGCAAGCAGCCTACACATGGCCAGACACAGGTTCTACAACTACAGCCGCTGTGTGGGCCAGAGCACACCCGACTTCGTGGCGGAACTTCGGAGGTTGGCTAGTTTGTATGAGTTCTCCGATGAACTGAGGAGAGAAATGCTGAGAGATTTTTTCATTGAAGGAATAGACCACGCAGGCATATTCTGAAAGCTCATAGAGACCAAGAACCTGACCTTAGAGGCAGCAGCACTGGTTGCACAGACATTCTTGGTAGGGGGAAGAAGAAACGAGGTTGATTTACAATGCAGGGATGACAACTAACGAAATATCGGAACAAGAAGTTCACAGCATTAAACAAACTGCTACCCCCACACACAGACAAAACTGGGAGAACAGGCTTTCGACAGCAGGCAGTGGCGCCAGAAGCCATCAAGGGCCGTTCACACCTCATCAACCCACAATGCGAGCAATTAACTACAAACTGAGAGAAGCTCAAGAGGGAACAGCCAGATGCAGCTCATTCTTTGGGAACAATGAAAGCAGTCTGTGCTGGAGGTGTGGGGGTGGGCACTCGTCAAGGGGATGTCGATTTCAGCAGGCTGTTTGCAGGAACTGTGAATATACAAGGCATTTGGCCTGCATGTGCAAAAAAACGGCAGCTCGGCTGGTATACGAATCGGATGGGTCGGAAAGTGGACCAGAAGACGGTGGAGACAGTACCCGGACACCGATGTACAGTGGGTCAACACGATCAATGGCCTCTGCTCCTACAACAGGATGCCTCCAATAATGATGAGGGTCCTACTCAACGGGATACCTGTCAACATGGAGCTGGATACAGGAGCGAGTCAATCTCTCATGGGCGCTCAACTATTTGAACAACTGTGGCCGCATAAAAGAGACAGACCAAAACTCACAAGGGTCGACACCAAACTAAGGACCTATACCAAAGAAATCGTACCAGTCCTCGGCAGCGCCATGCTCTCTGTCACACACAAAGGGACAGTGAACCGACTTCCCCTGTTGGGGAGAAGCTGGCTGGCAAAACTAAACTGGAAATGGTATGATGTCCATGCCATGTCATTAGAGGAACGAACCTCCTGCTCAACAGTTATAAAGCGATTTGAACATCTCTTTCAGCCAGGTGTGGGCACTTTCAAAGGGGCCAAGGTCAAAATCTACATCACACAGGATGCTAGACCGGTCCATCACAAGGCCAGAGCTGTGCCCTATGTGATGAGGGAAAAGATTGAACACGAACTAGACAGGCTTCTGCGGGAAGGCATTATATCACCTGTGGAATTTAGCAACTGGGCAAGTCCCATCGTCCCAGTCATGAAGCCTGATGGATCCGTACGAATCTGTGGGGACTACAAATCTACCATTAACAGAATCTCCCTACAGGACCAGTACCCGCTGCCCAGAGCGGAGGACTTATTTGCCACATTGACTGGAGGTAAACTTTTCTCAAAACTAGACCTCACATCTGCGTATATGACGCAAGAATTGACCGAGGAATCCAAGCTACTCACCACCATCAACACACATCGAGGCCTTTTCATGTACAATCGATGCCCATTCGGCATCAGGTCGGCAGCTGCCATATTCCAGCGCAACATGGAGAGTCTGCTCAAGTCCATCCCAGGGACGGTGGTATTTCAAGACGACATACTTATCACGGGCAGGGACACCGACTCCCATCTCCGTAATTTGGAGGAAGTACTAAAGCGGTTGAATCGGGTAGGCCTACGTGTCAAGAAATCCAAGTGCCTGTTTCTCGCACCTGAGGTTGAATTTTTGGGCAGAAGGATTGCCGCTGATTGAATCCGCCAACAGAGTCCAAAACAGAAGCAATTCGCCTGGCACCCAGGCCCCGGAATGTCTCAGAACTGCACGCCTTTCTCGGGCTACTCAATTACTTTGGGAACTTTATGCAGAACTTAAGCACGCTGCTGGAGCCTCTCCATGTGCTACTAAGGAAGGGGTGCGATTGGTTTTGGGGGATGCCCAGGAACGCGCCTTTAATAAGGCACGCAACCTTCTGTGCTCTAACAGTGTGTTTTGACTTTCTTTGATCCAGGTAAAAAGCTAGTTCTCACATGCGATGCGTCAGCATATGGGGTCGGGTGCGTTTTGCAACATGTCAATAGTGTGGGCAAATTACAACCCATAGCTTATGCCTCCAGGTCACTTTCGCGGGCGGAGCGCGGGTACGGAATGGTAGAGAAGGAGGCGCTCGCGTGCGTGTACGGTGTCAAAAAGATGCACCAATACCTTTTCGGGGCCAAGTTCGCGTTAGAAACCGATCACAAGCCCCTCACATCCCTCCTATCCGAGACAAGGCAATAAACGGCAACGCCTCAGCGCGAATTCAACAGTGGGCACTCATGCTGGCGTCCTACCATAAGGCACAGACAAGGCACAGACAACTGTGCCGACGTGCTTAGTAGGTTACCCCTGGCGACCACGGAAGGGTCTGATGAACAGGACTGTGAGATAGTCATGGCAATCAATGCCTTTGAGTCCACAGGTTCGCCCATGACGGCTTGCCAAATCAGAGCCTGGATGGCCAGCGACCCCACGTTATCCTCAGTAAAAAGATGCGTCCTAACCGGTGACTGGGCAGAGGCTCGCGATGCCTGCCCCGAGGAATTAAAACCCTTTCACAGGCGCATGCATGAGCTATCACTACAAGCAGACTGCCTGATGTGGGGCAGCTGAGTAGTCATGCCTCTGCGAGGCAGAGAGGCATTTGTCTGGGAGCTCCACCGCGAGCACCTGGGGATCGTTCTCATGAAGGCCATAGCCAGATTCCACATCTGGTGGCCTGGTATTGACGCGGACTTGGAGCTCTGCGTCCGAAGGTGCACCATTTGTGCCCAACTCAGCAATGCCCCCAGGGAGACTCCCCTGAGCCCCTGGCCCTGGTCTACCAAACCGTGGTCGCGGGTGCACGTAGACTATGCAGGCCCATTCATGGGAAAAATGTTCCTCGTAGTTGTAGATGCATTTTCAAAGTGGATCGAATGCACCATTTTAAACTCGAGCACAACCTCCACCACTGTGGAGAGCCTCGCAACCATGTTTGCAACGCACGGAATCCCTGACATATTGGTCAGTGACAATGGTCCGTGCTTCACCAGCGCAGAATTCCAAGATTTTATAATTGACCGCGGCATAAATCACGTCAAGATGGCACCGTTCAAGCCGGTCTCCAATGGCCAGGCAGAGAGAGCAGTGCAAATCATTAAACAAGGCATGCTTAAAATCCAAGGTCCCACGCTGCAGGGTCGCCTGTCGCGACTGCTACTGGCATACAGATCTCGTCCGCACTCATTGACTGGGATCCCCCCGCGCAACTGTTGATGAAAAGAACTTTAAAAACAAGGCTCTCATTAATCCTCCCAGACATGCACAAAATCGTTGAGGCAAAGCGCCATAAGCTGACTGAGTACCATGACAGAAATTCGAGGGGGAGATGGAATGAGATAGGGGACAAAGTGTTTGTACTAAACTATGGCAGGGGTCCCAAATGGCTTGCAGGGACAGTAACAGGCAAGGAAGAAAACAGGCTACTGGTAGTACAAATGGACAATGGCAAAACCTGCCGGAGGCATGTAGACCAAGTCAAAAGCAGGTTTACCAACAACACTGCGGAACCAGAGGCAGACTACAATGTGGAACTCGCACCACACCTGGTGGACAGACAGAGGGAATAACCTGAGGAAAAGGCAATCCCAATAGACAGCCCAGGTGAGTCAACAACAATCATACCAATTGAAACAGACAGCCCAGGCGAGATACCAGTAACCACACCCAAAGAAAAACAGACACCAAGGCAAACAACTGAACCACAACTCAGATGCTTCACGCGAGAGCGTAGACCACCTGAGAGACTGAACCTTTAAAGACAATAAGGCCTTGGGGGAGGGTGATGTCATGTATCTTACATTATTATATATAACTGTATCCTAACATGCTATACATGACTGTAATAAGATATGACCTGTAACCACCAGCATACCTTACCACCAGGGGTGCACTTGCAAGAGACAGGTATATAAGGACAGGTCTCAGGCAAGTGCAGCATTCCAGAGCTGTGAAGTCAAGGTGCAGGTCCAGAGTGACCTTGACTTCACTACATACCTCGTGTGAATCTGTACTGAGGGGACAGGACTTTACAAGATGAATCAACCGTAATATTATTTCACCTATAATTGCTTTAGATTAGGAAGCTAATCAGTTGTGAAATAAAGAGTCTCTCTTCTTCTTAGGCAGTGCCCCCGAGTCGAAGATGACTTGCTTCCACATTAATCTGAGTTCTCAGGTGACTGATGAGTCCAATGCGGGACCAAGAGTCTCTGTCACAGGTGGGCCAGACGGTGGTGGGAGGGATGGGTGGGTGGGGTGCTTGGGTTGTCGTGTGCGAGGGAATAAAGAGAGGCATGAAATTAACTGGAACACATCGCTTTTACTGTAAAAAAAATCGTTTTCTGGAAGCATGTTACCAAACCTCACAAAATGTACTATTGTAGTATTTTTCACAATACAGCCGAGTCAGGAGCTAAATATAGGTGCAAGAGAGGAATGATATGTAATTTCCCTTCTGATTTCATGAGCTAATTGTGTTGAAGCTGGTTTCCGGGAGAATATAAGTGAGCATGATTCAGCACTCAAATGCAGAGGAAACACGATACATAGCGACTTTGTTTACTTTAAGGAAATTCCGAAACAAGAAATGCCAAGAATGTGGAAGAGGAACTAACCTCATTAATGAACCTGATTATTGGGCCGACAAAGAGTGTCACCAGAGTCTTTGGCTATCAAAGCAAACAGTTGTAGTCAAACGTTGAAGCTGGTTTAGAAACAGAAATTTGGGGTGAGTGCAGGCTTGTTCGTAGCACTGGAGATGACGTCTGCTTTTACCCTCTGACTGTATTTGCCATATTTTAACTCATCACTGGTGTTATTGCAAGTCTCCGGCAGCTCATCTCAGTGAAGTGTAGAAGCAAGACAACTGCAGTTTTGCTTCAGGAAGCCCAGTGACGAATCTGTTTTCCCAGAACAATGGCAGGAGAGCTGAAACTCTCCAGGACTTTTCAGGATTTCCCCAGTTTTGTGGAACAAATTGCCTGCATATTGAGATACGTGGACATCCATAGAATAGGATGCAGTTCCAGAATTGGATCCCTGGATTGGAAAAGAATTGTTGTGTTATGTGAATAGGCATTAGCCTATTCTTGTATTTGCTGATTTCCCAGGATTCTGTTCATTCTATCTCAACCATGGGCTTATGCGGTTCACTATTGGGTGAACCTGTCTTATGTTGGGTCAATTTATATCTTCGAACACGACCAGGTAAAAACATTGTACTAAGTTTGGCTTTTGTTGTATTTCAATGATTATGGAATAAAAACATTGCTGGTGATTTTAAGGCCGGAATTTTGCCGGTGCTCAGTGGTCAGGATCGGGCGCGGAGTGAAGGCGGACCTGAGAGGGACCAGAGGCAGACAGAGCACCAGCATAAAGGAGAGCTGAGAGAAAGCCAGGGCACAGGTGGACCTGAGAGGAACCAGAGACAACGGGAGCAGTGGCATAAAGGAGAGCTGAACAGCCGAGCTAAAAAAAACGGAAAAGGAATGATGTCACAGGTCAGCAGGTAGGTGATTGGTTGGTGTGTATTAAAGCACCTTTGCTCTCTAGGTTAGGTAAGTGGAATAAATTCAGAACTGGGAGAGTATTAACTAGTGTAACTTTATTGGATTAATAACATAAACTAAATTAACTAATTAAAACTACAAATTAAAAGTAAAAATAATTATTTGAATATATACTGTAACTATAAGTAAAATAAGGTTGATAGAGATGGCAGGCAGGTGGTGTGTTGTAACTGCAGCATGTGGGAGTTGGTGGAGACCAATGAGATCCCAAGCAACCACATCGGCGGTAAGTGCCTGCAGCTCGAGGATCTTCGGCTTGTAGTTGTTGAGCTGGAGTCTGAGCTGCAGACATTGCAATGCATCAGTGAGTGTGAGAGTTAACTGGACACTTTATTTCAGGAGATAGTCACACCCCTTAGGTTGAGCAGTACTTTAGAGTTTGTCAATGGTCAGGGATAGGAGGGTGTGACTGCGAATCAGGAAGGTATAGAGTCCCAGGGTATAGCCATCATCATCATCATCAGCATAGGCAGTCCCTCGGAATCGAGGAAGACTTGCTTCCACTCCTGAAGTGAGTTCTTTGGTGGCTGAACAGTCCAATACGAGAGCCACAAACTCTGTCACAGGTGGGACAGATAGTCGTTGAGGGAAGGGGTGGGTGGGACTGGTTTGCCGCATGCGCTTTCTGCTGTCTGATTTCTGCATGCTCTTGCCGTTGAGACTCGAGGTGCTCAGCACCCTCTCGGATGCACTTCCTCCACTTAGGGCAACCTTGGGCCAGGGACTCCCAGGTGTCAGTGGGGATGTTGCACTTTATCAGGGAGGCTTTGAGGGTGTCCTTGTGGCATTTCCGCTGCCCACCTTTGGCTCATTTGCCGTGAAGGAGCTCCGAGTAGAGCACTTGCTTTGGGAGTCTCGTATGGCATGCGGACTATATGGCCTGCCCAGCAGAGCTGATCGAGTGTGGTCAGTGCTTCAATGCTGGGGATGTTAGCCTGAATGAGGACGCTGATGTTGGTATGCCTGTCCTCCCAGCGGATTTGTCGGATCTTGCGGAGCCATCGTTGGTGATATTTCTCCAGCAACTTGAGGTGTCACTGTACATGGTCCATGTCACTGAGCCATACAGGAGGGCGGGTTACTACAGCCCTGTAGGCCATGAGTTTTGAGGGCCTGGTCTTCAAACACTCTTTTCCTCAGGCGGCCAAAGGAAATAGTGAAGGAGGAGCCTCAGCTCTCGACCATGTCCAACAGGTACGAGGTACCTGTTTCCTGTATGGATGAGAACAAGGACTGCAGGGAGGATGAGAAAACTGACCATGGCACCAGGCTGTAGGAGGACATCCAAGTGAGGGGAGTAAAAAGGAATGTGGTAGTGGTAGGTGATAGTGTAGTCAGGAGGATAAATACTGTTTTCTGCAGCTGTGACAGGGAGTTATGGACGTTGTGTTGCCTACCCGGTGCCAGCGTTAAGGATATCTCCTCGCGGCTGGAGAGGAACTTGGAATGGGAGGAGGAAGATCCAGTTGTTGTGGTCTACGTAGGTAGAACCAGGAATGAGGTTCTGCTGAGGGAGATTGAGGAGCTCCAAATTAAAGAGCAGAACCTCAAAGGTAATAATCTTTGGATTGTTACCTAAGCCACGTGCATTGGCATAAGGATAAACAGACAAGAGGTTTAAATACATGGCTCAAAGAGTGGTATGGGAGGAAAGGGTTTCAGTTCATGGGACATTGGCACCAGTACTGGAGAAAGAGGAAGCTGTTCCGTTAGGGCGGGCTCCACTTCAGGGCTGGGACCAGTTCCTGGCGAACCAAATAACTAGGGCAGTAGACAGGGCTTTAAACTAATGAAGGGGGGCGGGGGTGGGAGGATTCAGGAAAGAGTAAATTTAAAAGCAGCTGGAGAAATATCAAGGCTCTGCAGCAGAGTAGAGTTTGGGGTAAAAATAAGCAGAGTGGGTCAGGGAGGGACAGAGAGATTAATAAAGGTAATAAGGCATCAGTGACTAAGGTGACATCAGGGAAGAATAGAAATAAGTCAAAGCTAATGGCACTATATTTGAATGTGCAAGTATTCGCAACAAAATAGATGAATTCATAGCGCAGACAGAAATGAATAGCTTTGATCTAATAACCATTACAGAGACGTGGTTGCAAAGTAGCCAAGGTTGGGAACTAAATATTCCAGGATACGTAACTTTTAGAAGAGATAGGCAAAATGGAAAATGAGAAGTATCCCTGATAATAAAGGATGGAATAAAGACAGTAGAGAGAAAGGATCTTCGCTCCAAAAATCAAGAAGTAGAAACAGTTTGAGTGGAGCTAAGAAACAGCAAGGAGTAAATGTATTTTAGATCTAGTATTGTGCAATGAGGAAAGGTTAATTAATAACCTTGTAGTAAAAGGGCCTTAAGAGAAGAGTGACCATAATATGATAGAATTTTATATTGAGTTTGAAAACGATTTAGTTGAATTCGAAACTAGGGTCTTAAATATAAACAAAGCAAACTACGTAGATATGAGGGGTGAGTTGGCTAAAGTAGATTGGGAAACCTTAGTCCATTTATTGCAGCTCCTGAATGAGGGCGCAGTAAGGTGAGCTCCCTTTTATACTTGGTTACCTGCAGTGTGCAGGTGACCTCTAGGTCTCAACCAGTTGCACCCTCTGGTGGTACAGGCATAGTGTATACAGTGTGAAGATACATTCAGTGGTCTTATGTAACTGTACATTGAGAGTACAGGGTATATACATATATTATATATACACAACAGATAGCATTTAAATAATTAATACATAATTTACAACAAATATACATTTCTTTAAGACACAAAAACCCCACAGGAAAAGTGGTCCAACCGTGGTTAACAAGAGAAGTTAAGATAGTATTAGACCAAAGGAACAGGTTTATAATGCTGCCAAAAAGAATAGTAAGCCTGATGATTGGGAGGACTTTAGAAAAACAAAGGAGTACCATTAAATTGATAAAGAAAGGGAAAATAGAATGAGAGTAAACTAGCGAGAGACATAAAAACAGACTGTAAAAGCTTCCACAGGTAAGGAAAAAGGAAAAGATTAGCAAATGTAAATGTGGGTCCCTTACAGGCTGACGCAGGCTGGGTAATAAGGAAATGGCAGAGAAATTACACAAATACTTTGTGTCTGTCTTCACTGAAGACGATGCAAAAAACCTCCCAGAAATAGTGGAGAAATAAGGGACTAGCAAGAATGAGGAACTGAAAGAAATTAGAATTAGTAAAAAAAAATGATACTGGAGAAATAAATGGGATGAAAGCCGATAAATCCCCTGGACCTGATGGCCTACATCCTACGGTTTTGAAAGAGGTGGCTTTAGAATTGGTAGATGCATTGGTTGTCATCTTCCAAAATTCCATAGATTATAGAACAGTTCTATAACGCAACCCCACTATTTAAGGAAGGAGGGAGAGAGAAAATGGGGAACTACAGACCAGTTAACCTGACATCAGTATAGGGAAAATGCTAGAATCTATTGTTAAGTATGTGGTAACAGGGCACTTAAAAAATAAGAAGAAGAATGGGCAAAATCAATACGGATTTATGAAAGGGAAATCATGTTTGACAAATCTGTTAGAGTTTTTTGAGGTTGTAACTAGCAGAGTAGATAAGTGGGGAATCAGTGGATGTGATGTATTTGGATTTTCAGGCAGCATTCAATAAGGTGCTACACAAGAGGTTATTGAACAAAATTAGGGCTCATGGGATTGGGGGTAATATACTAGCATGGATTGAGGATTGGTTACCAGACACAAAACAGAGAGTAGGAATAAACAGGTCATTTTCGGGTTGGCAGGCTGTAACTAGCTGGGTGCTGCAAGGATCGGTGCTTGGGCCCCAGCTATTCACAATACCCGCCCTCCTGTATGGCTCAGAGACATGGACCATGTACAGTAGACACCTCAAGTCGCTGGAGAAATACCACCAACAATGTCTCCGCAAGATTCTACAAATCCTCATGGAGGACAGACGCACCAATGCTAGCGTCCTCGACCAGGCCAACATACCCAGCATTGAAGTACTGACCATACTTGATCAGCTCCGCTGGGCAGGCCACATTGTTCGCATGCCAGACACGAGACTCCCAAAGCAAACGCTCTACTCGGAACTCCTTCATGGCAAATGAGCCAAAGGTGGGCAGAGGAAACGTTACAAGGACACCCTCAAAGCCTCCCTGATAAAGTGCAACATCCCCACTGACAGCTGGTAGTCCCTGACCAAAGACTGCCTTAAGTGGAGGAAGTGCATCCGGGAGGGCACTGAGCACCTCGAGTCTCATCGCCGAGAGCATGCAGAAACCAAGCGCAGGCAGCGGAAAGAGTGTGCGGCAAACTGGTCCCACCCACCCCCTCCCTCAATGACTATCTGTCCCACCTGTGACAGGGACTGTGGTTCTCGTATTGGACTGTTCAGCCACCTAAGGACTCATTTTTAGAGTGGAAGAAAGTCTTCCTTGATTTTGAGGGACTGCCCATGATGATGACAATGATTTGGATGAGGGGACCAAATGTAATATGTCCAAGTTTGCTGATGATATAAAGCTAAGTGGGAATGTAAGTTGTGAGGAGGATACAAAGAGACTTCAAGGGGATATAGGGCCCGAGTTTGCCCCTCCGTGAGGTGCGGCGACTTTGTAGCCGAAAAACGGCGCCGTAAACTTACCTCGGTATTCTCCCCGCTCCTTGGAATGTCACAGGCCTTGGCGTGGCGTAGCACAAGCACTGGGGGGGGCGGAGCCAGGTCCCGGCGCTGAAAACAGTGCAGTAACTCCTCGCCCCCACAATCTCTGCGTGTGCTCTGCAGGCTGCATGGGAGGGCCCGAAGCACGCTGCCCCTAGCCCTGGCCGAATGGGTTCCCACATTGGCGGCCCACTGCCTTATCCAGCCACACCAGTAAAAGGAGGTCTGAGAGAACCAGAACCCCAGCAGGTTGTCAGTGAAATCCTGCAGCTGGTTAGTATGCTGTTGTTTTCCACAAAGGAATCAGTTTAGAAGAAGTAGATTGGGTTAGGTTACGTGTCCAGTGTCTGAAACAAATGGGAAGCATTGAGCCAAATCATGCTGGCAATGTTTACAAGGCCACACAATGGATGGAGTAAGTGCACTGCACTTGGTCTATACATTGTGCTGAGTATTTATATGTCATTGGTTAAAATAAAGTAGGAGCCAGCAAAAGAATGCTATTGAAGGTACTGAAAGGGACTGTGTAGGAGTAGTTTGGACAAGGTTACTTTGTTTTTATTTGTTATTGATTGATTGATTGCTTATTACTTTGGTCTTGGTGCTTTAGGTGCAGGGTTCCTTCTATTTTTTATTTGTTAATTAATTGCTTATTACTTTTTGTGCTTTGTTTAGTGCTTTGTAAGTCTCGGTGCTAGGTGCAGGTCCTCTCAGCTTCCTTGTATTTTTTATTTGTTATTGAATGCTTATTTTTGTTCTTTATTTAGTGCTTGGTGCTTTAAATGTACTTATGCTTCTTTAATGTTGTTGTGAAGGTGTTTAATGCTTTGCAAGGTCCTCTCACTTCCCTTCCCGCCCCGCCCCCCCACCCCCACCGCCCCCATTTCTGGCTACCAGCGCTGATTTCTTAATTCACCGCAAAGTTTTTCTGTGCGGCCACAAGTGGCCACATACACTGGCCTAAGTTAGTTTGGAGTAACTTTTAGCTGTCTAAACTTGCTTAAATGGCTAAAACAGGTATAAGTGGCTGGTAACGTCCCCTTTTGAAAAAAAAACTAAACTAAAAGAAACCTAACTAACTCATTTACACTGGAGCAAATTAAATGGGCAGAATTGCGATTTTTAAGATACTCCAAAAAAATCTAGTTGCTCCAAAAAAAACGGAGCAACTCCTGGGCAAACTTGGGCCCCTATGACAGGCTAAGTGAGTGGGCAAGACCAAGGCAAATGGAATGTAATGTGGAGAAATGTGAAGTTATCTACCTTGGTAAGGAAAATAGAAAAGCAGAGTATTTTTTAAATGGTGAGAGATTGGGAAATGTTGGTGTTCAGAGGGACCTGGGTGCCCTTGTACAAAAATCACTGAAAGTTAACATGCAGGTACAGCAAGAAATTAAGAAAGCAAATGATATGTTGGCCTTTATTACAAGAGTATTTGAGTACAAGAGTAAAGATGTCTTACTGCAATTATATAGGGCCCTGGTGAGACCACACCTGGAATATTGTGTACAGTTTTGGTCTCCTTACTTGCCATTGAGCAAGTGCAGACTGATTCCTGGGATGGGGGGGGGGATTGTCCTATGAGGAGAGGTTGAGTAGACTTGGCCTATATTCTCTAGAGTGTAGACGAATGAGAGATGATCTCATTGAAACATACAAAATTCTTACAGAGCTTGACAGGGTAGATGCAGGGAGAATGTTTCCTCTGGCTGAGGAGTCTAGAACCAGGGGGTCACAGTTTCAGAATAAGGGGTCGGCCAATAAGGACTGAGATGAGGAGAAATTTCTTCACTCAGAGGTTGGTGAATCTTTGGAATTCTCTATCCCAGAGGGCTGTGGAGGCTCAGTTGTTGAATATATTCAAGGCTGAGATCGATAGATTTTTGGATATTAAGGGAATCAAGGGAAATGGGGATAGTGCAGGCAAGTGGAGTTGAGGTAGAAGATCAGCCATGACCTTATTGAATGGCGGAGCAGGCTCAAGGCACCAAATGGCCCACTCCTGCTCCTATTTTTTTATATTCCTATGGGTCAGCTGTGAAATTTGAAATGATTGACCCTGCAATTAAACACCATTTTGAGCTGTACTTGCCATTTTTCCAGCTTTTTCATGAAGTTCATGGCGCTGGGGGATTACGTATGGTAAGTAGGTTGGGTGTTCAATCAATATCCATTCTTCTGAATACTTGACAGCTGCAAAAGTGGTATAAAAGCTTCCATTTCATAGCTGTTCAATTTACAATCTCAGAAGCTGCAGCCTTCAGGATTTGGAAGACACATTTGAGCTTCATGCAGGTTTGAAGTGTTTGGAGTAAACTGTCTATGCACTGTCGCCTCCTTGGAACAAAGTACAGAGGGCCCTGGGAGTCCTTGTGCCTGAAACAAAAAAAGTTAGTATGCAAGTACAGCAAATAATCAGGAAGGCAAATGGAATGTTGGACTTTATTGCAAAGGGGATGGAGTATAAAAGCAGAGGAGTCCTGCTACAACTGTACAAGGTGTTGGCGAGACCACACCTAGAGTACTGCGGACAGTATTGGTCTCCTTATTTAAGGAAGGATATTGCCGAAATTAGCACCGGTGGTCATTTTTGGATAGTGCACATCGAATGACTTCATAAAAATGGTGGAAAAAAAACACCGGCGGTATTTTTTTACCAGCGGCGGATAACCTCTGATGAATTTTACCGCCGGTGGTAAATTATTATATCCACCGAAAAACACCGGTAATTCGGCGGTAAATTATTTTATTGGCGGTAAAACGGCAGTAAATGGGCGGAAAGCTGATGAATTTCCAACCCTTAGTTTCTTACCTTCCGAGGAATAAGTGACCTCATTATTCCTCCTACCAAAATGAAAATACTTGCATTTATATAACGCCTTTCACGACCACCGGACGTCCCAAAGCACTTTGAAGTACTTTTTGAAGTGTGGTCACCGTTGCAATGTGGGAAATGCGGCAGCCAATTTGCGCACAGCAAGCTCCCACAAACAGCGATGTGATAATGACCAGTTAATCTGGAGCAGAGAAGGTTGAGAGGAGATTTGATAGAGGTGTCAAAATCATGAGGAGTCAAGACAGAGTAGATAGAGAAAAACTGTTCCCATTGACGAAATAAGGAAAAATATTTTTTTGCAGCCAGTGGTTAGGGTCTGGAATGCACTGCTTGAAAGGCTGGTGGAGGCAGATTCATATCGCCTTTCATAAGTACCTGAGGAGAAAAAAATTGCAGGGCTACGGGGAAAGAGTGGGGGAGTGGGACTAGCTGAAGTGCACTTGCAAAGAGCCGGCACAGGCTCGACGGGATGAATCGCCTCCTTCTGTGCTGCAACCATTCTATGATTCTATGATTCTAATCTGTTTTAGTGATGTTGATTGAGGGCTAAAATTTTGGCCACGACACTTGGGATAACTCCCCTTCTCTTCTTTGAAAGAGTGTCATAGGATCTTTTACGTTCACCCAAGATAGAAGACTGGGCCTCAGTTTAACGTCTCATCTAAAAGACGGCCCCTCCGACAGTGCAAAGCTCCCTGAGCACTGCATTGGAGTGTCAGCCTAGATTTTTGTGCTCAAGTTCCTGGAATGGGACTTGAACCCGCAACCTTCTGACTCAGAGGCGAGTGTGCTAACAAATAAGCCGTTGACGACACATTTCTTGGTAGATTCATTCTTTCTTTCTCTGCTGTTTGCCTACATATGGTCTGTGGTTTTCTGTTTGTGTACATAAAGGTGTATTATCTTCCCAATGTGTACACAATGCTCTCTGCTTTCCTGTTGCGCAACAGAAGTTTATCCACATACACAAGACGCAAAAAGAAACGATGGAGCCAACACAAATATTGAATTGAATGAGTGGAGCCAGCGACCAGGAGGAGGCCAGGATATTGCCGGTGGAGTGAAGGCCCGAACCTCGCCGGAGGGATGGAGATCCGAAGGGGGGAAGGCTCGTGCGTGAGGGCGAGGAGCGAAGCTAGGGCCCAAACCTGTGGTTGGAGCTGGTTGGAGGCTCACCACCGTTGAGATCACCGGGGATCGGTTGGAGCAGCTGAGTCGGCCAGTGGGGAGCGAGAAGCGAGCGTCCAGTGGGAGGGACTTGACAGCAGGGAGGTCGATCTGAAAGGTAAGTCTTGATTGGGAGATGGGCAGTGGGCCTTTGCAGCATGGGTTTAGGGGTAAGAAAATACTTTGGGGGTTGAAGTGCACCCACTGTTAGGGCCAGGGAATGAAGCTAAACTATAGAACCAGTTGGAACCTGTTCAACCGTCGTTGCCTCCAGGCCAGATCCATGACCATCCCATCCTCTGTCATCAAACTACAGTACGTGGTGTAAGAATAAAAGTGTTTATTAATGATTCGGTGTATGTATAAATGTTAAAAGTGTAGGTTATACGGAAAGGCCTATTTGTGTTGAAACAAAATGAAAGCCCACAGGTTGCCAGCATGGGTGAGTTTTGTAAGAAACAAAATGGAAGCCCATGGGTTTGGTGTATTGGAAAGGCATTTAATCTAATCAAGAGATGGCTGAGCCAGGCCAGACAGCCACATGTGTGAGGAGAGCCAATAAGGAACTGCCCTGGAACCAAGACCCAATTCTGAGGCTTTCTGAGGGACAATGGCTTTGAGAGGTATAAAGATCTCAACAAAATACTTTCCTCTCTCCTGAACCAGCCAGCCAAAGGGAAGTAACGTAAATCACTCTTTATCATAACCTCATTGTATCTGTTGTAAATAAAGTGGATGTGCATGTGTGTGTGTTTTTTAAAATAAACTGTTCCAATTGTTTTAAAAGAATTGTCTCACTGTCAAATTTAATGCCAGAGATTTAGAAATCTTACAATTGGTGGAGAATACCATAACTGGCGAGACAGCTTTTTGATGATTCTTTTGAACAATTGGAAATCTCGGGAGTTACGATTCTAAACTGTGTTGCGAAGTATAGCTTGAAAAGATTAAACGGATCGGGAGAAATTGCGTCTTAAGGAGCGGCTGTCTCGATAGTTGTAACTGTTTAAGTGGGGTGGGTTGTAACTGTTTAAGTGTGGACCCACCAGTAGTTATATTCAAAAGACACTGGATGAAGGGATCGGTCATGGACAGAAGGCCAACAATAAAAAGAAATGTTGAGCTAGTTTATCAGGAGAAGTTGTCCAAAAAGTTCCAGATACAAGACATAGAAGAGTTAAAGGCACATGCACAGCACATCCACGGGGGTCAATCTGCGTCATTTAGGGAGATGGTGAAACTTATCCACGAGAGGGTAGATAAGGGAGAGCTGAGGTCAAAACGGACAAACAGACTCGTGGCATTCAGCGCATTTTATTGTGCCCGGAGAGATGAGGAATTAATGAGACAGGACGCCAAAGTGATACAAGATTTGAAAGAATTGCAAGTAAAAGAGATTCAACTAAAAGAAAGAGAGATTCAAGATATAAAACAACAAAAAGAAGAAGGCCTCCAACTTGTGAAACAGTTAAAAGAGGGAGAAATACAGCATTTAAGACAAGAAATTGGTCAATTAAACCACAGTATTAAGCAATTAGAAAGAGGGACCGAACAGGCTCTCAAACTTAAATGCCACAGCAGCCATTGTTGAACCAAATGAAACAAATTAGAGTTAAAAGAAATATAAATTGGAAAACTTGAGGCTCCAGCAAGAGATAGAAGATGAGATATAAGATGCTAGGGGAGCATTAAGGGAAATAATTAAGAAGCCACCAGGGAAGCATTAAGTGTCAACTAGAAATAGCAAGGCAAAAAAGTAAGTTAGGGGAGCAGTAGGCCATGGTATCTGCAATAACACGGGGAGCCATAACAGAGACAGCAGAAGGGGACAAGGAAGGAAGTCAGTATAATCCCCAGGAGAGTGGTGTAGAATGGGATACCTTGGAGACACAAGAGCCAATTGTAGCCGAAGTAAAGTAATGCGCATGGCCACATCACCAGTAACCATACCAACTCATGGCCCATATCTGGTGCTGCCGCCACGGCGTGCACCAAGAGTTGGGGCCCATTAATGATGGGGATGACCCACTGGAAGTTAATAGCAGGCGGGCAAATTTCAGGAGAGGTCACCCCGAGTTAGAAGAGAGAGACTTAACACGAGTCCTCTTCTTGGCCTGTTCCACTTCCCTAAAAGATAATCTGTCAGATGCAGTCCTCCAGCCTGGCGCAACGGCTGATGCACTCATGACCGAGATCCTAAACCATTTAGAGATCCAAAACTTGAACTTAGTGGCTCTGCTTAATCAGACCAAGCAGCGCCCAGAAGAGACCCCTCGAGCCTTCAGTAATCGCCTGTATGATATCTATCAACGTACGCAGAACCAGGCACCCGCAAATGTTACAGTAGGAAAGAATCAAGAACAATTTATATCAATGTTCCTGACCCAACTCCACCCTTTAGTTAAAACCACTCTGGGAATAGCCATGAGGCCCACCAATCAGTGGACAGATATAGAGATCAGTGCTCAAATAGCCTGGGAGATGGTAAAAGACCAGTTAAAGGGGAAGTCACCACCCACTGCAAATATACCAGTGTCAATGGTGGAGGGATCTCGAAACTACCCCTTTAAGGGACAGTGCTTTAATTGTAAGAAGGTAGGCCACCTCGCAAAAGACTGCAGCAGACCCAGACCAGCACCGAACCATGTTGCAACGCATAGATACCTCCCGAGAAACGAATCCAAGCTCTCTGGGACAGATAAACGATTGGAGCATTTGAGAGCCCTCATACAAACCCAAATTGCCACGGGGAGGATGCAAAATCATTTACCGGTGCACGCAATCGCCGATGCACACTCATTAGAGAGACCCATTCAAGGACTGACCCTATGACAGGGTTCGGCCCCCAAAGATTGGTTGGAATTGGGGTTCCGACGTGATGGTAGCGGGACACCAGTAGTCCTTGTTGTCTTAAAAGGGGGCAGGCAGCAGATTATGCTTATCGATACTGGCTCAGCCATTACCTTCATCCACACCCCATACCCTGAACGCCATGCAGCGGCAGGCAAGGGTTATATGACCCTTAATGGGTTTAACAGTGATACAACCACTGCATATACAGGGAAGGCCATTGAACTTCAGTTAGGAGGCTTCATCTGTAAGGTCCCAGAACCTATGCTGATGGCCACCCCCGAAGGAAGGGGAATTTTAGGGACTGATGTGTTCGATCAGTATGGCACGGTGATAGATTATAATCAGGACTGTGTTTGGATGGGAGTAAGAGATATGACAGGAGTGATAGAAATTCAGTTTTTGCTATTAAAAAGCCATCTGAGTATGACGCTCCAGGGGGCGAAAATGAAGCTGTGGCAAAACTAATTCAGGAACACCAAGTGGTGTTTGCCACATGTAAGCATGACTGTGGAAAAATGGCAGGCGAGGAATCTACTGAGGGACACCCCTCCGCCACTCATTCACTAAACAGTACCCCATCCCAAGGGAGAGTCACCCTTACATCCGAGACACCATAAAATCCCGAGTCGAGCAGGGTGTTCTTAGGACAGGCATTTCATGACCAATTCACCCACGTAGCCGGTTAAAAAGCCTGATAGCAGCTGGCGACTGATTATTGATTACAGAAAGGTAAATTCTGTAACACCAGTCTGTTAACCGGTAGTAAGAGAAACTCCTACCATATTATCTTAACTTCCTGCTGGTTCCAAACACTTCTCGACCTTTGACATCACCAATGGATTCTGGAGTATCCCTGTTAAAGGGGAAGACCAGTACAAATTTGCATTCACATTTGAGGACCAGAGCTACACCTGGACATGCTTGCTTCAGGGTTCCACAATGCTCCCACGATATTCCACAAAAGAATGGCTGCAATTTTAAAAGACTTTTCCCGCCCTACCTGCCTGCTGCAGTACGTAGCCGACCTATGCTGGCAACCGACAGCACGGAGGATCATCTGTCCCTTTTGCATGAACTTCTGATATTGTTGGCTCAGGGGGGACTAAAGGTGAATCCCCGTAAGGCTCAATTAGTAAAAGAACGGGTCACCTTTCTAGGAGTGTCCATTTCTCCAGAGGGATCATCCCCCGACTCTCACAAGGTGGAGATAATACAGCGACTGCCATTACCCACTTCCAAAACAGCCCTACGATCATTCTTGGGTTTGGTGGGGTACCAAAGGAACTTTATCCCAGGCTTTGCAGAGTGTGCAAAACCCCTGTATGATTTAATAAAATTGCAGCGTGATGATATATGCCCGGCATGGATTGATACCCACACCCAGTCTGTGGCTAAATTAAAAACTGCAGTGATGCAGGCCGCATGTCTGATTTCTCCTGATCCCACGCAGTCCTTCCATTTGGAGGTCGGGGCAACGGAGCAAAGATTCACTCCAGTTCTGTGCCAAATGCGAGCTGATCGACTTCAGCCCATTGCATATGTGTCTCAAATCCTGCAGGGGGCAGAAAAGACGTATACCGCATGCGAGCGCCACCTACTGGCGGTCTTCTGGTCGGTACATCACTTTACCTTTATTACTGGGTTGCAGGCTACAATCCTGTACAGCGGACACACACCTCTGAAACTACTGATGAAACCTGGAGATTCGCTAGTTTCCTCACAGCGCCTCAGCAAATGGACATTGGAATTTATGGAAAGAGACATTGATACCATTTCCAAACCCACCCCATTGCCGTCACAATTTCTGATCTATAAGGGGGACCTGCATGAATGTCCGTTACCCCTGATTAACTTTGAGATCCATCCTGTGCAGAAAGAGCCCATACAAGGTGCCCCAGATGTCTACATCGATGGGTCCTCATATCACATTGAAGGATCCTCATATCACCCCTGGATATGCTGTGGTATTGCCAGAAAGAACCATCCAGCGAAGATACAACAGACAGTCTTCACAATATGCAGAAACCGCCGCACTTCTAACTGCTGTAAAGGAGACCTCAGATAGACCCATGAATATTTGGTCAGATAGTGCCTATGCTATAAACACCATGCTCTCCTTGCCCCATACCACAAAAATGACTATTTTACGATAGACGGTAAGGCCCTGGTCCATGGGCCCTGGTTACGCCTGCTCTGGTCATACCTTAAACAGCGATCCCAGCCCTGCTTCAAAGGAAAGGTAGCAGCCCATAGAAAAGGGGGTCCACATAGTGAGGGAAATTCCAGAGCAGTCAGAGCAGCCAAGGATGCTGCGATTGATGGCGAGATAGAGGATATAGTTGTTGGGCCCTGTTAACAAGGCCTCTCCAACAGATCACCTGCAGCAGCAATACTGGTCATATGCTGTTGTAAGCGATTGGCACGGGGAAGACAGACCCCTTCCTCAGCCAACAGCCTGGGCTCCCAATACCATACTAGCCGCTGTCCCTGACTCAGATGAGCAGTTGCTGATGTTCAAAGGAAGCCAAACGTCTGCCCGGTGGTGTGTGTTCCACCAGAGGTGGGTCAGGAACTGCTCTCCCTCTTTCACTTCCACCCCACAGCAGGGCACTATTCGGCCTGGTAACCTTCTACAAGGTAGCATCCACAGCTTGGTGGCCTTCCATGAGGGAAACAATCAACCAATACGTGGCATGCTGCCTACCGTGCCTGCAACACAATCCTCCTGCATGCACTAACTGAGCCTTGCTTCAAAGTGCACCCCTACCTCAAGGTCTATGGACTCACCTCCAGATAGACTTCATTGGGCCACTTCCACAGGCGTAAGGCAATTTTCAGCATGCCCTAGTGGTGGTGGATCAATTCACTAAATAGATCGAAGCATTCCCCTGCCGCTTCAACACCGCAATCACAGCAGCCAAAACACTATTGAATCATGTGTTTTGTAGGTGGGGAGTACCAGTACAAGTGGACAGCGATCAAGGTTCACACTTTACCGGTAACATTTTTACCCACCTGCAGGAAATGTTGGAGATAAAACACAAATTACATATCGCCCCCAGTCATCCGAAGGGGTCGATTGAGGGAACAGGACCCTCAAGTTAATGTTCAAAAAATTGTGTGCGGGCCACCCCACTCAATGGGCTAACATGCTGCCAGTGTGCTTAATGGCAATGAGGTCCACACCTCATAGAACAATAGGGGTCTCCCCATATCAGGCAATGATGGGGAGGCTCATGAGAACACCAGGCCAGCTAACACTAACAGGGCTGAGTCCCCTGACCACGAAAACATGTAGTTCCAAGTGGCTGGAACAAGTGGTAGATCACACCGATCAGATCAATCGATTTGTTACCACCAAATTGGAGGAGTCAAGAAGACAAATTAAAAGGTACTTTGACAAGAAAGTGCGTCCCTTTGAATACGAGGTAGGAGACTCAGTAATGATTCCAAATTATGGGAAAAAGAAGCTGCCTTTGAGCCCAGGTGGTGGGGACGTATACAGTTATAGACCGATTGAACCCCGCGGTTTATTTGATTCAGTTATCGGGGAAAAAGGGTGTTAAATACAAGAAGTGGTTTCACATTAATCAGTTAAAAACTGCCAAAGAGTAAATACTGCACTGATCTTGTGTCCCACAGACCATGTTACCGATCCTCACGATTGTCAGGACGACACCGGCCACGACCGAAGTCGAGGGAAGATGGAGAAGTGGGAGCTGCAGCATGACTCACAAACATCATCAATCGTCAATGTGTTTTGAGAAGTGACGGTGCACCGAAGATATGGGAAGGGGAGAGTCTCCGCTGGAGATGTGTTTGGCCTATGTGGCCTATACCTTATGAGGTGGGAACCAAGTCAGGCCATCCACTTTTCTCTCTCTCCCTCTCAATGTCTATGATGTGTGATCCCTGAGGAGATAAACCATATGAGGGGTCAATAAGGATATTTCCCCCTCAAGGTGGGGAGTTTGTAAGAATAGAAGTGTTTATTTATGATTAAAATTGATTCGGTGTATGCATAAATGTTAAAAGTGTAGATTATACGGAAAGGCCTGTTTGTGTTGAAACAAAATGAAAGCCCACAGTTTGCCAGCATGGGCTGAGTTTTGTAAGAAACAAAATGGAAGCCCACAGAGCTGCCGCATGGGTTTTGTGTATTGAAAAGGCATTTAATCTAATCAAGAGATGGCTGAGGTAGGCCAGACAGCCACATGTGTGAGGAGAGCCAATAAGGAACTGCCCTGGAACCAAGACCCAATTCTGAGGCTTTCTGAGGGACAATGGCTTTTGAGAGGTATAAAGAACTCAGTAAAAAACTTTTCTCTTTCTCCTGAACCAGCCAGCCAAAGGGAAGTCACGTATATTACTCTTTATTATAACCTCATTATATCTGTAGTAACTAAGGTGGATGTGCTTGTGTGTGTGTGTGTGTCTTTGAAAATAAACTGTTCCAATTGTTTTAGAAGAATTGTCTCACTGTCAAATTTAATGCCAGAGATTTAGAAATTTTACAGCGGATGATGCTTACGTCTGCACACATTCAGAGGCTGAACTCCATGCCATCGTCAACATCTTCACCGAGGCGTATGAAAGCATGGGCCTTACACTAAACATCCGAAAGACAAAGGTCCTCCACCAACCTGACCCTGTCACACAGCACTGTCCCCCAGTAATCAAAATCCACGGCATGGCCTTGGACAACGTGGACCACTTTCCACACCTCGGGAGCCTACTGACCACACTCGATCAGCTCCGTTGAGCGAGCCACATCGTCCGCATGCCCGACACCAGACTCCCAAAGCAAGCGCTGTGCTCGGAACTCCTACAAGGCAAGCAATCCCCACGTGGGCAGAGGAAACGTTTCAAGGACAACATCAAAGCCTCCCTGATAAAGTGCAACATCCCCATCGACACCTGGGAATCCATGGCCAAAGACCACCCTAAGTGGAGGAAGAGCATCTGGGAGGGCGCTGAGCACCTCGAGTCTCGACGGCGAAAGCATGCAGAAAACAAGCGCAGGCAGCGGAAGGAGCATGCGGCAAACCAGATTCACCACCCACCCTTTCCTTCAATGGCTGTCTGCCCCACCTGTGACAGAGACTGTAACTCCCATATTGGACTGTACAGTCACCTGAGAACTCACTTTTAGAGTGGAAGCAAGTCTTCCTTAATTCCGAGGGACTGTCTATGATGATGATGATGATGATGAATTAAATGCAGATTTGCCTTTAGTTTGCTTTTAGATTCAGCCTTCGGCCCAGTCAACCACTGTTGTAACATCCATTGCAAGGGAGCTGGGCTGTGGTCACTTGGCCTCAGGCACGCGTGAGAACTTGGCCCAGCTCCTGTGGCCTTGAATGAGTTGTAGATCTGTCTCCAGCTTAGCGTTTCATATTCTCACAGCTTCTTTTCTTACACTGCTCCAGAGTTGTCTTCACTTCAGAGGTGATATTTAACACATTTGTGACACATACCATATTTGTCTGTCCAATATTTGTGTCTTGGTTCTGCAAATTCCATGATGTTTCACAAATTTGTTGCCAGTAGATGATCCTTCTCTATTAGTAAGCCTTTCTTTCCTCAACCTCTCTTTGGCTGTTGCAATGTTTCCTTTTTGGCATAGGTACATGCACCAATTCACATTTATATTAATAGCCATTTATTTGCATTTGATAGATAGATTTTTAACCAATTAGGGAATTAAGGGTTATGGGGAGCGGGCGGGTGAGTGGGGCTGAGTCCACGGCCAGATCAGCCATGATCTTGTTGAATGGCGGAGCAGGCTCGAGGGGCTAGATGGCCTACTCCTGTTCCTAATTCTTATGTATGTTCTTAATGCCACGATTCTTGATTCTGATTGGCACAGATTTTCTTTGCATGGAAAATGGATAATTTGCATACACTTGCAAAATGTGAACAGCGACGCTTGACTTTACCCAAGTTGTTTCTACAGTCTAAATGGGAAATTGGAATGTTTGGTAAGTGAATCAGTGTCATAAGGTCAATCCCTATTTGACTTGCTGATGTAGCCATACTGTTTGAGCTTCCTGCAACCATTTTAACTGAGAACATTATCTTCGATCGCATTGTTAGTCTGTCATCCAAAGTAGCATTCTTATTCTTGAACATTGAAAATCAGATGTCTCAGAAATTGAATATTATAATTTCCTGCTGTTACTGTAACATTGTTTTAAATTCCATTGTGGGTGATTTCTGGCTGTTATTTGTCTCTAAAATGTACAGATTTTTACATACAGGAAAAAAAGAAAATCAAATTGACAATATTATTAATGGCCAATTTAAAAGTGCACAATTACAGCCTCAACCATCTTGCAATTTGCTTTACTTCTGATATTTGTCAATGAATCCCAGATCATAAACAAAGAGCTTTATAAGTAGATATTTGTACATAGTTAAACAGAGGTCCTATCTGCCCTCTCAAGCAGACGTAAAAGTTCCCACAGCACTACTTTGAAGAAGAGAAAGGGAGTTATCCCATTGGTGTTCCCACCGGCCCCAGCCAATATTTATCCCCCAACCAACATCACTAAAACAGATTATCTGGTCATTATCTCATTGCTGTTCGTGGGACCTTGCTGGGCAAATTGGTTTTCCTGTTTCCTACATTACAACAGTGACTATTACTTCATTAGCTGTAAAGTGCTTTGGGACAGCCTGAGGTTGTGAAAGGTGCTACAGAAATGCAACTTATTGGGCTAGATTTTACACTTTTTTGCAGATCACCCAAAAATGTGCGTTATTTCCGGTGTGGGCGGTAAAAATGGGTTTTCAGATTGCCGGCTTGTCGCCCATTCTCAAAGCCCCTAATCTCCATTTTTGAAATTGGGTGTTACCACGAGCGATATGAAATGGGCTTTAACATTAAATCTCTCTGACCTTCTGCTGTAAAATGTTGCCGTCCTTAGCAACAGCATGGCAACGCTCGATTCCCGTGATTCAGGAGGTCAAGGGTCATCATGACATGCGCATAAGAGGAGACAGAGAGAGAGGGAGCTGAGAGGGGGTGAAGGTGTGTGTGGGTGTGGTGTGGCTGCTCTGGGAGGAAGGAGGGAGAGTTTCTAGTTTTAGAGCAAATTGGGAAAAAAATTTAGCTGTTACCAGCCAGATACTTGCCCAAATTTGGTTCCTATAATGGAGGGAGAGGAGGAGGCGACTTTGCACGCTGTGGAGACTAACGCTGGTGAGAGCAGTGAGCTGGGAAAGGAGCACATTGAAGGGTGCAAAAGAGCGAGGAGGTTCTCTGACGATGCAAATGCTTCCCTCCTGCAGGAGGTTGAGTTACGCTGGGGTGATTTGACCCAGGGAGGACATGGGAAGCCCACCCCAAAGGCCTACCAGAAGATATGGGCCGAGATAGCAGAGGTGGTCTTGTCGGCGACCAACGAGGTGCGTGAGGGCAACCAATGCCGCAAGCGATGGAACGACCTTGTTGGATTCGCAAGAGTAAGTATTACATTTATTTACATGTATTTATATATTTATACAATTTTATTTGTAAGAGTCATGAGTGACTATAATCAGATGTGAGGTCTTTCACTTTTACCGGGAATGTTGTACTCAAAGCCCGCATTCACGGTGTACGTCTTCAGGTAAAGAATGATAATTATCATAATAATCCTGATTACATCTGTCGGTTATGTGTTGTTTCAGTCTCTGTGACAGTACCTAGCAATGATATCACGCAATGATCTCATGCCATGTCGTTCTGTTACCTTTTACAGAAGAAGCTATCGACGATGAGGTCCGGGCGGAGGCGAACAGGTGGGGGGCCACCAGTCACCAGCGACATCACCGATGTCGAGGAGTGGGTGCTCACAGTCGTGGGGAAGCACACTCGGACGGCCACGCAGGCAGCTGCAGACCCTGAAGTGATGCCACGTGAGTAAAGTATAGACCATTGCGTGATGTAAGGTCAATAGATGCCACACCCACTCATATCCGAACAATAATATATGATAGATGGGTTCTAAAATTGTCCTATAAATAATGCTGGCCCAATGAAAATCATTGCAATGCACAATGTGTTGATGGTCATGAAATGTGATGTCTGTGATGATTTTGATAGCGGTGGTGCTTAGCGCTGGACCCACCTTGTGATCCTAGCACCCCCCTTCTCCTCTAATAACCTCATTTGTGTTTTGCAGCTCAGCCAGCAGCGTGTCCCAAGGCAAGGCCACCGAGGCCAGAAGGTGGGGGCGCGGAGCAGGAGTCGGCAGGCGATCCTACATCTGCTGCTGAGGAGCTCCGATTCTCGCCCGTCAATCGCTGGGTCTGTTCTCTATGGATGAGAGCGCCGACTTTGAGGAACCTGCATCGCCAGGCTCCAGAAGGCATTCCACTCCAAGGCCATCTAGTGCTCCTCCGGCCATTCCCACCTCCACTCTGGAGGTACCAGGCCCAAGGACCTCGCCACAGGGCACCCCATTTGTCCCCAGAACAGCGCCGACCCGGCAGAGGTTTCGTGGACATAGCAGGTCTGGTCCACGAGCTCCAGATGAGAGCGGAAAGATGGTTAGGTTGTCCAGGAGAACTGTAAACATTGGTGACCAGATCCTCGATGCATTGGGGGGCATATGCCGACAGCTGGCCAACATCTCTGACACCACGACTGAGTATGTTCCGCGAATGGCGGAGGCCCTGGAGGTGATGGCCAGGAACACTGCTGACACTGGCCTCCCAGTGGTCCCGGAGCATGGCACTCCACCCCTAGGTTCCGCACCACCAGTGCCAATGACACATGAGAGGCAGGACCAAGATCTTGCTTGTGGATCTGAGAATGTTTCCACCTCAGCACCTCCCAGTCCCGTACCCTTGCAACTACCGCCTCTGCCTTCATCCCCCCCAATGAGGCACCGCCTGAGGGGCGGCGTGGAGCGAGGAGGGGAAGGGGTAGAGGTGGGGAGAAGAAGGGGAGGGGGGAAGGAAAGTGAGGTGCATGTCCGCAGGTGATGGCTGTGTTATATCTCCATCTGGGTGTATGCAATTTGTTGTAATTATGGGGGAGAAGGGGCCATCCTCCTGCTTTGCATTTGTATTCTGTGTTGCTGGACATGTTGACCATTTGATTGATGTCAATGGTCAAAAAAGTGGGGTGGGGGTGGGTGTTTTTGTTCGTGATACTTATGATTTCAGACCAATGGTCGTATAAAATGTTTTTTATTCAAAATAACCTTGTTGCACATTGTCTCAGATAGCTGGATCGTTACACACTGGTGATTCCTTAACATGAAAGGGTTAAATAAAACTTAACTTGAATCAACTTAAACTTTAACTGGCACCAAGGTGATTCCCACCATTGATGTCTGAGCTGCACACACACAGCAGGGTGTCAGTTTTGTCAATTACAGCAATGTTCTTTCAGGCAAATCGCTCATTTATGAGCTCCTGACGTAAGAGTCTTGCAGCTATGTAGCCACCATGGGCCCTTTCCTGCGGTCTGGAGGGGGGTGTGGGCATGGTTGCACAGTCAGCCTGATTGTCTGGCCCTAGGTCAGCATCCAGCCCCTCATCCTCCTCTTCCTCTCTCTCCTGAGGGGGACCATTAGTCCCTTCTGGCAATTCTTGGCCCCTCCTGATAGCCAGGTTGTGCAGCATGGAGCACACGACCACAAATTTAGCTACTTGCTCAGGGTTGTATTGTAGCTCCCCTCCTGAGTGTTCCAGGCATGTAAAGCGCTGCTTAAGCACAGTAATTGTTTTCTGGACCACATTGCGTGTGTCTCTGTGGCTCTGGTATCGCTTCTCGGCCTCGGTGTGGGTATCACGCAGGGATGTCATCAGCCTGGTGGCTAGACCATATTGGTTGTCACCAAGCATTCAGCATTGTCTGACCTTGTGGCTGACTCTTAAACATGTCAGAGACAGCGCTCTCATGCAGGATATGAGCCTCATTGAAGCTGCCCGGTCATTTGGCATTCATTGCCATTATTATCTGGTTGTGGTCGACAACTAGTTGGGCCTTCAGGGAGTGAAATCCTTTTCTGTTATGAAAAGTTCTGGGTCTGAAGAAGGTGCCGCATGGCGATGTGAGTGCACTGTATTGCTCCCTGCACCTTGGGGAGCTTAGCAATGCGATAGAATGCTCCAGCCCTGCCAGTCTGAGCCTCCGTGGTCATGGGGAAGCTGATAAAGTCCATTCTACACGCTTACAGGTCCTCCATGACCTGTCTAATGCAGCGATGTGTGGCATGGTGAGACAGACGGGAAATGTCGACCGTGGAGGCCAGAAAGGAACCGGACGCATAGAACAACAGTGCCGCTTGACCTTGACCTCTATGGACACTGCTGTCCTGATGGCAGGCTGCATATCTGGTCTGATGAGCTCGCATATTCCAGTGATCACCACCTTGTGGAAGCGCAGTCTCCGAAGGCAGGTGTGCTTGGACACATCGAGGTAAGGCCTCTTCTCCCTGTATGTGCGAGGTGTGTATGGTCTGGACCTCCTCCTCATTCTGGCATGACTTAGATTGGGTACATAATGATGTGCATTAGACATTGTGCCATCTGCACTCTGCAGCATCTGCGTATTAATCGATGCAGGCTGAGAAATGGCTGGCCCCATTCCAATGAAAGTATAATAGTGATTGATCAGAAGCAATCATTTCCACACTAAAATACACCTACAGTAAAACCCAATCATCCAGAGTCTGAAAAGATGTCTGTTGAGATGGTCATTTCACCTGAGAAGAACTCCAGAGTCAATCCAAACTCCCCCGAAGTTGAAGCAACCTTTTCAATGAAGCGACCTGCAATTTGAAAAATGGCACCAACATTGCTGTGATTAGTTCAGAACAGTTCCACTTTTTCTGGGCGTGTTTTGGGCGAGCGATATAGTGGGCGAGATGTGTGCGAGGTGGTGAAAGTGACGCTGGGTGATCTCCTGGGCGTCAGTTTCGGCAAATTAGATTTTTACGACAAAACAAAGTGGGTGGTCGCTATTACTGAATCTCAGCGTTAATTACGAGCCGGAAGTTACGCTGGACGATATTATGGGCGTTAATTTCGCCCATTCTGATGATTCCGCCCCAAAAAAGTGGGCGGGCGGTATTATTTTTTTCCCGGCGTTACGTACATGGCGAAAGTAACGCTCGGTGATAAGTGTCCGAAAAATGGGCAGCAGTTTCCATTTTGTGGCTAAATGGGCGATATCTGGGCGTTATACCTCATTTCAGCGGCAAAATGGACGTTAAGTGGGCTTTTTGCATGCAAAAATAATGGAAAATCTAGCCCATTGATTTCTTTACCTGTAAGTAACTTTCCGTTCTCGTTTGCTCTCTTTCATTAAGCTTTAGGACTGCTGGTTAGAAGCACCATGTTGCAGGCATGTTGTGCTGATCTTCACTCTGATTTAATATCGTTAAGTTTTATCATAAATAGAGCCAGTGTACTGTGGAAAACACCTCCCATTTATGAATGTAAATTGGGACTTTTTTTACAAGATGATTGTCTCTAATCTAAAGTACAAAATGCAGTAGCAAGGTATAGTTGAAAGATATCAGTGAATTAATAAATATCTTCCTTTATGGCACTTCTAGATTACAGCGCAATACTCTGCAACACACTTCCCCTTTGTTGCTATCATACAATCACGGAGATTTCTGCACAGAAAGAGGCCATTCGGCCAGCATGCCAAACCTTTCCTCCATGCTCTTTAATATATTTCCTCTTCAAGTATCCATCTATTTCCCTCTCAAATGTCGTGATTGGTACGTGGAATTCTGTTGCAGGAAGAAAGGAAGAAGACATATGCTGGGAATTTACTCGGGAATTGTTTCGATCAGCTACCGTAACTTGGTCTGGAGGTCAGCATAAAGCCCCAGATAGATGCGTACACGGTGTTTCCATCGATCTTCTGTTGAGGTTATGCTGGTTGATCACTTAGGAAATTCCAAGTATAAGATTTTAGTAGATTCAAAGTTGGTCACTGCATTGTTGTTACTAATTTACATAATGACCCAGGTATGTTTTTGCCTCACACCATCATCCCTTTTGTCACTTAATCTCTCCTGACTGCCACCCTAGCACAGACCTTCCCATTTCTCAGCTGTGGCTCAGTGGGTCGCACTCGTGCCTTGGAGTTAGAAGATCGTGGGTTCAAGTCCCACTCCAGGAACTTGAGCACAAAAAAAATCTAGGCTGGCAATCCAGTGCTGCACTGTCGGAGGTGCGGTCTTTCAGATGAGATGTCAAACTGAGGTCCCGTCTGCTCTCTGAAGTGGTCGCAAAAGATCCCATGGCACTATTTCGAAGAAGAGCAGGGAAGTTATCCCCTGTGTTCTGGCCAATATTTATCCCTCAATCAACATTACAAAAAACAGATTATCTGGTCATTATCGCATTGCTGTTTGTGGGAACTTGCTGTGTGCACATTACAACAGTGACTACACTCCAAAAGTACTTCATTGGCTGTAAAGCGCTTTGAGACATCCGGTGGTCATGAAAGGCGCTATATAAATGCAAGTCAGTCAATCAGTTTGTCTGTTCTTTCCTCTCCCCACCTTTCCCTGGTTTTCTACTTGTTACAACCTGTTATATCTCTAACCTTTTCCAGTTCTGATGAAAGGTCATCGATCTGAAACTCTCTTTCTTTTTCCACAGATGCTACCTGACCTGCTGAGTGTTTGCAGCATTTTATGTTTTTATTTCAGATTTCCAACATCCGCAGTATTTCGCTTTTGGATCTGCTTATACCTGGCAGCGAATCTTATAGAAATAACTGGAAATGGGAATCGCATATAGAAAGAGGTAAACCCAGATTGTTACTTCAAACTAAAACAGAAGATTAAGACAAAAGGACATAAATTTACCATTATTGAAAAGTAAATGTGAAATAAATATTTGAATGAATTCCTTCACTCGAATTGTTTTAAATAATCTGTGTGTTGGAGAAGTGGGATCAAAAACAGTAGGGATGTTCAAAATGCAGCTGAATGCTGCAATGGCAGTTTTAGGGTACTAGAGGGATAGGATTTAGTGGGCCAAATGGTCCTTTTCTCCCCCTTGACTTTACTGATGTTCTTATTACATCACTTTAAACAAGTTAACGACTGATTTAAAATTGTACATAAAGGAATTGTACCTGAATGCATTAACCAGTATACTACCAGAGAAATTATGCCCTTGGGAGTAATTAATTTTTATATCCACCCATTTCCTTTCCATGGTTCTTTAAGAATACAATTTAAATCTCTTATAGCCTTCCAAATGCAGAAGGATTTGCATCAGTGCTCCTGTTTAATATGTATTTCAAACAATTTTAATTTTTTTGGCAAAACTGTTATTATGCATTTAGCAAAAACCTATCTGCCTCTTAAAAGGAAAATGAAGTTTGATATGATTTAAATGGTACTTTAATCTGCAGAGATTTGACAAATTGAGACCCAGAAATCATGCATTGTTTTTTGCAATGGTTGAAAACTTACTCAAGTTAATTGTTGAAATCCTTATACCACGTTCTGTTCATCCTTAAACCTACAAGGTTAATGTCAGGACTGATTTGTGAAGAGGCAATGGGCAAGACAAGTGGACCTTGGCAAAGATGGGAGAAAGACTTTGCTTAGCTCATGCCAACACGATAACAATTATTCACAAAATGGCTACTTCAGACACTAGAGATAGATTAAGTGCAGTGATTCATTAAACAATAGGAGATTATTACAAGTGAGCAATACATCTATATACTCAGAAGTGGGATACCCATTGGAGGCTAAGAGCGACTCCAATCCAAGGTTGTTCTCAGCCTTGAGTAACAAATTAGTTGTGAATGACTGTCTATATTTATAGCTTTTATAAACACACTTTGGTCATAGGATAGGATGTAATCGTAACATCAGTGTGTAACGCTGACTTAAACCAGTTCTGTCTAGTTCTGCAGTATGTCACTGCCTATTTTTGGCACAAAATTGTGAACTGTTGTGTCATTCTCCAGTTCCTCCAAGCCTATCTAGTCTTAGTACTTTTCCATGATTCATCTTTTTTTTAACTCTAACACTGCCAAACTACTCTAATACCTACAACTTCTCTTCTTGGCATTTTGCAAGCTTTACAGTTGGGCACATCTGCCAACTATCCCATGATACTCTTTACCTACATCAAGTTGACAATTTATAATATTTTACATTTCCTTACAATGGATACAGCTCAACTTTGTATTTTAAAGCATTGTAGCTCTTTTATTTCACATTCATGAATACACAAGTTTCAGCATTGAGCTTCCTGTGCTGTTTTAGCATCATTTAGTAAGTCCAACTAGGTAATCTTTTCTGATCTTATGTCTGGATCTGTTGAATCATGTGGGCAGAGCAAATACAGGCAAATCCGGTAGGAGGAGCCCAAATCACTAACAAAACCAAACTGACTGCCTTTATTGCAAAAGTTTCATTATCCTAAAAATGCGGTGGTGAGCCTTCTCCTTGAACTGCTATGGATCTGGTGATGATGGTGCTACACCAATGATATTAGAGAGGGTATTCCAGGATACTGACCCAGCTGCAATGAAGGAATGCCAATACCATGGACAAGTCAGGATTGTATGTGACTTGGAAGGGAACTTGGAGGCGATCATGTTCGCACAACATTTCTGCCCTTGTCCTTGTTGGTGATTGTAAAGTATGAACCTGTGAGACAGGTTTGTAGAGCTGTTGAGCGCCAAGTGCCGAAATCTGCCTCGGGAGCCAGCGCCTCACAACTTGAGCCTCCTCCAGGAAATCCCCTCCATGCCTTTCAGTTCTGCGCGGAGGGGATTCCTGTACGGGCTGCTCCTGCACACTCTCCACCTTGCCATTCTCGTCTGCTGTCCGGACACGTCATGGCGTCCGGAGGAGACGGGGGTCCCCAATGGAGTGCTCCCTACGCGGGAGTCCTCCCCTTATTTATTGGGGACTTGGCCTGGAGGGTGTTGCATGGAGCAGTTCCGTGCAATACATTTTTAAGACCGTTCACGGGCTCCCAGGCCACCTGTAATTTCTGCGGGCTAGAGGAGTCTGTGTTCCACATTTTTATTGAGTGTGTGAGGTTGCAGCCCCTCTTCCAATATCTGAAGGGGCTGCTCCTCAAATTCTGGTTGCACTTCAGTCCCACGCTCCTGATCTTTGGGCACCCTGTGCGGAGGGGAGCGGGCAGGTCAGAAGGCCTCCTCGTAGGACTGCTCCTGGGCTTGGCCAAGGAGGCCATCAGCTGATCCAGGCAGCGCGGTCGAGGGGTTCGTTCAGCCCGAATGCCTGCCTCTTTTACGTGGTTACATCCGAGCCAGGGTGTCCTTAGAGATGGAGCACGCGGTGTCCATCTGTACGCTCACGGCCTTCCGCGAGAGGTGGGCGCTGGAGGGATTGGAGTGCATCTTCACCCCCGGCAACCAAATTTTAATTTGAACTACATCTCTAAAGTTTAATTTGTTTAAGTTTGTTGGTTTTAGAGCCCCCACCCATTTTAGCCAGGGGCAATTGTATAATTTGCGTTTTTGGTGCTCTCAAAAAAAAAACAAGTGGGCACCTGAATGAAAGTTTCTAGAGTGTGACCCCCCTTTAATCAGGGGGCACTTGGTTATTGTCTTCAACAAAATAGTTGTAGAGCTGTTGAGTTGGGAGTGGCTTAGCCAGTCACGTGATGTTCACAAAACTCAATAAAACCCCAGCCAGTTGGGTTCGGGGATCCACGATGAGGCAGTTGGTTGTGAGCCTGCTGGATGAACTGGTAATGTGTAGTGTGATTGTTAAACCTTTTGCTAATAAACCAACTAGTTCTTAATAGCAACATTTTGCTATGAATTCTTAAGCAAAGAACCCATGAAGCAAATACATTATAGTGGTGGAGATTGCATGGAAGAGAGGTGCTGTCAAAATAACAAGGTCAGGTAGGTTGCTCCTTCATTTTGATTCCCTCATTGCCTGGCAGTGAAGCCCTTCAGGGCTTGGCTAGCTCAGTCAGTGGTGGTGGTGTGTTGGTGGTAGTGGTGGACATTGAAGTCCCCCAACCTATAATACTTTTCATTCCACCAGGCATCCTCCAAGTGATGTTCAATATGGAAGAGTACCGATTCATCAGTTGGGGATAGTGATCAGCTGGAGGTTTCCTTGACCTTGTTTAACCTGAAGCCATGAGACTTTTTGGGGTCCAGATTCAATGTTGAGGACTCCCGGGCCCACTGTCACCCAACTGTATACCTCTGGTAGGACTGCCCTGGAATACGCTGGAGGAGAGTTGGTTAGATTTGACGTTGTGAGTATTATCATCTAGTCTGTGGGACAGCTCATCCCTACTTGGGCATCAGTCCCCAGATGTTAGTGGCGAGGACTTTTCTGAAATATAAACAGAAAATATTTTTCCTTCTCTCCCCGCTTTTCCTGCCCTGCACTTGCTTAAAAAAATCTCTTACATCTCGAACTTTTTCCAGTTATGACGAAGGGTCATCGACCTGAAACGTTAACTCTGTTTCTCTTGCCACTGATGCTGCCTGACTCGCTGAAATTTCCAACATTTTCTGTTTATATTTCAGATCTTCAGAATTTTGCTTTTGTAGGACTTTACTCATACTAGGCTGAGATTTCCATCTGATTTTTCCTCACCATTGAATGTTTACAACAGATTGTTTGCTAGGCTACCTTGGAGGGCATTAAGAGTCAACGGCATATTCCGGGACTGGAGTGATCTGTCGGCCAGACTGGGGACACACTCCATTTTTTTCAAGCGCACTAGCGAATCAGTTGGGTTTTTATGGTAATCTAGCAACGTTCTTGGTCATATTTTTGTCCTGGTACCAGATTAAAAATCAAAGAGCAAGTTATTATTTAAATGGAGAAAGATTGCAAAGTGCTGCAGTATAGCAGTATCTGGGGGCACTTACATAGAAACATAGAAAATAGGTGCAGGAGTAGGCCATTCGGCCCTTCGAGCCTGTACCACCATTCAATAAGATCATGGCTGACCATTCACCTCAGTACCCCTTTCCTGCTTTCTCTCCATACCCCTTGATCCCTTTAGCCGTAAGGGCCATATCTAATTCCCTCTTGAATATATCCAATGAACTGGCATCAACAACTCTCTGCGGTAGGGAATTCCACAGGTTAACAACTCTCTGAGTGAGGAAGTTTCTCCTCATCTCAGTCCTAAATGGCTTACCGCTTATCCTCAGACTGTGTCCCCTGGTTCTGGACTTCCCCAACATCGGGAACATTCTTCTTGCATCTAACCTGTCCAGTCCCATCAGAATTTTATATAATTCTATGAGATCCCCTCTCATCCTTCTAAACTCCAGTGAATACAGGCCCAGTCGATCCAATCTCTCCCCATATGTCAGTCCAGCCATCCCGGGAATCAGTCTGGTGAACCTTCGCTGCACTCCCTCAAGAGCAAGAACGTCCTTCCTCAGATTAGGAGACCAAAACTGAACACAATATTCCAGGTGGGGCCTCACTCAGGCCCTGTACAACTGCAGTAAGACCTCCCTGCTCCTATACTCAAATCCTCTAGCTATGAAGGCCAACATACCATTTGCCTTCTTCACCGCCTGCTGTACCTGCATGCCAACTTTCAATGACTAATGTACCATGACACCCAGTTCACGTTGCACCTCCCCTTTTCCTAATCTGCTGCCATTCAGATAATATTCTGCCTTCGTGTTTTTGCCACAAAAGTGGATAACCTCACATTTATCCACATTATACTGCATCTGCCATGCATTTGCCCACTCACCTAACCTGTCCAAGTCACCCTGCAGCCTCTTAGCGACCTCCTCACAGCGCACACCACCACCCAGCTTAGTGTCATCTGCAAACTTGCAGATATTACACTCAATTCCTTCATCTAAATACATTAATGTATATTGTAAAGAGCTGGGGTCCCAGCACTGAGCCCTGCAGCACCCCACTAGTCATTGCCTGCCATTCTGAAAAGGACCCGTTTATCCTGACTCTCTGCTTTCTGTCTGCCAACCAGTTCTCTATCCATGTCAGTACACTACCCCCAATACCATGTGCCTTAATCTTGCACACCAATCTGTTGTGTGGGACTTTATCAAAAGCCTTTTGAAAGTCCAAATACACCACATCCACTGGTTCTCCCTTGTCCACTCTACCAGTTACATCCTCAAAAAATTCTAGAAGATTTGTCTAGCAGGATTTCCCTTTCATAAATCCATGCTGACTTGGACCGATCCCGTCACTGCTTTCCAAATGCGCTGTTATTACATCTTTAATAATTGATTCCAATATTTTCACCAATACTGATGTCAGGCTATCCGGCCTATAATTACCCGTTTTCTCTCTCCCTCCTTTCTTAAAAAGTAGTGTTACATTAGCTACACTCCAATCCATAGGAACTGATCCAGAGTCGATAGACTGTTGGAAAATGATCACCAATGCATCCACTATTCCTAGGGCTACTTCCTTAAGTACTCTGGGATGCAGACTATCAGGCCCCGCGGATTTATCGGCCTTCAATCCCATCAATTTGCCTAACACAATTTCCCGGCTAATAAGGATTTCCTTCAGTTCCTCCTTCTCACTAGACCCTCGGTCCCCTAGTATTTCCGGAAGATTATTTGTGTCTTCCTTCGTGAAGACAGAACCAATGTATTTGTTTAACTGGTCCGCCATTTCTTTGTTCCCCATTATAAATTCATCTGAATCTGACTGCAAGGGACCTACGTTTGTTTTCACTAATCTTTTTCTCTTCACATATCTACAGAAGCTTTTGCAGTCAGTTTTTATGTTCCCAGAAAGCTTCCTCTCATACTCTATTTTCCCCCTCCTAATTAAAACCTTTGTCCTCCTCTCCTGTATTATAAAATTCTCCCAGTCCTCAGGTTTGCTGCTTTTTCTGGCCAATATATATGCCTCTTCCTTGGATTTCACACTCTCCTTAATTTCCCTTGTTAGCCACGGTTGAGCCACCTTCCCCGTTTTATTTTTACTCCAGACAGGGATGCACAATTGTTGAAGTTCATCCATGTGATCTTTGAATGTTTGCCATTGCCTATTCACTGTCAACCCTTTAAGTATCACTCGCCAGTCTATTCTAGCCAATTCACGTCTCATACCAGCAAAGTTACCTTTCCATAAGTTCAGGACCCTAGTCTCTGAATTAACTGTGTCACTCTCCATCTTAATAAAAAATTCTACCATATTATGGTCACTCTTCCCCAAGGGGCCTCACACAGCAAGATTGCTAATTAGTCATTTGTCATTGCACATCACCCAATCTAGAATGGCCAGCCCTCTACTTAGTTCTGTTGTGTTCCGAACACAGATGAGACTGCACACAGGGAGGTTGAAGTAACAGTGACCTCAGTCTTTATTAAGGCACTCCAGAGTGAGTAACAAGGCCTTAGGGGCTGGCTTATATACAGTGCTCCCAAGGGATGCTGGGATCCCTTGGGACTTCAGGGGATGCGCTCGCTGGTGGTTGAACATGGGAGTGCATGCTTTACAGATACACAACATCACTCTCCCCCAAAGTGAAAGTGAAAACTATTTACAAGGTGAGGCGGTCGGGAGCTTTTCTTTCCCTGGTGGACCGCCTCGGTACAAATGTCTGTTCTGGTGTGTTGGCTGTGCCCTCGCTGGGCTGGCATGTTGTTGGCCCTGAAGGGCTGCTGGGTGAGCCTGGCCTTGCTGGGCTGTTGGTGATGAGTTCGATTTCCTGGTCCAGTGTGGTGTCGCTGATCCTTTGGGTGTGTGTTCGTTTGGATGTGTGTTGTGGGCTCGAAAAAGGTGATGTCTGCTGTGGGTTGTTCAGGGCAGTCTATGAACCGCAGCCTCGTTTGGTCCAGGTGCTTTCTGCAAATTTGTCCATTGTCTAGTTTGACTACAAACACCCTACTCCCTTCTTTAGCTATCACCGTGCCCGCGATCCACTTGGGACCATGTCCATAGTTTAGCACATACACAGGGTCATTCAGATCAATTTCCTGTGACACACTGGCGCAATCATCATTTACATTTTGTTGCTGCCACCTGCTCTCTACCTGATCATGCAGGTTGGGGTGGACCAGCGAGAGTTTGGTTTTAAGTTTCCTTTTCATGAGTAGCTCAGCCGGGGGCACCCCTGTGAGCGAGTGGGGTCTCGTGCAGTAACTGAGCAGTACTCGGGACAGGCGGGTTTGGAGTGAGCCTTCTGTGACTCGTTTAATGCTCTGTTTGATGGTTTGTACTGCCCGCTCTGCCAGCTCATTGGCGGCTGGTTTAAACGGGGCCGAGGTGACATGTTTGATCCCATTGCGGGTCATGAATTCTTTAAATTTGGCACTGGTGAAACATGGCCCGTTGTCACTGACCAGTATGTTAGGCAGGCCGTGGGTGGCAAACATGACCCTCAGTCTTTCAATGGTGGCGGTGGTGGTGCTTCCTGACATTATTTCACATTCAATCCATTTTGAAAAAGCATCCACCACCACCAGGAACATTTTACCGAGAAACGGGCCCGCATAGTCAACATGGATCCTCGACCATAGTCTGGAGGGCCAGGACCACAAACTTAGTGGTGCCTCTCTGGGTGCGTTGCTCAACTGAGCACACATGCTGCATTGCCGTACACAGGATTCTAAATCAGAGTCGATACCGGGCCACCACACGTGGGATCTGGCTATCGCTTTCATCATTACTATACCCAGGTGTGTGCTGTGGAGATCCCAGATGAATGTCTCCCTGCCCTTTTTGGGTAGCACTACGCGGTTACCCCACAACAGGCAGTCTGCCTGAATGGACAGCTCGTCCTTTCGCCGCTGGAACGGTCTGATTAGCTCTTTCATTTCAACGGGGATGCTGGTCCAGCTCCCATGCAGTACACAGTTTTTTATTAGGGACAGCAGAGGATCTTGGCTGGTCCAAGCCCTAATCTGGCGGGCTGTGACAGGTGATTTATCATTTTCAAACGCTTACATGACCATCAACAAGTCTGCGGGCTGCGCCAACATCAACAAGTTTGCAGGCTGCGCCATTTCCACCCCCATGGTGGGCAATGGTAGCCGACTGAGAGCATGCGCACAGTTCTCGGTGCCTGACCTGTGGCGGATGGTATAGTTATATGCTGATAGCGCGAGTGCACCTTTCTATGTGGGCTGAGGCATTAATATTTATCCCCTTGTTTTCAGTGAACAGGGATATGAGGGGCTTGTGATCAGTCTCCAGCTCAAATTTGAGGCCAAACAGGTACTGATGCATTTTCTTTACCTCGAACACACACTAATGTCTCTTTCTCAATCATGCTGTAGGCCCTCTCGGCCTTAACAAGCTCCTGGAGGCATAGACAACAGGTTGCAACTTCTCCGCAACTTTAGCTTGTTGTAATATACACCCGACTCTGTACGATGCCGCATCACATGCTAGCACAAGTCTTTTACTCGGGTTATACAATACAAGCAGCTTGTTTGAGCATAAAATGTTTCTGGCTTTCTCAAAAGCAATTACTTGGTTTTTTCCCCATACCCAGTTCTCACCTTTACACAATAACACATGTAGGGACTCTAAGAGGGTGCTTAACCCTGGTAGGAAGTTACCAAAATAGTTGAGGATTCCCAGGAACGACCACAGCACCGTGATGTTCTGTGTCCTGGGCGCGTTCCTGATAGCCTCTGTCTTGGCATCTGTGGGCTGAATGCCGTCCGCCGCGATCTTTCTCCCCAAAAACTCCAATTCTGTTGTCATGAAGATGCATTTTGACCTCTTCAGCCGCAGCCCTATGCGATCCAGTCGCTGGAGGACCTCCTCCAGGTTTTGTAAGTGCTCGACGGTGTCCCGACCCGTGACCAATATGTCGTCCTGAAAAACCAGCGTGCATAGTACCGACTTGAGTAGGCTCTCCATGTTTCTCTGGAAGATCGCTGCAGCCGACCGAATTCCAAACGGGCATCTGTTGTAGATGAACAGTCCCTTGTGCGTATTGATGCAGGTGAGGCCCTTCGAAGACTCCTCCAGCTCTTGCGTCATGTAGGCCGAAGTCAGGTCGAGCTTGGTGAATGTCTTGCCTCCTGCCAGCATCGCAAATAGGTCGTCTGTCTTAGGTAGCGGGTATTGGTCCGGTAGTGAGAAACGATTAACAGTTACTTTATAATTGCCGCAAATCCTGACCGTGCCATCACTTTTGAGTACTGGAACAATCGGGCTGGCCCACTCACTGAATTCCACTGGGGAGATGATGCCCTCGCGTTGCAGCCTGTCCAGCTCGATTTCCACTCTCTCCCTCATCATGTGCGGTACCGCTCGCGCCTTGTGGTGAATGGGTCATGCCTCTGGGACCAAGTGGATCCGCACCTTCGCCCTGGAAAAGTTTCCAATGCCTGGCTCAAAAAGGGAAGGAAATTTGTTAAGAACCTGGGTACATGAGGCCTCATCAACATGTGATAGCGCTCGGATGTCATCCCAGTTCCAGCGGATTTTGCCCAGCCAGCTCCTTCCAAGCAGTGTGGAGCCATCGCCCGGGACAATCCAGAGTGGCAGTTAATGCACCGTGCCCACATAGGTGACCTTGACCATGGCGCTGCCCAGGACCATGTTAAGCTCTTTGGTGTACGTTCTCAGTTTCGTGTGGATGGGACTCAGGGCTGCTCTGAGTGCCTTGTTGCACCACAGTCTCTCAAACATCTTTTTACTCATGATGGATTGGCTAACACCAGTGTCCAGTTCCATGGCTACGGATAAGCCATTCAATTTTACGTTTAGCATTTTAGGTGGACATTTCATCGAAAATGTGTGCACCCAATGTACTTCAGCATCTGCCTCCTTTCTCTGAGGCTCAAAATTGCATTGGTTCACCATGGACCGATCTTCCTCTGCCACGTGGTGGTTAGCAGGTTTTGCAGAGCTTGCAGCTCGTTTGCAAGCTTGTTGGAGGTGCCCCATTGTTCCACAGCTCTTGCAAACATACCCTTTGAAGCGGCATGAATAGGCTGAATGGAATCTCCACAACGCCAACAAGGTGTGAATTGCCTTGCATTCATCCTTTGTTGCGGACTCTGAGTCATCTGGGTCACCTGAGGCCTGCTGGCAGTTGCAGACTTGTGGTATCTGCCCTGCACATTTCTGCTCACAAACACAGTTCCAGTTAATTTATGAACATTGCTAGCACTTGAGTGCTGAGAGATTTGTTTGGTGTTACCACTGGTGGACATAAACGCCTGTGCTATCGCAAGGGCCTTGGTGAGGGTCGGTGTCTCTACAGTCAAAAGTTTTTGTAAGAAGGTCTCGTGGCCAATGCCCAGTACAAAATTTTTCTGAGCATTTGCTCCAGGTAGCCATCAAACTCACATTGTCCTGCAAGTCGCCTTAGCTCGGCGACGTAGCTCGCCACTTCCTCACCTTCAGATCGCTGGCACGTGTAGAACCGATACCTCGCCATCAGCACGCTCTTCCTCGGGTGAAGATGCTCCCGAACCAGTGTACACAGCTCCTCACACGACTTATCTGTGGGTTTCACCGGAGCCAGAAGATTCTTCATGAGGCTGTAGGTCGGTGCCCTGCAGACCGTGAGGAGGACCGCTCTCCTTTTTGCAGCGCTTCCTTCTCCGTCCAGCTCATTGGCTACAAAGTACTGGTCTAGCCGTTCAACATAGGCTTCCCAGTCCTCACCCTCTGAGAAGTTCTCCAGGATGCCCACAGTTTGCTGCATCTTCGCGTTGGATTCATGTACTCGTCACCTGTTGTTGTGTTCCTAACACAGATGAGACTGCACACAGGGAGGTTAAAATAACAGTGACCTCAGTCTTTATTAAGACACTCCAGAGTGAGGAACAGGCCTTAGGGGCCGGCTTATATACAGTGCTCCAAGGGATGTTGGGATCCCTTGGGACTTCAGGGGATGTGCCCCCTGGTGGCGGAACATGGGAGTGCATGCTTTACAGATAAACAACAGGTTCCTCGACATATTGGTCTAGAAAACCATCCCTAGTACACTTCAGGAAATCCTCTTCCACTGCATTGCTACCAGTTTGGTTAGCCCAATCAATATGTAGATTAAAGTCACCCATGATAACTGCTGTACCTTTATTGCACGCATCCCTAATTTCTTGTTTGATGCTGTCCCCAATCTCACTACTACTGTTTGGTGGTCTGTCCAAAACTCCTACTCGCGTTTTCTGCCCTTTGGTATTCCTTAGCTCCACCCATACCAATTCCACATCATCCAAGCTAATGTCTTTCCTTACTATTGCATTAATTTCCTCTTTAACCAGCAACGCCACCCCGCCTCCTTTTCCTTTATGTCTATCCTTCCTGAATGTTGAATACACCTGGATGTAGAGTTCCCAGCCTTGGTCACCCTGGAGCCATGTCTCCGTGATGCCAATTACATCATATCCATTAACTGCTATCTGCGCAGTTAATTCGTCCACCTTATTCCGAATACTCCTTGCATTGAGGAACAGAGCCTTCAGGCTTATCTTTATAAGGTGATGATCAGCCATGATCCTATTGAATGGTGGTGCAGGCTCGAAGGGCCGAATGGCCTACTCCTGCACCTATTTTTTATGTTTCTATGTTTCTATGTCTGCAAGACCAGGAGCCACTCAAACTTCGCCATCGAGAGCCTACTCAACTGCATATGTGAGAACGGGAGCCGCTCAAAGCTTGCCATCAGGCGCAAATCCAAGCTCAACGTGTTGGCGTTGCGGGAGCAATCACCGACCCCATCAGTGCTGCTTCAGAGGGTGTGCGAAGATGGGGCATCTTCAGCGGATATGTGTCCGCAGCGGAGCAAGTGAGCTGCGACACACCACGTGGATGATGATCAATTCAGCGTGGATCTGGCAATGCAGCCTGAGACATTTGAGAGCTCCAAGGAGGAAGTGTATAGCGTACATGTGTTCCTAACAAAGAGCCAACCGATAATGATGGAGGTAAATATTATGCTCATAATAAAGGATGAATGAGTACTGTATGCAATGAATAAGTGTGACCTTAGCTCCTTTAATTAGACGCCAGAGTGCAGGTACAGCGTGGGAGACCTGCTTATATACAATGCTCCCAAGGGATGCTGGGTTCCCTTGGGACTCCAACAGATAGGCCCTCTGATGGTGGTGTGATACAGCTTGCCAAGGGTTAAATACATAACATCACTCCCTCGTAAAGTCAATAGTACACTTATTTACAGGGAGAGACGATCTGGGACTTTTTGTTTCCTTGTCGATCATCTCGGTACAAATGCAGGTGTGGGTGAGTTGTTTGGTTCTTCACTGGGCTGCTGGGCAGTTGGCCTTGCTGGGCTGCTGGAGATGGTGAGTTCGGCTTCGTGGTCAACCGTGATGTCGGTTGCCACTTGAGTGTGTGTTGGAGGGTCGAAGTTGGTGGTGTCCTCTTCAGGTTGCTCATAGCTGTTAGTGAACCGCAATTTGGTTTGATCCAAATGCTTTCTGCAAGTTCGTCCATTGGCCAATTTGACCTGAAACACCCTATTCCCTTCTTTGGCTATGACCGTGCCAGCAAGCCATTTGGAACCATGTCCATAGTTGAGTACAAATACAGGGTCATTGACCTCAATATCACGTGACATGTTTGCACGATCATGATACGTGCTTTGTTGATGCTGCCTGCCCTCGACGTGATCACGGAGATCAGGGTGGACAAGAGAGAGCCTTGTTTTGAGTGCCCTTTTCATGAGCAGCTCGGCTGGGGGTCTGATGCGGTAGCTGAGCAGAACTCGGGACAGTCGGGTCTGCAGGGAGCCTTCCGACACGCGTTTCAAGGTTTGAACTGCCCGTTCTGCCTGGCCGTTGAATGCCGGGCAGATGTGATGTGCTTGATCCCATTGCGGGTCATGAATTCCTTGAATTTGGTACTGGTGAAACACGGCCCATTGTTGCTGACAAGGACATGAGCAGGCTGTGTGTGGCAAACATGGCTCGTAGGTTTTCGATGGTGGCGGTGGACGTGCTTACAGACATTATTACACATTCAATCCATTTTGTAAGGGGAGCTTGGGGTGTGGGTTCGAATCCACACTCCCCTGGGGTTCTATACGTGCGATTTATGAGGATGGGTGAGTAATGAGGCACCAGACACAGTGGGTAAGAGTACAAAATGGCTAATGTTGTTTATTTAGAATAGTAAACACCAAGATAGAGGGCATAGGAAGAGGTCATAAATAGCAGTAATGGCACAATCTCACTCAACAACACGAAAAATCTCGCAACAGGGAAGGGGAAAATAAGAGGTTAAAACATTCCACTCACACACAACCACACCTCCCACTTCCACCCTTCTTACCAATTCCTGTCCTAAATTGAGTCTGTGAGGGGGTTTGGGCTAATCTCACAATCTTATCAACTCTGGAGTTCTGGGGGCACTTATTTCAGCTCGGAGTCCCTCTAGGGTGGGTTTTACGTTGTTGGTCGTTTCGGTTTTCCTCCTCGATGTTGCGTCGGTTTCTTCTCTTTGCCTTTCGGTTGGCTCCCGAGCAAAAAGCTGCTGGAGTTAAGCACACCTTCCCCAGAGCGAGGGCCCTGTGAAAAACTGACTCAACTCCCAAAAGCTGACTCCAACCACCAACCTCTGGTTGGTTTCCTTGCTCAGCTCAGCTGTGGGAAGTCACTGCCACTGCCTGCTGGTTCTCAGTCTCGGTGGCTTCGTCTGCGGAACTGCTGCTTCTTCCTCTGGTGGAGTGAGAGCGAGAGGGAGAGAGAGCTCTCTCTAGATACAAGCTGCAAGCTGCCAGCTCCAAGCTCTCCAACTTCCTAAAACCTCCCACCTCTCCAAAACCTCCCCCACCTTCCAAAACCTCCAACCTCTCCAAAACCTCCTTGTGTGTTTTCTTATAGTCCATTCATGGGGTGTGAATGGCAGTTCGATGTGTATCGATCTGTCTGGAATGAAGATGATTGTTCACTATCGCGACAGAGGTGCCACTCTGTCTGGGCTGGCCAAACTGATTGCATCAGACCTGTGGGCCTTTGTTTAATTATTCAAACTGATACCCTTTGTGTTGCCTTGTGTATTACTGGAGAGATTTTGCCTGTACAGGGTGGCCAGAGTCCCATCATCCTCCGCGGTTTACAGGCTGTTGGCAGGAGTTGGTCATTTTAAACATGGCATTTTCCCATTCTCCCTGACACATGTCTCCATGGTTGGTTTTGCAGAACCGTACAATTTTGAATAAGCATCCCCATCAACCAAGAACATTTTTCCTAGAAATGGGCCTGCAAAGTCAACATGGATCCTAGACCACGGTTTGGAGGGCCACGACCACAAACTTAGCGTGCCTCTCTGGGTGCATTGCTCAGTTGAGAGCAAGTGTTGTGCTGGCGCACGCGTGACTCTAAATCTGAGTTGATGCCGGGCCACCACACATATGATCTGGTTATGACTTTCATCATTACTATGCCTGGGTGGGTGCTGTGTGGGTCGCGTATGAATGTTTCTCTGCCTTTCTTGGGCAAGACCACGTGTTTACCCCACAAAAGGCAGTCCGCCTGTAAGGACATTTTGTCTTTGCGCCTGTGGAATGACTTGATCTTTTCCTGCATCTTTGCTGGGATGCTGGAACAGCTCCCATGGAGGACACAGTTTTTTACCAGGGACAGTAAAGGATCCTGGCTGCTCCAGGTCCTGATCTGACGGGCCGTATGCATTTCGTTTTCAAATGCATCCATCACCAGGAGCAAGTCTGCAGGCTGTGCCAAGTCCACTCCGGTGGTGGACAATGGTAGCCAACTGAGAGTATCAGCCAGTGACGGATTGTGGCGGTCTGTGGCGGATTACATAGTTGTATGCCAACAGCGTGAGCGCCCATCTTTGGATGCGGGCAGAGGCATTGGTGTTAATCCCTTTTGCTCTCTGACAATAGCAATATGAGCTGCTTATGGTCAGTTTCTAGCTCAAACTTGAGACCAAACAAATACTCGTGCATTTTTTTCACCCCGCAAACGCATGCCAGAACTTCTATTTCAATCATGCTGTAGGCCCTTTCAGCCTTGGACAGACTCTTGGACGCATAGGCGACCGATTGCAAAATCCCCGATTCGTTAGCCTGTTATAACACACACCCGACTCCGTATGACGACGCATCGCAAGCTAGCATTAATCGTTTACATGGGTTATACAGAACGAGCAGTTTGTTTGAACACAACAGATTTCTGGCTTTCTCAAAGGCAGCTTCTTGTGAATTCCCCCATACCTAGTCATCTCCCTTGCGCAGTAGCACATGTAGGGGTTCTAGCAAGGTACTTAACCCAGGTAGGAAATTATCGAAATAGTTGAGGAGTCCCAGGAACAACCGCAGCTCCATCACGTTCCGTGGTCTCGGCGCGTTCTTGATGGCCTCCGTCTTGGCGTCGGTGGGTCTTATACCATCTGCTACGATTCTTCTTTCCAAGAACTCGACCTCTGGCATCAGAAAACATACTTCGAGCGTTTCAACCTGAGTCCCACGTGATCTAGCTGACTTAGAATCTCTTCCAGATTCTTCAAGTGTTTGATGATGTCCCGACCTGTGACCAGTATGTCATCCTGGAAAATGTCGGTGCATGGAACCAACTTTAGTAGGCTCTCCATGTTCCATTGGAAAATTGCCACGGACGAACGAATCCCAAACGGGCACCTTTATAGATGAAAAGACCTTTGTGCGTATTGATGCAGGTGAGGCCTTTCGACGATTCTTTCAGCTCCTGTGTCATGTAGGTCGAGGTCAGGTCCAACTTGGTGAACGTCTTTCCTCCAGCCCCGGTTGCAAATAGGTCGTCTGCTTTGGATAGCGGGTACTGGTCCTGTAGCGAAAAATGGTTAATCGTTACTTTATAGTCCCCACAAATTCTGACTGTGCCGTCACCTTTGAGTACCGGGACAATCGGACTGGCCCACTCATTGAATTCCACCAGCGCGATGATTCCTTCTCGCTGCAGCCTGTCCAGCTCAATTTCTACTTTCTCTCGCATCATATACGGTACCGCCCGTGCCTTGTGGTGGATGGGTCGTGTACCAGGAACCAAGTGGATCGGCACCTTCGCCCCTGAGAAACTTCCAATGCCTGGCTCAAACAACGATGGGAATCTGCTCAGAACCTGGGCACATGAGGCGTCGTCGACGGATGAAAACGCTCGGATGTCATCCCAGTTCCAGCGGATTTTACCCAGGCAGCTTCTGCCGAACAGTGTGGGGCCATCCCCTGGCATGATCCATAGTGGGAGTTCATGCACTGCTCCATCATAGGAGACTTTTACTTCTGTGCTGCCAATTACAGGGATCAGCTCTTTGGTGTAAGTTCTTAGCTTGGTGTGAATGGGGCTGAGCTTGGGCCTGTGTGCCTTGTTGCACCACAACCTGTCGAAGGCCTTTTTGGTCATTATAGACTGACCCGTACCCGTGTCCAGTTCCATGGATACAGGAATTTCGTTCAGTTCAACTTTTAACATAATTGGTGGATATTTTGTGGTGAAGGTGTGTACCCCGTACACTTCTGCCTCCTCGGTTCGAGTCTCTAGTTCAGCCTGATCCACCATGGATCGATCTTCCTCTGCAACGTGGTGGTTTGCAGGGTTTGCAGGGTTTGCAGCTCGCCTGCACATTCACTGGAGGTGTCCCATTATTCTGCAGCCGTTGCACGCATAGTGTTTGAAGCGGCATTGATGGGCCTGATGATCACCTCCACAGCACCAACAAAGTGTTAACTACCTCGCATTAATGATTGATGGCGGACTCTGGGTCATCTGAGGTCATGCAGCAGCCGGCGTGTACGTTCTGCCATGTATATTCCTGCTCAAAAAAGACGTTACTTTGTGCACAGTACTGGCTGAAACTTCTTTATGCTGCGATATTTGTTTGGTGTGTTCACTGGTGGACAAAAATGCCTGGGCTGTCGTTATGGCTTTGCTCAGATTTGGTGTTTCAACAGTCAATAGTTTGCGAAGGGTTACCTAATGGCCAATGCCAAGCACAAAAAAGTCTCTTTGCATTTGTTCAAGGAATCCATCGAATTCGCAATGTCGTGCAAGGCGCCTTAGTTCGGCGACGTAGCTCACCACTTCCTGGCCCTCCGACCGTTGACACGTGTAGAACTGATACCTCGCCATCAAAATGCTTTCCTTCGGATTTAAGTGCTCCCAGACAACCGTACACAATTTTTCATAGGATTTGGTTGTTGGTTTCACCGGAGCTAGAAGATTCTTCATGAGGCCATTAGTTGTTGCCCCACAGACGGTAAGGAGGATCGCCCTTTGTTTGGCAGTGTTCTCGTCCCCTTCCAGCTTGTTGGCCATGAAGTATTGGTTGAGTCTCTCCACGAAGGCCTCCCTCTGAGAATTTCTCCAGGATACCAACAGTTCTTTGCATTTTCGCGCGGTTGTTCGTTACCTCAGAATAAAGGATGTAAATGAGTACTGTATGCAATATGTAAGTGTGACCTTAGCTCATTTAATTAGACTCCAGAGTGCAGGTACAGCGTGGGAGCCCTGCTTATATACAGTGCTCCCAAAGGATGCTGGGATCCCTTGAGACTCCAACAGGTAGGCCTCTGGTGGTAGTGTGATACAGGTTGCCAAGGATTACATACATAACAATAAAATTAAACGGCGTGCCGGTATCCATGGAATTAGATGCGGGTGCGAGTCAATCGATAATGAGCCAGAGGACTTTCGAAAAGCTGTGGGAGACCAGGAAGAGAGACCCAAGCTGAGTCCGATAAATGCGAAGTTGCGTACCTAAACCAAAGAGCTCATACCGGTGATCGGTAGTGCAGCAGTAAGAGTGTCGTACGAGGGAGCGGTTCATGATCTACCGTTATGGATTATCCCGGGCAACAGCCCATCGTTATTTGGCAGGAGTTGGCTCGAGAAAATAAAATGGAAATGGTACGGTATCAAAGCTTTGTCATCAGCGGATGATGATTTGTGTGCTCAAGTGCTGAGCAAATTTCCCTCACTGTTTGAACCGGGAATTGGCAGCTTCAAGGGAGCCAAGGTGCAGATTCACCTCAACCCAGATGCAAGGCCCATCCATCACAAAGCCAGGACGGTGCTGCACATGATGAGAGAAAAGGTCGAGCTCGAATTGGATAGGCTACAACGCGAAGAGGTCATCTCACCGGTCGAATTTAATGAATGGGCCAGTCCCATTGTTCCGGTGTTAAAGAGCGACGGCACGGTCAGGATTTGTGGAGACTACAAGGTCATGATCAACCAAGTTTCGAAACAAGATCAGTGCCCACTACCCAAAGCTGATGACCTGTTTGCAATGCTAGCCGGGGGAAAATCGTTCACTAAATTGGATCTAACTTCAGTCTACATGACACAGGAACTGGTTGAATCATCAAAGAAACTTACGTGCATCAACATGCACAAAGGACTGTTTATTTACAACATGTGCCCTTTTGACATTCGTTTGGCGGCAGCCATATTTCAGAGAAACATGGAGAGCCTATTGAAATCCGTCCCCAGGACCGTGGTATTCCAAGACGACATCCTAGTCACAGGTCGTGACACCGCCGAGCACCTGCACAATCTGGAAGAAGTTCTGCCTCGTCTGGACAAAGTGGGACTCAGGCTGAAATGTTCGAAGTGCGTTTTTATGGCACCAGAGGTCGAGTTCCTTGGATGAAAGATTGCTGCAGACGGAATTAGGTCTACAGATGCAAAAACAGAGGCCATCAAAAATGCACCCAGGCCCCAGAATGTGATGGAGCTGCGTTCGTTCCTGGGTCTTCTCAACTACTTCGGTAACTTCTTACCCAAATTGAGCACAGTATTAGAGCCTTTGCACAAGCTGCTCAGGAAAGGAGATGACTGGGTGAGGGGTGAACTTTAAAACAGAGCCTTTGAGAAGGCTAGAAATCTGTTGTTTTCCCACAAGCTACTGGTACTGTATGACCCATGCAAGCATCTACTTTTGACCTGTGGTGTGTCGTCCTATGGGGTCGGCTGCGTACTCCAGCAAGCCAAAGAGCCAGACAAACTACAACCAGTTGCATATGCGTCTCGAAGTCTGTCCAAGGCGGAAGGAGCCTACGGCATGATAGAGAAAGAGGCTTTAGCATGTGTTTATGGGGTGAAAAAAATGCACTAGTACAGACACCGACAACTGCGCTGATGCATTGAGCCGGTTACCGTTGCCCACACCGTAGGTGGAAATGCCAATGCCCGCAGAGCTATTCATGGTCATGGATGCCTTTGAGAGTGAAGGGTCGCCTGCCATTGCTCAACAAGTTAAGACCTGAACCAGCCAGGATCCGACCCTATCGGTTGTAAAACGTTGTGTTCTTAACGGGGATTGGTCGACCATCCTCAAGGAAATGGGTGATGAAACCAAACCGTACAGCCGTCGCAAAGATGAGCTTTCCATCCAGTCCAACTGTTTACTGTGGGGTAATCGTGTTGTAATGCCCAAGAAAGGCAGGATGAGATTTGTACGGGAGTTAAATAGTACACATCCTGCTATTGTCATGATGAAGGCCATCGCCAGGTCCCATGTTTGGTGGCCTTAGAATCCTGCGTGCATCAGTGCAGCACTTGCATGCAGTTAAGCAATGCCCCAAAGGAAGCTCCGCTCAGTCTGTAGTCATGGCCATCCAAACCGTGGTCTAGAATCCACATCGACTTTACGGGCCCCTTCCTTGGTAAAATGTTTTTTGTGGTGGTGGATGCATACTCCAAATGGATAGAATGTGTGATCATGTCATCCAGCACTTCCACTGCCACCATTGAGAACCTGTGAGCCATGTTTGCCATACATGGTCTGCCAGACATCGTTGTCAGCGACAACGGACCGTGTTTCCCGAGCCTGGAGTTTCAAGAGTTCATGAAATGCAACGGCATAAAACACATGAGGTCAGCCTTGTTCAAAACCCGCGTTCAATGGTCAAGTGGAGCGGGCAGTTCAAACCATCAAGCAGAGCCTGAAACGCGTAACTCACGGTTCCTTGCAGACACGTATACTGCTCAGTTACAGGACAAGGCCACACATGCTCGCCGGGGTCCCGCCTGCGGAACTATTGATGAAGAGGGGCCTCAAAACCAGACTCTCTCTAGTCCATCCTGACCTTAACGATCATGTCGAAACCCGATGTCAACTCCAGCAGTGGTATCACGACAGTGCCACAGTGTCACACGACATATCTGTAAATGACCTCAGTGTATGTACGTAACTATGGTCAAGGGCCTAAGTGGCTCCCGGGCAATGTTACGGATAAGGAGGGTAACCGGGTGTATATGGCTAAGCTCAAGAATGGGCAGGTGTGCAGGAAACACATTGATCAAATCAATCTAAGACACACTGACGATCCGGAACTGTTGGAAGAAGACACCACGAGCTTAGACGACTTACCAACTCACGTCCAGCCATCAGAAGAACCCACTGTGGTCAATGCCCAGTCCAAGTCGTGAGAGACTTGGAAAGCACTGGCATTGTACTGAGACGGTCAACCAGGGAACGAAGGATTCCGGACCATCTGAACTTGTAATATGGACTTGTGCCAAGAAGTGGGGGGGAATGATGTAATGTATGTACATAAGGTCTGCCCACCACCAGGGGGCATTACTATTGGAGGTCCTAGGGTCATAGGTACACTCGGGCTAGGCCCGGTTTATAACCTGAACTTCACCTTTGTATCCTCACATCTGGAAGCCATTAAAAACTGATCAATTTACATCTAGTCACTGGCTCACAGTACGGAGTTCATTGTATCATTTCATACACCACAGCGTGCAGTTTTGCTTTCCATATTTATGAAAGGATATACTTGCTTTGGAGGCAGTTCAAAGAAGGTTCACTAGGTTGATTCCGGAGATGAGGGGGTTGACCTATGAGGAAAGGTTGAGTAGGTTGGGCCTCTACTCATTGGAATTCAGAAGAATGAGAGGTGATCTTATCGAAATCTATAAGATTATGAGGGGGCTTGACAAGGTGGATGCAGAGAGGATGTTTCCACTGATGTGGGAGACTAGAACTATGCGGCATAATCTTAGAATAAGGGGCCGCCTATTTGAAACTGAGATGAGGAGAAATTTATTTTCTCAGAGGGTTGTAAATCTGTGGAATTTGTTGCCTCAGAGAATTGTGGAAGCTGGCACATTGAATAAATTTAAGATAGAGATAGACAGTTTTTTAACCGATAAGGAAATAAGGCGTTATGGGGAGCGGGCAGGGAAGTGGATCTGAGTCCATGATCGGATCAGCCAAGATCGTATAAAATGGTGAAGCAGGCTCGAGGGGCCCTATGGCCTACTCCTGCTCCTATTTCTTATGTTCTTATGTTCTTATTAATTGGATTCACTTTCACAATTTGACATGGTGGGACTTGAACTTGTAACTTCTGGGTTAGCAGTTCCGTACCATTACCATAACCACTATACTTTTATTTATTAGTTCATGGGATATGGACGTCGCTGATAAAGTCTGCATTTATTGCCCATGATTGCTCTTAAGAAGGTGGTGGTGGTGAGCCACCTTATTGAACTGCTGCAGTCCGTGTGGTGAAGGTACTCCCACAGTGCTGTTAGGGAGGGAGTTCCAGGATTTTGACCCAGCGACGATGAAGGAACGGCTGATATATTTCCAAGTCAGGATGGTGTGTGACTTGAAGGGGAACTTGGAAGTGGTGGTATTCCCATGCCCCTGCTGCCCTTGTCCTTCTAGGTGGTAGAGGTCGTGGGTTTGGGAGGTGCTGCCGAAGAAGCCTTGGCGAGTTGCTGCAGTGCATCTTGTAGATGGTAGACACTGTAGCCACGGTACGCCGGTGGTGCAGGGAGTGAATGTTTAAGGTGGTGGATGGGGTGCCAATCAAGCGGGCTGCTTTGTCCTGTATGCTGACGAGCTTCTTGAGTGTTGTTGGAGCTGCACTCATCCAGGCAAGTGGAGAGTATTCCATCACATTCCTGACTTGTGCCTTGTAGATGGTGGAAAGGCTTTGGGGAGTTAGGAGGTGAGACACTCGCCACAGAATACCCAGCCTCTGACCTGCTCTTGTTGCCGCAAATCTGAAACCTCTACCACCTAGAAGGACAGGGCAGCAGGGGCACGGAACACGATCACCTGCAAGTTTCCCTCCCAGTTACACACCATTTTGACTTGGAAATATATCGGCCGTTCCTTCATCGTCGCTGGGTCAAAATCCTGCTCGATGGTGACCCCCCAAGATGTTGTTGATGGGGGATTCGGTGATGGTAATGCCGTTGAATGTCAGAGGGAGGTGGTTAGACTCTCGCTTATTGGAGATAGTCATTGCTTGGCATTTGTGTGGCGGGAATGTTACTTGCCACTTATCAGCCCAACCTGAATTTCGTCCAGGTCTTCATTATCTGAGGAGTTGCAAATGGCACGGAACACTGTGCAGTCATCAGCGAACATCCCCACTTCTGACGTTATGATGGAGGGAAGGTCATTGAGGAAGCAGTTGAAGATGGTTGGGCCGAGGACAGGGCCCTGAGGAACTTCTGCAGAGATGTCCTGGGGCTGTGATGATTGGCCTCCAACAACCACCTTCCTTTGTGCTAGATATGACGCTAGCCAGTGGAGATGTGGTCGGGGCCCATAGCCTTTGCTGTATCCAGTGCACTCAGCCATTTCTTGATATCACGTGGAGTGAATCAAATTGGCTGAAGGCTGGCTTTTGTGATTGTGGGGACCTCAGGAGTAGGCGGAGATGGATCATCCACTCGGCACTTCTGGCTGAAGATCATTGCAATGGCTTCAGCCTTGTCTTTTGTAGTCACATGCTAGGCTCCGCCATCATTGAGGATGGAGATATTCATGGAGCCTCCTCCTCCCGTTAGTTTTTAATGGTCCACCACCATTCACACTGGATGTGGCAGGACAGCAGAGCTTTGATCTGATCCGTTGATTGCAGCATTGCTAAGCTCTGTTTCCTCTGCCCACTTGGGGCTCATTTGCCGTGTAGGAGTTCCGAGTAGAGTGCTTGCTTTGGGAGTCTTGTGTCAGGCATGCGAGCAATGTGGCCCGCCCAACGGAGCTGGACGAGTGTGGTCAGTGCTTCGATGCTGGGGATGTGAGCCTCCTTGATGAAATGCAACATCCCCACTGACACCTGGGAGTCCCTGGCCAAAGAAAGTGGAGGAAGAGCATCCGGGAGGACGCAGGGCACCTCGAGTCTCGTCGCCGAGAGCGTGCAGAAAGCAAGCGCAGGCAGCGGAAGGAGCGTGCAGCAAATCAGTCTTCCCACCCAACCTTTCCTTCAAACACTGTCTGTCCCACCTGTGACAGAGACTGTAATTCCTGTATTGGACTGTACAGTCACTTACGAACTCACTTTTAGAGTGGAAGCAAGCCTTCTTCGATTTCGAGGGACTGCCTATGATGATGATAAGCCCTGTCTATAGCATCCTCCTTCCGCTGTTTAGCATGCATGTAGTCCTGTGTTGCAGCTTCCCTAGGTTGACACCTCATTTTTAGGGTCGGCTAGTGTTGTTCCTGGCATGCTTTTCTACACATCTTGTTGAACCGGGATTGTCCCATAGCTTGATAGTAATGGTAGAGGCTGGGATACGCCGGGTTACAGATTGTGGTGGAATATAATTCTGCTACTGCTGATGGTGCACAGCACGGCATGGATGACCAGTTTTGAGCTGCTAGATCTGTTCTGAATCTATCCCATTTCATCATCATCATCATCATTAATAATGAAGAAGCATTTGTCCATTCTTCTCTGGAGTTTCGAAGAATCATAGGTGATCTCATTGAAACATATAACATTCTGAGAGGGGTATTGACAGAGTAGGTGCTTAGAGGATGTGTCCCCTGGCTGGGGTCGCATTGTCAGGATAAGGGGTCGACCATTGAGAACTGAGATGAGGAAACATTTATTCATTCAGAGGGTTGTGAATCTTTAGAATCTCTACTCCACACTGCTGTGGTTGTGTATATTTAAGTCTGAGATCGATAAATGTTTAGACACTAAGGGAATCAAGGGATATGGGGATAGGGTGGAAAAGTGGAAAGTGGAAGATCAGCCATCATCATAGGCAGTCCCTCTATTCGAGGATGACTTGTTTCCACGCCAAAAAGGGATGAGTTCACAGGTGTTTCAATGAAGGACCTAATATTCCAGATCCCGAACTACATCCTGAAGGGTGGAAGATGTCTTTGCGTGGAATTTTTTAACATGTGGTGGCCGTTGCACACCAGCCATCACACGGGCTTGACAGAGCTAGATCTTGGTCCAGTGGTCCATTATTAACATCTATTGTATATACAAAAGTCTTATTGAATGGCAGAGCAGGCTCGAGGAGCCATATGGCCTACTCCTGCTCCTATTTCTGATGTACTTATGTCTCATTTATCAAAAGATAGAATGTTAATCCTGAGCAGATTCAGTAAAGGCATTGTCTGTTCAAACCATGATGTTACTCAAACTATGGTCTATTTTTATTGAGTTTATTTGAGTGAAGGCTTTCAATAAGGTCCCACACAAGAGATTAATGTGCAAAGTTAAAGCACATGGGATTGGGGGTAGTGTGCTGACGTGGATTGAGAACTGGTTGGCAGACAGGAAGCAAAGAGAATGAGTAAATGGGTACTTTTCAGAATGGCAGGCAGTGACTAGTGGGATACCGCAAGGTTCTGTGCTGGGGCCCCAGCCGTTTATATTGTACATTAATGATTTGGACGAGGGGATTAAATGTAGTATCTCCAAATTTGCGGATGACACTAAATTGGGTGGCAGTGTGAGCTGCGAGGAGGATGCTATGAGGCGGCAGAGTGACTTGGATAGGTTAGGTGAGTGGGCAAATGCATGGCAGATGAAGTATAATGTGAATAAATGTGAGGTTATCCACTTTGGTTGTAAAAACAGAGAGACAGACTATTATCTGAATGGTGACAGATTAGGAAAAGGGGAGGTGCAATGAGACCTGGGTGTTATGGTACATCAGTCTTTGAAGGTTGGCATGCAGGTACAGCAAGCGGTTAAGGAAGCAAATGGCATGTTGGCCTTCATAGCGAGGGGATTTGAGTACAGGGGCAGGGAGGTGTTACTACAGTTGTACAGGGCCTTGGTGAGGCCACACCTGAAGTATTATGTACAGTTTTGGTCTCCTAACTTGAGGAAGGACATTCTTGCTATTGAGGGAGTGCAGCGAGGGTTCACCAGACTGATTCCCAGGATGGCGAGTCTGACATATCAAGAAAGACTGGATCAACTGGGCTTGTATTCACTGGAGTTCAGAAGAATGAGCGGGGATCTCATAGAAACGTTTAAAATTCTGACGGGTTTAGAAACATAGAAACATAGAAAATAGCTGCAGGAGCAGGCCATTCAGCCCTTCTAGCCTGCACCGCCATTCAATGAGTTCATGGCTGAACATGCAACTTCAGTACCCCATTCCTGCTTTCTCACCATACCCCTTGATCCCCCTAGTAGTAAGGACTACATCTAACTCCTTTTTGAATATATTTAGTGAATTGGCCTCAACTACTTTCTGTGGTAGAGAATTCCACAGGTTCACCACTCCCTGGGTGAAGAAATTCCTCCTCATCTCGGTCCTAAATGGCTTACCCCTTATCCTTAGACTGTGTCCCCTGGTTCTGGACTTCCCCAACATTGGGAACATTCTTCCTGCATCTAACCTGTCTAACCCCGTCAGAATTTTAAACGTTTCTATGAGGTCCCCTCTCATTCTTCTGAACTCCAGTGAATACAAGCCCAGTTGATCCAGTCTTTCTTGATATGTCAGACTCGCCATCCCGGGAATCAGTCTGGTGAACCCTCGCTGCACTCCCTCAATAGCAAGAATGTCCTTCCTCAAGTTAGGAGACCAAAACTGTACATAATACTTCAGGTGTGGCCTCACCAAGGCCCTGTACAACTGTAGTAACACCTCCCTGCCCCTGTACTCAAATCCCCTCGCTATGAAGGCCAACATGCCATTTGCTTCCTTAACCGCTTGCTGTACCTGCATGCCAACCTTCAAAGACTGATGTACCATGACACCCAGGTCTCGTTGCACCTTCCCTTTTCCTAATCTGTCACCATTCAGATAATAGTCTGTCTCTCTGTTTTTACCACCAAAGTGGATAACCTCACATTTATCCACATTATACTTCATCTGCCATGTATTTGCCCACTCACCTAACCTATCCAAGTCGCTCTGCAGCCTCATAGCATCCTCCTCGCAGCTGACACTACCATCCAACTTAGTGTCATCCGCAAATTTGGAGATACTACATTTAATCCCCTCGTCTAAATCATTAATGTACAGTGTAAACAGCTGGGGCCCCAGCACAGAACCTTGCGGTACCCCACTAGTCACTGCCTGCCATTCTGAAAAGTCCCCATTTACTCCTACTCTTTGCTTCCTGTCTGACAACCAGTTCTCAATCCATGTCAGCACACTACCCCCAATCCCATGTGCTTTAACTTTGCACATTAATCTCTTGTGTGGGACCTTGTCGAAAGCCTTCTGAAAGTCCAAATATACCACATCAACTGATTCTCCCTTGTCCACTCTACTGGAAGCATCCTCAAAAAATTCCAGAAGATTTGTCAAGCATGATTTTCCTTTCACAAATCCATGCTGACTTGGACCTGTCATATCACCTCTTTCCAAATGCACTGCTATGACATCCTTAATAATTGATTCCATCATGTTACCCACTACCGATGTCAGGCTGACCGGTCTATAATTCCCTGTTATCTCTCTCCCTCCTTTTTTAAAAAGTGGGGTTACATTGGCTACCCTCCACTCCATAGGAACTGATCCAGAGTCAATGGAATGTTGGAAAATGACTGTTAATCGATCCACTATTTCCAAGGCCACCTCCTTTAGACAAGTTAGATGCAGGAAGAATGTTCCCAATGTTGGGGAAGCCCAGAACCCGGGGTCACAGTCTAAGAATAAAGGATAAGCCATATAGGACCGAGATGAGGAGAAACTTCTTCACCCAGAGAGTGGTGAACCTGTGGAATTTTCTGTCACAGAAAGTTGTTGAGGCCAGTTCACTAAATATATTCAAAAAGGAGTTGGATGTAGTCCTTACTACTATGGGGATCAAGGGGTATAGCGAGAAAGCAGGAATGGGGTACTGAAGTTGCATGTCCAGCCATCAACTTACTGAATGGCGCTGCAAGCTCGAAGGGCCGAAGGGCCTACTCCTGCACCTATTTTCTATGTTTCTATGTTTCTATTGCATTTTCTCATTTTTCCCCACCTCTCCTGAAAGCATTGGCTTCTGCAGCTCTATGCTACCTCTCCCAAGTGAGTGTTTTTCCTCTGTGTACCTAAACAGTGAGGATTGGCAAGCTATTCTCCCACGAAGGACATCACAGTCACGCCCGATCCCATTCTCAGCCAGTATGCTACAAACAAACTTTTGAGCAGGAATCTTGGTGAAATAGTCAAGTTTCATCCTTTCAACGCTGAATGGACTGATAACCTTCAGTCCCGTTCAGTGTAGAACAGGGAAGGTGAACCAAATATCTGACACCAGAAAACAGTCACAAATGCCAAAGTTATTATGTGTGTTCATTGGTGCTGGTATAACCACCTGGCACATATTCCGTCATAGGAATTATTACGGCCTTGTAATCTACCTTAGCAGATGGTACAAACCATGAACTCTGACTTTGATTAGAGAGTATCATCTCTGATTTGTAAGACTCAGGGCTAGAAATTCTGTAGCGCCCCTTTTGAAAAGTAGAAAAAGTAGCACCAGGCACTAATGATTCTCTCCTGCCGGGAAATTCAGCTTTAGCGCTCCAAGATTAAAGTGGAGTGCTACATCATGCGCTAACCACTTCTCTTAGGATGCTAAAGTCCGAGTGTCATCATCATAGTTGGTCCCTTGAACGAGGATGACTTGCTTCCACATGAGTTCACAGATGTTTCAATGAAGGACCCAATGTTCCAGTCCTGAACTCCAATTGAAGGGGTGGAAGATGCCTGTGCGTGAATTTTTTTAACGTGTGGTGGCCACCACACGGGCTTGACAGAGCTAGGTCTTTATCCAGTGGCAAGGATTAACCAGGACGACTGGAGACCTGCTCTGCTGCACGGACCTAGTGCGCACACATATCGCAGTGTGGGCTGGGCCCCTGCTGCCCCTGGACCCTCGGCTCTTCTGGGCCCCATACCCTCATTTGCTGCACCTCCGCCACGATCTCTCACCGCACCTCCGCATCAAATACTCGCTGAACCTCCGCTACGATCACTCACCGAATCTCAGCCGCGATCTCTCGCTGCTCCTCCGCCACAAAAACATTCGCCGCACCTCCGCCATGATCCCTTGCAGCTCATCTGGCCCAATCTTCCCGCTCCTCCGCTGTACCTGGGCCCCGCCGATGTTCCTGCCCACGCTCCAAACGACAACCTGGGTTTTGATGACATCACCCAGTCACCCACCTCGAAATCGTCGCACACTTGGAGCAGCTCGCGCTGGAAGTTGTCGGGGTATAATGCTCCAGCTCTTTTATAGCCCGACCTGCAGAGGTGTTCTCTCGCAGGTCGGGGGGCAAAGCGCTGAACAATTAGGAGCACGTTGCTAATTATATCAGAGGCTGCTTCCCTCACTTAAAGGGAAGGACCGATAATGTTGAACAACATGCTTGTCAGCAATTCTGCGCGGCTGCCATTGCAGCCCCAAACACTCTCACAAAGTTGAGGCTTTGGACATCTTGCAGCAATGAAACATGGAACACTTTCAGCAGGCACTAGACTGGTGCAAATAATAAAGGTTGGCCAACCTGAAAATCATTCCCTTTAATTAGTGCTTCCCAAGCGGACAGCCGAGTTGACAACACCTCCTCTTCCTGACGTTGTTCACACCCGGCGACACAGCAGGGGGCGGGAGGCAATTTCACATCCGAGGCGGTAACGGGGCGCTGCGCCCTTTATGACATCACGATCTGCGAGGCGCTAGAGGCCCAGGCAATAAGAGTTAGCGTCAGCGCTAAAATCGGCACTGAAGTTCACGGGCGTCGCTGCATTTGCCGCGCTCGGTCGCTAACCCCTTAGTGCCCCAGGCGCTAATGGGAGGCACTAAGCAGCCGAATTTCTCCCCCTCGGTCTGTTCACAAGAGATGAGGGGGTATTAATTCGGCAGCACAAGCCAGACAGTGTCGAATCTGGCTCCCGTCCCGCCAGATAGTCAGTTCTATTGACCTCAATGGAACGGAATATCGGGCGAGGCGTAAAACAGGCAGTCAATGCGATGCTGCCTGCCCAATGTTGGAATCAATTATTAAGGATGAAATAGCAGCGCATTTGGAAAGCAGTGGCAGGATCGATCCAAGTCAGCATGGATTTATGAAAGGGCAATCATGCTTGACAAATCTTCTGGAATTTTTTGAGGATGTAACTAGTAGAGTGGACAAGGTAGAACCAGTGGATGTGGTGTATTTGGACTTTCAAAAGGCTTTTGACAAGATCCCACACAAGAGATTGGTGTCCAAAATCAAAGCACATGATATTGGGGGTAATATACTGACATGGATAGAGAACTGGTTGGCAGACAGGAAGCAGAGAGTCGGGATAAACGGGTCCTTTTCAGAATGGCAGGCAGTGACTAGTGGAGTGCCGCAGAGCTCAGTGCTGGGACCCCAGCTCTTTACAATATACATCAATGATTTGGATGAAGGAATTGAGTGTAATATTTCCAAGTTTGCAGATTACACTAAACTGGGTGGCAGTGTGAGCTGTGAGGGGGATGCTAAGAGGCTGCAGGGTGACTTGGACAGGTTAGGTGAGTGGGCAAATGCATGGCAGATGCAGTATAATGTGGATAAATGTGAGGTTATCCACTTTGGGGGCAAAAACGCAAAGACAGAATATTATCTGAATGGTGGCAGATTAGGAAAAGGGGAGGTGCAATGAGACCTGGGTGTCATGGTTCATCAGTCATTGAAAGTTGGCATGCAGTTACAGCAGCTGGTGAAGAAGGCAAATGGTATGTTGGCCTTCATAGCTAGGGGATTTGAGTATAGGAGCAGGGAGGTCTTACTGCAGTTGTACAGGGCCTTGGTGAGGTCTCACCTGGAATATTGTGTTCAGTTTTGGTCTTCTAATCTGAGGAAGGAAGTTCTTGCTATTGAGGGAGTGCAGCGAAGGTTCACCAGACTGATTCACGGGATGTCTGGACTGACATAGAAACATAGAAACATAGAAAATAGGTGCAGGAGCAGGCCATTCAGCCCTTCTAGCCTGCACCGCCATTCAATGAGTTCATGGCTGAACATGAAACTTCAGTACCCCATTCCTGCTTTCTCGCCATAACCCTTGATCCCCCGAGTAGTAAGGACTTCATCTAACTCCCTTTTGAATATATTTAGTGAATTGGCCTCAACTACTTTCTGTGGTAGAGAATTCCACAGGTTCACCACTCTCTGGGTGAAGAAGTTTCTCCTCATCTCGGTCCTAAATGGCTTACCCCTTATCCTCAGACTGTGACCCCTGGTTCTGGACTTCCCCAACATTGGGAACATTCTTCCTGCATCTAACCTGTCTAAACCCTTCAGAATTTTAAACGTTTCCATGAGGTCCCCTCTCATTCTTCTGAACTCCAGTGAATACAAGCCCAGTTGATCCAGTCTTTCTTGATAGGTCAGTCCCGCCATCCCGGGAATCAGTCTGGTGAATCTTCGCTGTACTCCCTCAATAGCAAGAATGTCCTTCCTCAAGTTAGGAGACCAAAACTGTACACAATACTCCAGGTGTGGCCTCACCAAGGCCCTGTACAACTGTAGCAACACCTCCCTGCCCCTGTCTTCAAATCCCCTCGCTATGAAGGCCAACATGCCATTTGCTTTCTTAACCGCCTGCTGTACCTGCATGCTAACCTTCCATGACTGATGTACCATGACACCCAGGTCTCGTTGTACCTTCCCTTTTCCTAATCTGTCACCATTCAGATAATAGTCTGTCTCTCTGTTTTTACCACCAAAGTGGATAACCTCACATTTATCCACATTATACTTCATCTGCCATGCATTTGCCCACTCACCTAACCTATCCAAGTCACTCTGCAGCCTAATAGCATCCTCCTCGCAGCTCACACTGCCACCCAACTTAGTGTCATCCGCAAATTTGGAGATACTGCATTTAATCCCCTCGTCTAAATCATTAATGTACAATGTAAACAGCTGGGGCCCCAGCACAGAACCTTGCGGCACCCCACTAGTCACTGCCTGCCATTCTGAAAAGTACCCGTTTACTCCTACTCTTTGCTTCCTGTCTGACAACCAGTTCTCAATCCACGTCAGCACACTACCCCCAATCCCATGTGCTTTAACTTTGCACATTAATCTCTTGTGTGGGACCTTGTCGAAAGCCTTCTGAAAGTCCAAATATACCACATCAACTGGTTCTCCTTTGTCCACTTTACTGGAAACATCCTCAAAAAATTCCAGAAGATTTGTCAAGCATGATTTCCCTTTCACAAATCCATGCTGACTTGGACCTATCATGTCACCATTTTCCAGATGCACTGCGATGACATCCTTAATAATTGATTCCATCATTTTACCCACTACTGAGGTCAGGCTGACTGGTCTATAATTCCCTGTTTTCTCTCTCCCTCCTTTTTTAAAAAGTGGGGTTACATTGGCTACCCTCCCCTCCATAGGAACTGATCCAGAGTCAATGGAATGTTGGAAAATGACTGTCAATGCATCCGCTATTTCCAAGGCCACCTCCTTAAGTACTCTGGGATGCAGTCCATCAGGCCCTGGGGATTTATCGGCCTTCAATCCCATCAATTTCCCCAACACAATTTCCCGACTAATAAAGATTTCCTTCAGTTCCCCCTCCTTACTAGACCCTATGACCCCTTTTATATCCGGAAGGTTGTTTGTATCCTCCTTAGTGAATACCGAACCAAAGTACTTGTTCAATTGGTCTGCCATTTCTTTGTTCCCCGTTATGACTTCCCCTGATTCTGACTGCAGGGGACCTAAGTTTGTCTTTACTAACCTTTTTCTCTTTACATACCTATAGAAACTTTTGCAATCCACCTTAATGTTCCCTGCAAGCTTCTTCTCGTATGAGGACATATGAGGAGAGACTGGATCAACTGGGCTTTATACATTGGAGTTTAGAAGGATGAGAGGGGATCTCATAGAAACATACAAGATTCTGATGGTACGGGACAGGTTAGATGCGGGTTGATTGTTCCCGATGGGGAAGTCCAGAACCAGGGGACACAGTATTAGGATAAGGGGTAGGCCATTTAGGACTGAGATGAGGAGAAACTTCTTCACTCAGAGAGTTGTTAACCTGGGGAATTCCCTACCGCAGAGAGTTGTTGAAGCCAGTTCATTGGATAGATTGAAGATGGAGTTAGATATGGCCCTTACGGCTAAAGGGATCAAGGGGTATGGAGAGAAAGCAGGAAAGGGGCACTGAGGGATTGATCAGCCATGATCTTATTGAATGGTGGTGCAGACTCGAAGGGCCGAATGGCCTATTTCTGCACCTATTTTCTATGTTTCTATGTTTCTAAGGTGACCTCTACCCTGACGAATCTGCAGAGGACAAACTTAAAGAGCTCCATGGTCTGAAGGGATGTCGGTCAGCTTGGAAATGGAGCATCAGTGTCCTTTTTAGTAACGCTCTTCTGCTGCAAGACCAGCCCTGCAGTATGAACAACACGTGGCAGACTTCACTCCTGTTATTTACAAAAAAACAAAAGTCACATGATTACAGAAATCACATACTATTCCTTTGTTCAAAAGCAGATCCCTTCTCATGGTGTGATATAATACAATACGCATGAGCAATCTTGGGCATATTTAACACAATCACATGATGTTATTTCTGAAATATTTGACCCTCAGCAAGATAACTATTTTTACAAGTAACACAGAAAATCTTTAACTAACAAGTCTCCTTAATAAAAATGGCTCTGCCTTTTCCTATTTTGTTTTGCATTTGTGGTTTTATGGAGTTCTGTATTATGCTACCCTAATTATGTGTCATATTATTCATATCATCAGCCCTTGGTTCTTTCCCTGTGTTAAGTGATAGCCAGCTACCCTCATTAGCATATGCAATTATCGAATTATAGATAAATTCCAATGATGTTTTATCCAAATATTTTGAAGCGTTCGGGCAAAGAATGAGTTCAGCAATCAAACGTTTTGCAGCTCTATCATATCCCGACACCTGAGCCGAGGGCGCACGTCAACCCCACCATTATCCATACCACAGGCACAATGACAATCATCATAATCTTGACATTGTCAAAACTCTTGCATTCAGGTACCTAAACACAAAGTTTAAATAAAAAGGAACTGCCTGAAATCTGCAGCAGCTCCATCAGCATCTATAGAAAGAAAAGTAGAATTAACGTTGCAGCTCATACCCTTTGTTTTTTTTTAATTCATCCCTGGAATGTGGGCATCGCTGGTAGGCCCAGCATTTATTGCTCATCCCTAATTGCCCTTGAGAAGGTGATGGTGAGCCACCTTCTCGAACCACTGCAGTCCGTGTGGTGAAGGTACTCCCATAGTACTGTTAGGTCGATCAGGCCAACATCCCCAGCATCGAAGCACTGACCACACTCGACCAGCTCCGTTGGGCGGGCCACATTGTTCGCATGCCCGACACAAGACTCCCAAAGCAAGCGCCCTACTCGGAACTCCTACACGGCAAGCGAACCCCAGGTGGGCAGAGGAAACATTTCAGGGACACCCTCAAAGCCTCCGTGATAAAGTGCAACATCCCCACTGACAACTGGGAGTCCCAGGCCAAAGACCGCCCTAAGTGGAGGAAGAGCATCCGGGAGGGCACTGAGCACCTCGAGTCTCGTCGCCGAGAGCATGCAGAAAACAAGTGTCGGCAGTGGAAGGAATATGTGGCAAACCAGACTCCCCAACCACCCTTTCCTTCAACTACTGTCTGTTCCACCTGTGACAGAGACTGTAGTTCCCATATTGGACTGTTCAGTCACCTGAGAACTCCCTTTTAGAGTGGAAGCACGTCTTCGAATTCGACGGATTGCCTATGATAATGAGGGAGGGAGTTCCAGGATTTTGACCCAGCGACAATGTAGGAACGGCCGATATATTTCCAAGTCAGAATTGTGCATGACTTTGAGGGGAACTTGCAGGTGATGGTGTTCCCATGTGCCTGCTGCCCTTGTCCTTCTAGGTGGTAGAGGTCGTGGGTTTGGGAGATGTTGCCTTAGAAGCCTTGGCGAGTTGCTGCAGTGCACCTTGTAGATGGTACACACAAAGCCACGGTGCGCTGGTGATGGAGGGAGTAAATGTTGAAAGTGGTGAATGGGTTGACAATCAAGCGGGCTGCTTTCTCCTGGATGATGTCAAGCTTCTTGTGTTGTTGGAGCTGCACTCATCCAGGCAAGTGGAGAGTATTCCATCATACTCCTGACTTGTGCCTTGTAGATGGTGGAAAGGCTTTGCGGAGTTAGGCAGTGAGACACTCACCGCAGAATACCCAGCCTCTGACCTGCTCTTGTAGCCATAGTATTTATGTGGCTGGTCCAGTTAAGTTTCTGGTCAATGGTGACCCCCAGGATGTTGATGGTGGTGGATTCAGCGATGGTAATGCTGTTGAAAGTCAAGGGGCCGTGGTTAGACTCTCTCTTGTTGGAAATATTCATTGCCTGGCACTTGTGTGGCGCAAATGTTACTTGCCACTTATCATCCCAAACCTGAATGTCATCCAGGTCTTGCTGCATGCAGGCACGGAACTACTCCATTATCTGAGGAGTTGCAAATGGAACTAAACACTTTGCAGTCATCAGCGAACATCCCCACTTCTGACCTTATGATGGAGGGAGGGTCATTGATGAAGCAGCTGAAGATGGTTGGGCCTAGGACACGGCCCTGAGGAGCTCCTGCAGAGTTGTCCTGGGGCTGAGATGATTTGCCTCCAACAATCACCTTCCTTTGTGCTAGATATGACTCTAGCAAGTGGAGAGTTTTCCCTCTGATCCCTATTGACTTCAGTTTTATTCGGGCTCTTTGGTGCCACACTCGGTCAAATGTTGTCTTGATGACAAGTGCATTCACTCTCACCTCACCTTTGGAATTCAGCTATTTTGTCCATGTTTGGACCAAGGCTGTAATGAGGTCTGGAGCCAAGTGGTCCTGGCGGAAACCAAGCTGAGCATCAGTGAGCAGGGTATTGGTGAGTAAGTACCGCTTGATAGCACTGTCGACATCACCATCCATCACTTTGTTGATGATTGAGAGTAGACTGATGGGGCAGTAATTAGACGGATTGATTTGTCCTGAGTTTTGTGGACAGGACATACCTGGGCAGTTTTCCACATTGTCGGATAGATGCCAGTGTTGTAGCTGTACTGGAACAGCTTGGCTAGAAGCGCGGCTAGTTCTGGAGTGCAAGTCTTCAGCCAGAATGTTGTCAGGGCCCATAGTCTTTGCTGTATCCAGTGCGCTTAACCATTTATTGATATCATGTGGAGTCAATCACATTGGCTGAAGACTGGCATCTGTGATGGTGGGGATCTCAGGAGGCGGCCGATATGGATCATCCACTCGGCACTTCCGGCTGAAGATGGTTGCAAAAGCTTCAGCCTTGGCTTTTGCATTCGCGTGTTGGGCTCCGCCATCGTTGAGGGTGGTGATATTCATGGAGCCTCTTCCTCCCATTAGTTGCTTAATGACCCACCACTATTCTTGACTGGATGTGGCAGGACTGCAGAGCTTTGATCTGATCCGTTGATTGTGGGATCGCTCAGCTCTGTTTATAGCATGCTGCTTCCACTGCTTAGCATGCATGTAGTCCTGTGTTGTAGCTTCCCCAGGTTGTTACCTTATTTTCAGGTATGCCTGGTGCTGTTCCTGGCAAGCTCTTCATTGAACCAGGGTTGGCCGCATGCCTTGATGGCAATGGTAGAATGAGGGATATGCCAGGCCATGAAATTGTGGTGGAATATTATTCTGCTGTTGCTGATGGCCGACAGCATCTCATGCATGCCCAGTTTTGAGCTGTTGGATCTCTCCTGAATCTATCCCATTTAGCACGGTGGTAGTGCCACACAACATGATGGAGGGGGTCCTCAGTGTGAAGACGGGAGTTCGCCTCCACAACGACTGTGCGGTTGTCACTCCTACCAATGCTGTCATGGACAGATGCATCTGCGACAGGTAGATTGGTAAGGCCGAGGGCAAGTACGTTTTTACCTTCATGTTAGCTCTCTCACCACCTGCTGCAGACCCAGTCTGGCAGCTATGACCTTCAGAACTCGGCCAGCTCGGTCAGTAGTGGTGCTGCCGAGCCACTCTTGGTGATGGACATTGAAGTCGCCCACCCAGCGTACATTCTGTGGTATAAATAGTTGATCTGGACAGGCAGCTCCTTAACCTATATTGGTATTGTTTGAAATGAATGCAACTTCTGTCAATGTTTTCATCGTAATTTGATGAGAGATGCAGTTCAAAGCCAATCCAAGCCTTCTAAAAAAAAAGAACAAACACAACAACGTTCAGAACCAAGTGAAGTCGTAGCCAAAGGGATTTCATTGTACAGTGGTTCAGATACACGAGCATAATTGCTTTATTATTGTGCAAGTTAAACACAGAGGGCTAAAAATTCATTTGCTTAGCGCCGCCCGCTGGTGCCCGAGGGGGGGGGCGCTAAAGGGCCGCCAAGCTCTCACCAACCGATCGCCGCGCTGGCAGCGCCTCCCGCGACCTTCAGTGGAGGTTTACCGGCGACGCTGTTAGTGGCACGCATTCTACCACTACCCACCTGGTGACATCAATGAGTGTGCAATGTCCCCTTAGCGCCACTGCCGCGAAATTGAATGCTTTCTCCTGCCATAGCGCCTGCCGCTAATTTCGACAGGGAAAGCAGGCGTCCCAAAGAAGCTACCAGGGGGCGATATTTCCACGGGTGAGCAGGTAGGTGGTTAAAATGGAATTTATTTGTAGTAATGTATCTCTCTTCGGTGCACACTGTTGCTAATCTCTCTTGCACTTTTAGTTTTCGGGTGGTCCAGCTGACCTCCCCTTTCGGCGCCAGGTTGCCGGTTTCCTAGCCCCAGAACTGCAGCAGCGCTCCCAAGATAGCATCCCAAGAATCAGGGTTAGGAGCATGGAACACTTCCCTTAGTGCTCCACTCCCCTCTTGGGGCACTAAAAACCAATATCGCGGTTGGAGGCGGTAAACATCGCCCGGCACTAAAGTTAGCGAACAGGCGGTGTCATTGCCTCAAACTGGTTAGCATGACATTTCCTTCCCCTGAGAACGTATGGTAGGTGATACTGCTGTGGCCTTACTGGCTGCGTGTAAGGTAGTCAAGAACGGCCTATAGCATTGAAGGAATTAAACTGAGGTCTGGGTGGTGGGGGATAGTCTTACATGGAAATTAATTATGTCCCGTATCCCTGGTGATCACAGTACACCAGAAGCTGAATTGGACCAGCCATAGCAACAAGAGCAGGGCAAAGATCCTACACTCAGACAAATGGTGCATTTTCTGAATCCTCAATGCCTCTTCACCACCTAAAAGGCTCAACTCAGGAGTGTGCTGGAACATTCACGACAGGCCTGGATGAGTACTGATGCAGCAACACTCAAGAAGCTCGATACCATCCAGGAAATGGAGCAGTTGACTTGATTGACACCTGTCACCCGACACAAGATGCACGCTCTCCATCACCAGATCTACCAGATGCCCTGCAACTAACTCACCAAGGCTACTTTGACAACACTTCCCCTCTGACCTATGACCACTGAGCAGGGCAAGGGCAGCAATGTTGTGGAGATGCCATCACCTCCCAGTTCCTCTTCAAGTCACACACCATCCTGACATGGAATGTATAGCTACTCCTTCGTATCGTTGCTGGATCACTATCCTGGAATTCTCTACCTAATACCATTATGGGAACATCACCTTCTTAGTGCAGCTAGGGTTGGGCAATAAAGGTGACCTTGCCAATTAGCCACAGCCTGAGGTCAAATTAAGTTAAAGTTGTCTTAGATGATTTTTTTCATATCAGTTTTTGATTGAAGATGCATTTTAACATCACCAAATTTACATTTGAAAAGAAAAGCCATAAAATGCTGGAAATATGAGAAGAAAAAAACATGCACAACAGTTGGGCCAGCAACTGAAAAATGATGACAGGCGAATGTTTCGGGTGTGGCCTGACAAAATGTTACATTTCCCTTTGTATCATTATACCGACTGGCTCAATTTAATTTTAACTTGCTCATTCTTTCAAACTTCACAAAGTGGAAATATCTAAAATATGGCGTATTAGTGATTTGTCACACTGCTTGTCCGACATCCAATATTGGATGAGCAGTCATTTCCTCCAATTAAATATTGGGGAAACTGAAGCTATTATGTCCCTGCCACAAACTCCACTCCCTGACCATTGTTTCCATCCCTGGCAACTGTGTTAAGCTGAGTAAGACGGTTTGCAACCTTGATGTTGTGTTTGAGCCCGTGATGAGTTTCCGACCACATATCAGTTCCATCACCAAGACTGCCTCCTTCCACCTCCATAACATCATCCGACTTCAACCCTGCCTCAGCCCATCTGCTGCTGAAACCCTCATCCTTGGCTTTCTTGCCTCTAGACTTCCAGTGCTCTTCTGGCCAGCCTCCCATCTTCCAGCCTACATAAACTTATGTTCATCCAATACTCAGCGGCCCGCATCTTAACTCGCTCCAAATCTTGTTCACCCATCACCCTGTACTCACTGATCGACCTTGGCTCTCGGTCCGACAATGTCTCAATTTTAAAATCCTCATCTTTATTTTCAAATCCCTCCATGGCCCCACCCTCCCTATCTATGTAGCCTCTACAAGCCTTTGAGATGTCTGTGCTCTTCAAATTCTGGCCTCTTACGCATCTCCAACTTTAAACATTCCACCATTGGCGGCGTGCTTTCAGCAGCTTAGGACCTAAGCTCTGGAATTCCGTCATTAAACCTCTCCGCCTCTCTACCTATCTCCCCTCCTTTAAGATGCTCTTTAAAATCTACCTCTTTGACCAAGCTTTTGGTCACTTGCCCTAATATCTCCTTCTGTGGCTCGGTGTCAAAAAATACTTTTTATGGATATCACTTGTTAAGCGTCTTGAGATGTTTTACCATGTTAATTGCGGTATATAAATGTTATTGATAATCTTTTTTGTTCAGGAATACTTTTTTTCAAAAAGAGCACTCCTGCTAATTGATTGAAGAAAATCAGTCCCATCTCCCGCATTTAGGCTACAGAAACAAAGCAATTGGTGGATGCGGTATACTGATAAAATGACTAAACTATGGTCATTACTGCTCTGAATTTTCCTCTTATTCCCCGCAAGCTCCAAATATGCCATTTTACACACATTATTTGCCGCTATTGTCAAAATGTAAAACTCAAAGCTCTTTACATTGTCTCTAACTCTAACACCAAAGCGATTGGAACCAATTACCTTCCTTAGTTCAGCCCTTCATCCACAAATCGACAGCCTTGGGATACCCAAGTGTACTGTTACACTGTCATCCCTTTTGTCTCTCTAATCTCTCCTGCCTTCCACCTTATCACAGACCTTCCCTTTTGTTCTTTCTTCCCCTCCCCCTTTCAGTGCTTCTTAAGAATCTGTTTTTTCCAAACACTCTCCTGTTCTGACGAAGGGTCGTCGACCCGAAACGTTAACTCTGCTTCCTCTCCACAGATGCTGCCTGACCCGCTGAGATTTCCAGCATTTTCTGTTTTTATTTACTGTGACACATGTGGGTCTTTACTTCCCTTTCAGCTTCGAGATTTTAGATTAACCTTCCAGAGCTTCAACTCCCTGTGGCCTCGAGAGTATCTTCATCCTCTGCCCCTGATGAGGTAGGCATTCAGTAATGTGCCCAGGATAATCAACAGCGGTACCTTTCTATCATTTGCTTTAGCTACTGCCATTATTTTAATGCTATCCTTGATTCCTTCTCCCATCCATAACAAAGCAAAATACAGCAGCACAATATCAGATCTTGTCCTGGCTCAAACAAGGAGTGGAATGGTTACTTAATATTCCTCGCTCCAAAGTATTGAGGCAAGATAGGGAAGGACGAAAAGGAGAGGGGTGGCAGTATTGAGCAAAGATACTTTTACAGCACTAGAAAGGGATGATGTACTTGAGGTTTCAAAGACAGAGATACCTAGCCACAATGCGGGAGTTCTGCCCCGGGATCTATATTTGGGTTATTGCCCCACCTCACTTGCTCAGTAGGCGGGAATGGGGCGGAAAGCCTGCATGAAGTTCGCGGCACTAAGCGGTGGGACGGGTAGTGCTGGCGCGTAGACAGGGCCCTCCCCTTTATTAAAGGGCAGGGCCAAGCTGCCGACTCTATGGGCGGGAAACGGGGCTATCGCCGGACCACCAGGGAGCGGGCCGCTGTATCAGCAGCCCGGCACACAAGCGGCGAGGTGGACTGCAAGATAGCGGCACGGACCGCGCGATCGAGTAGCAAGAAGGCCGCGACTGGTAAGTCAGCCATTTTCTTTTCCCTTCCCCACCTCCCCTTTAATTATCACCCTCGGGAGCAGCCTACAGCCCGACACATGCTCCATGAAGCTGTTGCAGGCTTCAGTGGGTGCGACCGAATTTTCGCTCTGGGGCAAAAACAGCTCGGGTGAAAACGGGTCGCTGCGCACGGTGATCACGTCGTCATCGCTGGCGCAGCGGAATGGGGTGCGACCGGTTACCACTGCCGCTAATCTCCCACGGAATTTCGTGGCCGTCGGTAGTGGTGCTGTGCCCGGGTGAAAAGTCGTTTGTGCCCCGTTAGTGCCCGGGGGCAGCACCGGGAGACGCAAACGCCCTGAATTTCTCCCCCAGAATCTATTTGGTTAGAATTGATGAACAATAGAGGTGCTGTTGCGCTGCTGGGTGTATGCTAAAGGCCGCCAAATAGTGGGTAAGGCGCCCAAAAATGGACATTACCGAATTTCTAGACCACAGAAATTAAAATGAAACAGAAACAGGCTTATGATAAATATCGGGTTCATAATTCAGTAGATAACCAAGCTGAATACAAAAAGTACAGGGAGAACTAAAAAAGGAAATAAGAGATGCAAAGAGAGTGTATGAGAATACATTAGCGAGTAATATAAAATGGAACTCAAAAGCTTTTTATAAATATATAAAGAGTAAAAGAATAGTCAAAGGAAGGGTGGGGCCAATTGGAGACCAAAATTGAGATCGTCTCATGGAGGCAAAGGGCCAGGCTCCGGTACTAAATGAGTACTTTGCATCTGTCTTCACTAAAGAGGATGCTGCCACTGTCACAGTGAAAGAGAAGGCAATAGAGAAATTGGATAGGATAAAAATAGATAAAGAGGAAGTACTTAAAAGGTTGGCAGCACTCAAAGTAGAAAAGTCATCCGCTCCAGATGGGATGCATTCTAGGTTGCTGAAACATAGAAACACAGAAAATAGGTGCAGGATTAGGCCATTCAGCCCCTTGAGCCTGCACCACCATTCAATAGCTGATCATTCCCTCAGTACCCCTTTCCTGCTTTCTCTCCATACCCCTTGATCCCTTTAGCCGTAAGGGCCACATCTAAATCCCTCTTGAATATATCCAATGAACTGGCATCAACAACTCTCTGCAGTAGGGAATTCCACAGGTTAACAACTCTCTGAGTGAAGAAGTTTCTCCTCATCTCAGTCCTAAATGGCCTATCCCTTATCCTAAGATTGTGTAATGGACTTTCCCATCATCGGGAACATTCTTCCCGCATCTAACCTGTCCAGTCAGAATCTTATAAGTTTCTATGAGATCCTCTCTCATCCTTCTAAACTCCAATGTATAAAGGCCCAGTTGATCTAGTCTCTCCTCACATGTCAGTACCGCCATCCTGGGAATCAGTCTGGTGAACCTTCGCTGCACTCCCTCAATAGCAAGAACATCCTTCCTCAGATTAGGAGACCAAAACTGAACACAATATTCCAGGTGAGGTCTCACCAAGGCCCTGTACAACTGCAGTAAGACCTCCCTGCTCCTATACTCAAATCCCCGAGCTATGAAGGCCAACATACCAGTTGCGTTCTTCACCGCCTGCTGTACCTGCATGCCAACCTTCAATGACTGATGAACCATGACACACAGGTCTCGTTGCACCTCCCCTTTTCCTAATCTGCCGTCATTCAGATAATATTCTGCTTTCCTGTTTCTGCCCCCAAAGTGGATAACCTCACATTTATCCACATTATACTGCATCTGCCGTGCATTTGCCCACTCACCTATCCTGTCCAAGTCACCCTGCAGCCTATTAGCATCCTCCTCACAGCTCACACCGCCACCCAGTTTAGTGTCATCTGCAAATTTGGAGACATTACATTCAATTCCTTCATCTAAATCATTAATGTATATTGTAAAGAGCTGGAGTCCCAGCACTGAGCCCTGCGGCACCCCACTAGTCACTGCCTCAAATTCTGAAAAGGACCCGTTTATCTCGACTCTCTGCTTCCTGTCTGCCAACCAGTTCTCTATCCACGTCAGTACATTACCCCCAATACCATGTGCTTTGATTTTGCACACCAATCTCTTGTGTGGGACCTTGTCAAAAGCCTTTTGAAAGTCCAAATACACCACATCCACTGGTTCTCCCTTGTCCACTCTACTCGTTACATCCTCAAAAAATTCCAGACGATTTGTCAAGCACGATTTCCCTTTCATAAATCCATGCTGACTTAGACCGATCCTGTCACTGCTTTCCAAATGCGCTGCTATTTCATCTGTAATAATTGATCCCAACATTTTCCCCACTACTGATGTCAGGCTAACTGGTCTATAATTACCCGTTTTCTCTCTCCCTCCTTTTTTGAAAAGTGGTGTTACATTAGCTACCCTCCAGTCCATAGGAACTGACCCAGAGTCGATAGACTGTTGGAAAATGATCACCAATGCACCCACTATTTCTATGGCCACTTCCTTAGTCTGGGATGCAGATTATCAGGCCCAGGGGATTTATAGGCTTTCAATCCCATCAATTTCCCGAACACAGTTTCCCACTTTATAAGAATATCCTTCAGTTCCTCCTTCTCACTAGACCCTCGGTCCCCTAGTATTTCCGGAAGGTTATTTGTGTCTTCCTTCGTGAAAACAGAACCAAAGCATTTGTTTAACTGATCCGCCATTTCTTTGTTCCCCATTATAAATTCATCTGAATCTGACTGCAAGGGACCTACGTTTGTCTTCACTAATCTTTTTCTCTTCACATATCTATAGAAGCTTTTGCAGTCAGTGTTTATGTTCCCAGCAAGCTTCCTCTCATACTCTATTTCCCCCCTCCTAATTAAACCCTTTGTCCTCCTCTGCTGTATTACAAAATTCTTCCAGTCCTCAGGTTTGCTGCTTTTTCTGCCCAATTTATATGCCTCTTCCTTGGATTTAACACGATCCTTAATTTCCCTTGTTAGCCACGGTTGAGCCACCTTCCACATTTTATTTTTACTCCAGACTGGGATGCACAATTGTTGAAGTTCATCCATGTGATCTTTAAATGTTTGCCATTGCCTATCCACCGTCAACCCTTTAAGTATCATTTGCCAGTCTATTCTCGCCAATTCACGTCTCATACCATCGAAGTTACCTTTCCCCGAGTTCAGGACCCAAGTCTCTGAATTAACTGTGTCATTCTCCATCTTAATAAAAAATTCTACCATATTATGGTCACTCTTCCCCAAGGGGCCTCACACAACAAGATTGTTAATTAGTCCTTTCTCATTACACATCACCCAGTCTAGGATGGCCAGCCCTCTAGTTGGTTCCTCGACATATTGGTCTCGAAAACCATCCCTAATACACTCCAGGAAATCCTCCTCCACCACATTGGTTAGCCCAGTCAATATGTAGATTGAAGTCGCCCATGATAACTTTATTGCACACATTCCTAATTTCTTGTTTAATGCTGTCCCCATCCTCATTACTACTGTTTGGTGGTCTGTACACAACTCCCACTAGCGTTTTCTGCCCTTTGGTATTCCATAGCTCCACCCATACAGATTCCACATCATCCAAGCTAATGTCCTTCCTTACTATTGCATTAATTTCCTCCTTAACCAGCAACGCCACCCCACCTCTTTTTCCTTTCTGTCTATCCTTCCTAAAGTTGAATACCCCTTGATGTTGAGTTCCCAGCCTTGGTCATCCTGGAACCATGTCTCCGTGATGCCAATTACATCATATCCATTAACTGCTATCTGTGAAGTTAATTCGTCCACCTTGTTCCGAATACACGTCGCATTGAGGCACAGAGCCTTCCGGCTTGTCTTTTTAACACCCTTTACCCCTTTAGGATTTTGCTGTAATGTGGCCCTTTTTACTTTTTGCCTTGTGTTTCTCTGCCCTCCACTTTTACTTTTCTTCTTTCTATCTTTTGCTTCTGCCCCCATTCTACTTCCCTCTGTCTCCCTGCATAGGTTCCCATCCCCCTGCCATATTAGTTTAACCCCTCCCCAACAGCACTAGCAAACACTCCCCCGAGGACATTGGCTCCAGTCCTGCCCAGGTGCAGACCGTCCGGTTTGTACTGGTCCCACCTCCCCCAGAACTGGTTCCAATGTCCCAGGAATTTGAATCCCTCCCTGCTGCACCACTCCTCAAGCCACGTATTCATCTGAGCTATTCTGCGATTCCTACTCTGACTAGTACGTGGCACTGGTAGCAATCCTGAGATTACTATATTTGAGGTCCTACTTTTTAATTTAGCTCCTAGCTCCCTAAATTTGTCTTGTAGGACCTCATCCTGTTTTTTACCTATATCGTTGGTACCTATATGCACCACGACAACTGGCTCTTTACCTTCCCCCTTCACCCCTTCAGAATGTCCTGCATCCACTCCAAAACATCCTTGACCCTTGCACCAGGGAGGCAACATACCATCCTGGAGTCTCGGTTGAGGCCACAGAAACATCTATCTATTCCCCTAACAATAGAAGCCCCTATCACGATAGCTCTCCCACTCTTTTTCCTGCCCTCGTGTGCAGCAGAGCCACCCATGGTGCCAAGAACTTGGCTGCTGCTGCCCTCCCCTGATGAGTCATCCCCCTCAACAGTACCCAAAGCGGTGTATCTGTTTTGCAGGGGGATGACCGCAGGGGACCCCTGCACTACCTCCCTTGCACTGCTGTTCCTGTTGGTCACCCATCCCATATCTGGCTGTGTAACTTTTACCTGCGGTAAGACCAACTCACTAAATGTGCTATTCACAACATCCTCAGCATCGCGCTCGCTCGAGTGAATCCACCCGCAGCTCCAGTACCGCAATGTGGTCTGTCAGGAGCTGCAGCCAGATACACTTCCCACATATTTAGTCATCAGGGACACTGGAAGCGTCCCTGACTTCCCACACAGTACAGGAGGAGCATAACACATGTCCGAGCTCTCGTGTCATGATTTAACCCCTAGATTAACTTAATTTGGCAACAATAATGCTAAAGGTTACTTACTGATAAAGAAAAGAAAAAGAAAAAAACTACGCACCAATCACCAGCTAATCACTTACCCCTTTGGCTGTGACATCATCTTTTGATTTTTTCTACTTCTTTTTTGCCTTCTCTCCCTGCTGCAGCTGCACCAGCTGGCCTTTATAGGCCACTCCAACATCCCCGAACCTCTTGCTGTGATGTCATACTTCGTTTTCTTTTCCTCCCAGGTCGGGGAGTCAGCACTGGTGGGGAAAACAAGACAAAGCGACACCTACCGCTCCCACTTACCAAACTGTTACCGTTGCACTCTGACCTGCCACTGCACTCCGAGCAAGACTCCACCAAGCCCCCTCTTTTTATGCTGTTCCTGGCTGATTCGCCACTGGCCTGTTAAGGGAACCAGTTTTTACTCGCTGTCCAATTAACTAAGCTAGCTTGCTTGTTTGTCTCTGCTTAAACCTACTTAAACCTACTTAAACCTGAGGGAAGTAAGGGTGTAAATTGCAGAGGCTCTGACCACAATCTTCCAATCCTCCTTAGATATGGGAGTGGTGCTAGAAGATTGGAGGATTGAAAATGATACACCTCTGTTCAAAAAAAGGGGGGAGAGATATACCCGGCAACTGCAGGCCAATCAGCCTAGCGTTGGTCGTGGGTGAACTTTTCAAGACAAGTAAAAAGCTAATTTCCCACATCAGTTGTCTTGGCGTTGTCTCAGAATGAGGTGGCCAGTTAGTGCTTGATATTAGTCATTTATCAGTTGTTAAGTGACACACCCACCGATCTCTCGGTCAAGAGTGGTAAACTCTCTCAAAGCAACTCATGCACTGGTTTCAAAGCCATTGGAGATCGAAGAGAGAAAGATACGTCAAATGCTGACTGAACTGCTATCTTTTTCCGGCACTTTCTGGTTTCATTTACGATTTCCAGCATTCAGAATTTTTCACATTAATATTTAAACCATTAAAAATATGTTTGTGTGTTATGTCTAGCATCACCAATTAGGACCGACAGAAGAAAGTTTGGTTTAAATTTAGGATTAAGTATTGAAGTACATAAGAACATAAGAAATAGGAGCAGGTGTAGGCCATTCGGCCCCTCGAGCCTGCTCCACCATTCAATAAGATCATGGCTGATCTGATCATGGACTCAGCTCCACTTCCCTGCCTGCTCCCCATAACCCCTTATCCCCTTATCGTTTAAGAAACTGTCTATTTCTGTCTTAAATTTATTCAATGTCCCAGCTTCCACAGCTCTCCGAGGCAGCGAATTCCACAGATTTACAACCCTCTGAGAGAAGAAATTTCTCCTCATCTCAGTTTTAAATGGGCAACCCCTTATTCTAAGATCATGCCCTCTAATTCTAGTCTCCCCATCAGTGGAAACATCCTCTCTGCATCCACCTTGTCAAGCCCCCTCATAATCTTATACGTTTTGATAAGATCACCTCTCATTCTTCTGAATTCCAATGAGTAGAGGCCCAACATACTCAACCTTTCCTCTGCTTATTCATTCAACGTTCACTTTGCTGGGCACTGGCTGCTGAAAATCAATGGCAGAAAGTTGAAGTGACAGGTTCTTTAGAAATTGATTGTAGGATGATCGGTTGTCAAAATGAAAATTCTCTTTTTAATTCACCCACTGCTCAAAATTTTTCTACTCTCCTTAGAGAGCTGAAAGTTGCACAGGTCCAGTTCGATGGGCACTGAGAACCTTCTAAGATTAGCATCCTTTAGCGAGACTAGGAGTGTCAGCAGATGGAGAGCCAAGAGGAACTAGGGTTGTTCCCTTTGGAGCAGAGAAGGTTAAGGGGAGATTTAATTGAGGTGTTCAAAATCACAAAGGGTTTCGAGCGAGTACATAAGGAGAAACTCTTTCCAGTGCCAAAAGGGTTGATAATCAGAGGACACAGATTTAAGGGAGTCGGCAAAAGAACCAGAGGCAACAGAAGGAAACATTTTTTTTTTGAGTTGCTATGATATGGAATGTACTGCCTGAAAGGGTAGTGGAAGCAGATTCAATAAGGGGAGAAGGAAAAACGTTGCAATTACAGGCCAGACAGTTTAACATCAATGGCAGGGAAGCTTTTAGATACAATGAGGGGAATTTTAACCCCCAAAAAGGGATGAGTTTGGGTCAGGTGGGCTGTGAACATTTTTTAAATCTCAAACCCAAACCGAACCCACCTTGAATCTGATCACTTCCAGTTTTAGTAGAGCGGGGGCTACAACCAACCCATGCCCATGAGGCGGGTTGGTCATTTAAATATTATAATGAGGCTGCGTGCCTCACATTTTATTTGTCTTCCAGGATTAATCCCCACTGACCGAGTTTCCCAGGCCTCGGGAAACTCGACAGTTAAATAGAGACAAGGACTGCTGCGTGGAAAAGGCAAGTGCATTTCGAGCACTGCTTGTGGGCCAACAAGAGCAGGAGTGCTTTCCCCAGCCCACCAAGATTACCTGCTTCCCCCCCTCAGGATTGCAGACACCGTGACCCCCCCTCCCTCTCCGCCTCACTCCAGGATTGCCCCCCTCCCCCACAACACAGCGGAACCGCGCCCCCCCCCCACCCCCCCAGGATCGGATCCTGCTCCTGGATCAGACCCCTCTGCATGATTGCAGTCCCCCAAATATCACAGGCCCCCCCCACCCCATGCTCTCACCAACCCAGCTGCAGGCTCGCTACCTGCTCCCGGCCTGCGGCCTCCTCCGGAGCGCTCCAACCCTGACAGGGATGCAAGGCTGTCAGACAGGCTTGCTTCCGGCCAGGAAACCTGGAGTCAGCGTGCGGGGGAAAACCCGTACTTCCAGATTTCCCGAAAACATCTCCTCCTCGACCCCTCCTCACCCGCTCAGAAATTCCAACCCGATCTAGATCGTCGGCAATAAACCAGGAGAAAATGAACAGCCATTTGGACAAGCATAGACGAATAAAGTTGAGCCAGCATGGATTTATCAAGGGCATGTTTATTATGTTTGAATACTTGATTGCGTTTTTTGATGAATTAACGGAGTGGATGAGGGCAGTGCAGTTGATGTTGTGTATATGGACTTTCAAAAGGTGTTTGATAAAGTGCCACATATCAGGTTTGTTAGCAAAACTGAAGCCCATGGGATAAAAAGGGACAGTATCAGCATAGATACAAACTTAGCGAAGGGATCGAAAACAGATATACATTAATGACTCGGACTCGGGTACAGGGCACAATTTCAAAACTTGCAGATGACATGAAACTTGAAAGTGTTGTTAACAGTGAGGAAGATAGTAATAGACAGCAAGAGGGAGACAGGCTGGTGGAATGGGCCGATGAAGTTCTTCACATGTATGAGGTGATACACTTTGGTAAGAAGAATGAGGAGAGACAATACACACTAAATGGTACAATTTTAAAGAGGTTGTGAGACCTGTGGGTGTTTGTGCACAAATCTGTGAAGGTGGCAGGACAGGTTAACAAAGCAGTTAGTAAAGCACATGGGATCCTGGGCTTTATAAATAGAGGCGTAGGGCTGGATTTTAGGCTTTGGGCGAAAACGGAGGCAGGGCAGGAAAATTACCGGCCGGAACAGTTTGAGCTTTCGTATGTAAGTTTGGGCTTCTGGGCCCTGCGTCAGGGGGTGCAATGCTAAGGGAAGTGTTGTACATCTCTGGCACAAGGATGGGAAACTCCCGAGCTAAAGAGCCAGGCTATGTGCGTTCTGAGAGAGGCTTGTGGGCGGGGGGGGGAAGGCCCGCAGGGAGGGGGAGGTCGGAAAAATAACAAAAAACAAAAATACAGCAATGCATTCCTAAAACATTACCCACTCCACCGCAACAGAAATCTCTCATAAATTTAAAACAAAATACACTTGCACTTACTTTTACAGCACATTACCTTCCCCTGAGCCGCCGCATGGCTGGATCGCTCTGATTTCCCAGGCGGTCATTGTGGGCGCACTTCCGGGCAGACCGATCGGGCAAAAGTCAAACCTTGTGCCGGTGTCGCGACCAGGGGCGTCGCACACCCGGCGCAGCTCTTCCCGGCGGACGAAACCCGACCGGAGGATTGCGACGGGGCGCAGGAGATCGCCGCCTTTCACGCCGCTCCGGGGCGAAACCCGGATTGCAAAGGCGGAGAATCTAACCCTTCGAGCACAAAAGCCAGGAAGTTACGCTAAACCAAAATACAACATGAGTTTGGACCCAGCTGGAGTATTGTGTCCGATTTTGGACACCTCACTTTCGGAAGGACATGAAGGTTTTGGGGAGGGTACAGAGGAGATTTCCCAGAATGGTTCCAGGGGTGATGGAATACAGTTATGTGGATAGACTGGAGAAGCAGGGGTTGTTCACGGTTTTATGAAAAGGAAATCATGTTTGACAAATTTGTTAGAGTTTTTTGTGGTTGTGACTAGCAGAATAGATAAGTGGGGAATCAGTGGATGTGGTGTATTTGGATTTTCAGAAGGCATTCGATAAGGTGTCACACAAGAGATTATTAAACACAATTAGGGCTCATAGGATTGGGGGTAATATACTAGCATGGAGTGAGGATTGGTTAACGAACAGAAAACAGAGAGTAGGAATAAAGGGGTCATTTTCGGGTTGGCAGGCTGTACCTAGTGGGGTGCCGCAAGGATCGGTGCTTGAGCCTCAGCTATTCACAATCTATATCAATGATTTGGATGAGGGGACCAAATGTAATATATCCAAGTTTGCTGATGATGCAAAGCTAGGTGGGAATGTAAGTTATGAAGAGGATGCAAAGAGGCTTCATGGGGATATAGATAGGCTAAGTAAATGGGCAAGAACGTGGCAAATGGAATATAATGTGGAGGAATGTGAAATTATCCACTTTGGTAGGTAAAATGGAAAGGCAGAGTGTTTTTTAAATGATGAGAGATTGGGAAATGTTGGTGTTCAGAGCGACCTGGGAGTCCTTGTACACGAGTCACTGAAAGTTAACATGCAGGTACAGCAAGCAATTAAGAAGAGCATATGGTATATTCGCCTTTATTACAAGAGGATTTGAGTACAAGAGTAAAGACGTCTTACTACAATTATATAGGGCCCTGATGAGGCCATACCAGTTTTGATCTCCTTACCTCAGGAAGGATATACTTGCCATAGAGGGAGTGCAACGAAGCATCACCAGACTGATTCTGGTTTTGTCCTATGAGGAGAGATTGAGTAGAGCAGGCCTATATTCTCTAGAGTTTAGAAGAATGAGAGGTGATCTCATTGAAACATACAAAATTCTTACAGGGCTTGACAGGGTAGATGCAGGGAGGATATTTCCCCTGGCTGGGGAGTCTAGAACCAGGGGTCACAGTCTCAGAATAAGGGGTCGGCCATTTAGGACTGAGATGAGGAGAAATTTCTTCACTCAGAGGGTGGTGAATCTTTGGAATTCTCTACCCCAGAGGGCTGCGGAGGCTCAGTTGTTGAATATATTCAAGACTGAGATCGATAGATTTTTGGATATTAAGGGACTCAAGGGATATGGGGATAGTGCAGGCAAGTGAAGTTGAGGTAGAAGGTCAGCCATGATCTCATTGAATTGCGGAGCAGGGTCGAGGGGCCAAATGGCCTACTCCAGCTCTTATATTCTTATGTTCTCCTCAGAGCAGAGCAGATTCAAAAGAAGGAGGAGTCTAAACAGAGTAGATAGAGAGAAACTATTGCCATTGGCAGAAGAGTCGAGAACCAGAGGACACAGATATAAGTTGATTCGTAGAAGAACCAAAAGCAACATGAGGAATAACTTTTTTTATGCAGCGAGTGGTTAGGATCTGGAATGCACTGCCTGAAAGGGTGATGGAGACAGATTCAATCATGGCTTTCAAAAGGGAGTTGGACAAGTACCTGTAAGAAAATAAATTGCAGGGATATGGGGAAAGAACTGGTGTGCGGGACGAACTGGATTGCTCTTTGAAAGAGCCGACGCAGACTCGATGGGCTGAATGGCGTCCTCCTGTGCTGTACTATTCTATGATTCAATGGGCTAGAACCTCCACTTTTTTTGCATGCTTAACGTCCACTTAACGCCCATTTTACCACTGAAATGATGTATAATGCCCAGATATCACCCATTTTGGCACAAAATGGATACTGGCGGACATTTTTCGGAAACTTATCGGCGAGCGTTACTTTCCCCACGTGCTTAACGCTGGGAAAAAATATTACTGTCCGCCCACTTTTTTGGAATCAGCAGAATGGGCGAATTCAACGACCATAATGTCGGCCAGCGTTACTTCCCGCATGGATTTAACGCCGAGATTCAATATTAACACCCGCCCATTTTTTTTTGTGGTAAAGAGCATATTTACCCAAATTAACAGCCATGAGATCGCCCTGCATCAATTTCACCACCTCGCACACATATCGCCCATAATATCGCTCGCCCAAAAAACCGCCCAGAAAAAGTGGAACTAACCGGAACTAATCACAATATTATGGACGCCATGTTCTAGGTTAGATGTCGCGTCCTTGAAAAGGCTGCTGTGCTTCAACTTCGGCGGAGTTCGGATGTACTCTGCAGGTCATTGGCGTTGATGTGAACATCTGTAAAAACATCTTGACAATACTGTGACCGATTGGAATTGAAGAGGTGTCTTCGTCGGGACATTCCTTGTTTGTGACCAATTGGTGGAAAACAGAGAGCTACTGCAATGGGGCCTGTCCTTTCTCACCCTCTCTTGCTGACTAATTACATGCAGCAGACTCGACATCGCCAAAGGAACACTCCACTGCATTATGTGCCCAATGTAAGACGTGACAGATAGATGAGGAGGACCAGACGTTACAACACCCGCATGTACAAGGAGAAGCATTCTTACCTCGACTTGTCCGACACTACCTGCCTTCGGAGACTGCGCTTCCACAAAGAGGTTATCACTGAGGTATGCCAGCTGATAAGGGCAGATCTGCAGCCTGCCAGCACCATCAGTACTGCACTGTCCGTCGAGGTCAAAGTCACCGTGGCACTGTCGTTCTACGCCTCGGGTTCTTTTCAGGCCACAGCTGAAGACATTTGCGGACTTTCTCAGCATGCCACACATCGCTGCATTAGCCAGGTCACTGAAGCCAGGTCACTCAAGAGGGACTTGATCCACTTTCCTATGACCAAGGAGGCACAGAGTGAGAGGGCTCTAGGATTCTCCAGAATTGCAAACTTCCCCAAGGTGCAGGGAGCAATAGACTGAATGCACATCGCGATGCGGGCACCTTTTGAGGATGATGAGGTTTTCAGGAACCGCAAGGGATTCCACTCCCTGAATGTCCAACTCGTTGTCCACCACCAACAAATCATACTGGCAGTGAATGCTCAAATTCAGGGCAGCATCCATGATGCTCACATCCTGCGTGAGAGCACTGTATCTGCCTTGTTTAACAATCAGCGACAAGGTCAATGCTGGATGCTTGGTGACAAAGGATATGGCCTCGCCACCTAGATGATGACCCCCCTGCGTGACACCCACACCGAGGCTGAGAGGCGATACAACGAGAGCCACAGAGCAACTCGCAATATTGTGGAGAAAACCATTGGAGTGCTGAAGCAGCGCTTTAGATGCCTGGACCACTCAGGAGGCGAGCTCCAATACCACCCTGAACAGGTAGCTAAATTCGTAGTGGTGTGCTCCATGCTGCACAACTTGACTATCAGGAAGGGACAAGAATTGCCTGATGAGTCTGACAGTCCACCTCACCAGAGAGAGGAAGAGGAGGATGAGGAGGCGGACGCTGACATCGACCCAGGCAATCAGGCTGATGCTGAAGCCATGCCCCCACCCCCCCCTGTAGACCGCATGAAAGGGCCCGTGGTGGGCATGATAGCTGCAAGAGCCTTACGTCAGGAGCTCATCAATGATCGCATTGCCTGAAAGAACGTTGGTGTTAGTTACAAGGCTGACACACTGCTGGGTGTGCAGGTCATACACCAATGGTGGGCATCACCTTGGTGGCAGTTAAAGTTTAAGTTGATTGAAGTTAAGTGTGATTATACCCTTTGATGTAAAGGAATCTCCAGCGTGTAATGGTGCAGCTATCTGAGCCAATGTGCTACAAGGTTTTGTTAAATAAAATTCATTTAAACTGAACATTAGTCTAAAATCATCAGTATTTCTGTACAAACCAACCCTTTCCCCCCCCCACTCCCCTCGTTTCTCCTCCCCACCTCTACCCCTTCCTCTCCTGACTCTAAGCCGCCTGGCCGAGGAGGTCCTCAGGCGATGCTTCATTGGCGGGGGGGGGGGGGGGAGGTGGGGGACAGCCGAAGCGCTGCTTGGACGGATGCGGGAGAGGACGGTCCCGCAGTGGGAGCGTGCTCCGAGCCATAAATAAAATGTTGCTGCTGGCTCTGATGTGTGGTTGGCAATGGGGGTGCGGCACCTTGGGGTGCAGTGCCGCGCTCCGGGACCACTGGGAGTCCTCCGTCACCAGTGTTCCTGGCTACCAGCTCCAGGGCCTCCTCCATCCCTTCCATGTTATATATGCTTAGTCGGCTTTTTACGACTGGTGAATCTCTGTCGTTCCTCCCACAACAGCCAGACAAGCACAAACCACAGCCACACACGCTTTCAGTCTCTCTGAGCTGCCTCTCTCTCTGTCTCCTCTTCTGCGCAAGTCATGATGACCCTTAACATCCTGAATCACGGGAATCGAGTGTTGCCATGCCGTTGCTAAGGACGGCCACACTTTATGGCAGAAGGTCAAAAAAATTTAACGCTACTGCCCATTTGATATCGCTCGCAGTAATGCTCATTTTCAAAAATGGAAACTAGGTGTCTTGAGAATGGACGAGAAGCTGGCGATCAGAAAACCCTTTTTTACCGCCCACACCGGAAATAACGCCCATTTTTGGGCGATAAGCTCAAAAGTGGAGGTTCGAGCCCTATGGTTCTATAAACTTTCAAAAGGGAATTGTATAAATACTTGAAAGGGACAAATGTACAGGGCTATAGGGAAAGAGCAGGGGCGTGGGACTAATTGGATAGTTCTTTCAGAGAACCAGCACAGGCACAATGGGCCAAATGGCTTCCTTCCGTGCTGTATTATTCTATAATTCCATGAGATTATTTGAACTTTGTGCGAATTGCAACCCTTACCCAGCTAGCCCATAACTTCATTCTTACCGTTCCTAGAGGAATTCTGCTAATGGAGGCTTGTAAAAAAGGAACGGCAATAATCATGGCGATTTAATCTTCATATTGATTGGACAAATCAAATTGGCCAAGGTAAACATAGAAACATAGATCCATACCCATTGACCCCGTTAGCCGTAAGGGCCACATCTAACTCCCTTTTGAATATGTCCAACGAACTGGACTCAACAACTTTCTGTGGCAAATAATTCCATAGGTTCACAACTCTCTGGGTGAAAAAGTTTCTCCTCATCTCGGTCCTATATGGCTTACCCCTTATCTTTCGACTGTGACCCCTGGTTCTGGACTTCCCTAACATTGGGAGCATTCTTCCTGCATCTAACCTGTCGAGTCCCGTCAGAATTTTATGTTTCTGTGAGATCCCCTCTCATTCTTCTAAATTCCAGTGAGTATAAGCCTTGCCGATCCAGTCTTTCCTCAAATGTCAGTCCTGCCATCCCAGGAATCAGTCTGGTGAACCTTCACTGCACTCTCTCAATAGCAAGCATGTCCTTCCTCAGATTAGGAGACAAAAACTGCACACAATACTCAAGGTGTGGTCTCACCAATGCCCTGTACACTTGCAGTAAGACCTCCCTGCTCCTATACTCAAATCCCTTCGCTATGAAGGCCAGCATGCCATTTGCTTTCTTTACTGCCTGGTGTACCTGCATGCCTACCTTCAAGGTAGCCTTTGAGAAAGAGTTCATAGACTATATCTGGGATAGTTTCCTTGAACAGTACATTGCGGAACCAACCAGGGAGCAGGCTATTTTAGATCTGGTACTGTGAAATGAGACAGGATTAATAAATTATGTCGCAGTAAAGGATCCTCGAGGAAAGAGTGATCATAGCATGGTTGACTTTCAAATTCAGTTGGAGGGTGAGAAAGTTGGATCTCAAACCAGCTTAAATAAAGGAGACTACAAAGGTGTGAGGGCAGAGTTGGCTAAAGTGGACTGGGAAAATAGATTTAAGTGTAAGACGGTTGATGAGCACTGGCGGACATTTAAGGAGATATTTCATAACGCTCAACAAAAATGTGTTCCAGTGAGAAGGAAAGACTTTAAGAAAAGGGCTAACCATCCGTGGCTAACTAAAGAAATAAAGGATGGTATCAAATTGAAAACAATGGAATACAAAGTGGCCAAGACTAGTGGCAGGCCAGAAGATTGGGAAACTTTTAAAAAACAGCAAAGGACGATTAAAAAAATAATAAAGAGAGGGAAGATAGCTTATGAGAGTAAACTAGCAAAACATATAAAAACAGATAGTAAGAGTTTCTACAGGTATATAAAAAGGAAGAGAGCGGCTAAAGTAAATGTTGACCTCCTTGAGGATGAGATTGGGGAATTAATAATGGGGAACAGGGAAATGGCAGAGACTTTGAACAAATATATTGTATCGGTCTTCACAATAGAAGACACTAAAAACATCCCAATAATGGATAATTAAGGGGCTATAGAGAGGGAGGAACTTAAAACAATCGCTATCACTAAAGAAGAAATACTCAGTAAAATTATGGGACTAAAGGTGGACAAGCCCCCTGAACCTGATGGACCTAGGGTCTTAAAAGAAGTGGCTGCAGAGATAGTGGATGCATTGGTTGTAATCTACCAAAATTCCCTGGATTCTAGGGAGGTCCCAGCAGATTGGAAAACCGCAAATGTAACGCACCTATTTAAAAAAGGAGGCAAACAAAAAACAGCAAACTATAGACCAGTTAGCCTAAGGTCGGTCGTTGGGAAAATGCTGGAGTCCATTATTAAGGAAGCAATAGCAGGACATTTGGAAAAGTATAACACAGTCAAGCAGAGTCATTTTATGAAAGGGAAATCATATTTGACAAATCTGCTGAAGTTCTATGAGGATGTAACGAGCAGGTTGGATAAGGGGGAACCAGTGGATGTGGTGTATTTGGATTTCCAGAAGGCATTTGATAAGATGCCACATAAAAGGTTATTGCACAAGATAAAAGCTCACGGGGTTGGGTTAATATAGTAGCATGGATAGCAGAATGGGTAACTAACAGAAAACAGAGTTGGGATAAATGGGTCATTTTCCGTTTGGCAAACAGTAACTAGTGGGGTGCCACAGGAATCGGTGCTGGGGCCTCAACTATTTACAATTTATATTAATGACTTGGATGAAAGGACCGAGTGTAATGTAGCCAAGTTTGCTGATGATACAAAGATGGGTAGGAAAACAAGTTGTGAGGAGGTCACCCAAAATCTGCAAAGGGATATAGACAGGCTAAGTGAGTGGGCAAATATTTGGCAGATGGCGTATAAAGTAGGAAAGTGTGAGGTTATCCACTATGGCAGGAAAAATAAAAAAGCAAATTATTATTTAAATAGAGATAAATTACAAAAGGCTGCAGTATAGAGGGACCAGGGGGTCCTTGTCCATGAAACACAAACAGTTAGTATGCAGGTACAGCAAGTAATCAGGAAGGCAAATGGAATGTTGGCCTTTATTGCACAGGGGAATGGTGTATAAAAGCAGAGAAGTCCTGCTACAACTGTACAGGGTATTGGTGAGGCCACACCTGGAGTATTGCGTACAGTTTTGGTCTCCTTACTTAAGGAAGGATATACTTGCATTGGAGGCAGTTCAGAGAAGGTTCACTAAGTTGCTTCCTGAGATGAAGGGGTTGACTTATGGGAAAAGGTTGAGTAGGTTGGGCCTATACTCATTGGAGTTCAGAAGAATGAGAGATGATCTTATTGAAACATATAAGATACTGAGGGGGCTCAAGGTAGATGCAGAGAGGATGTTTCCCCTCGTGGGGGAAATCTAGAACGAGGGGGCATAGTGTCAGAATAAGGGGCCACCCTTTTAAAACTGAGATGAGGAGGAATTTCTTCTCTCAGAGGGTCGAAAATCTGTTGAATTCTCTGCCCCAGAGGCTGAGTTCTTGAGCCTATTTAAGGTGGAGACAGACAGATTTTTGAACGATAAGTGAGTGAAGGGTTATGGGGAGCGAGCAGCGAATTGGAGCTGAGCCTAAGACCAGATCAGCCATGATCTTATTGAATGGCAGAGCAGGCTCGAGGGGCCAAATGGCCTACTCCTGCTCCTATTTATTATGTTCTCAGAGGCTAGAAATTCCCCTGGGATCGCTGCCGCCAGATTCTTAGCGGTATTCTGGTGGTTGCATCTTTTGAACTGCCGAAATTCCGCTGCTGTGCCCTCGGTGGTTGAGTCTCGAAAGTGGCAATGTGTTGTGGTAGCGGGCCGGAGTGGGCGGTGGCAAAGAGCCTAAAAGTCGACGATCTGCTAGCACCCCTGGAAAACACGCGTTTTTTCCTCTCTGCTCATGCACGAGCATTCCTCTCTGCGCATGCACGAGCATGCATGAGCATGCGCAGAGAATGCTGAGAGAGTGTTTTGCATTTTGAAAGTGCAGAGGTGGGTCAATCTGAGAGAGAGAGAAGCTGTTGAATAAGATCTGTGTATGAAATGATTTTGAGCAGTATATTCACTATTAATTGATAATATAACATAACTTTTATTATTAATAATAATAGTAATAATAGTAATAATAGTACATCATAAAAATAATATGAATAATAATAAATAATAAATCATTGTTTAAATTTAAATATATAAATCAGTATAAATAAGATGGAAAATCAAGCTATGGAAGTGCAGAGGGAGGTCGGTGGGAGGAGGAGGGCCGTTTGTTTCTCCGAAGAAGCCCAGGAATCGTTGGTCCACGAAGTGGAGGCCCACTGGAACCAATTAACACGCGGTGGGCGAGGGAAACCGTCATCGTCCATGGATCAGAGGTTATGGCGAGATATCGCTGAGGCGGAGTCGTCCGTCGCGCCCGTGATGCAGGGGCTGAACCAGTGCCGCAAGCGGTGGAATGACATCATTGGGTCTGCGAGTGTAAGGAATAACTTTTATCATGCATTGACTAATTACTCTTAAGTAGTGCCACGTTTTATTATGTTGTAAAGCTTAGTGACATTTTTTATTGCCCATCATCGATCTCATTGTGTTAGTCCTCTGTATTTTCATGTGTTCTTCATGCAACACTTGTGTGCTAACAGAACTTAAATGGTGCACTCATTGACGAAAAGATGGGACGGTTAATTGGGGATGTGTACCTATATATGTATATGTGTACATATGTATGTGTGTGTTCCATGTTAGTAGCTGTGAAATAAGATTACACATATTTTTTGTCACCTTTGCAGAAAAAATGAGCTGGCAATAGGATGGAGCTCCGCAAAACGCGCGGTGGTCCGCCAAAGACTATTCCTTTGCCGGACCTCGATGAACGTGTTGCAGCCCTGATGGGAGCATATGATCGCACCACCACGTGTGTTGGTGCCAAGCCAGTTCTCCCAGACGGTAACTCTGCATAATCCCTGGGTTGTACTGCCTTCATGTAATTCAATCTTATGGCAATATAATGTAGAATGTAATGAAATGCTGGGAGCAAGAAATGTTGTTAGTTTTGACATGATTTTTTGGTTGATCACACTCTGCCACTTGGAAAGCAAACTGTTTGGGACTCAAGTTTTGTTATGTCATGTAGTTTCTGTCTACTTTGCTTATGATAGTTTCATGTAGTGATTCTCGGTAATATATGTTTGTTCTCGACATAAGCCTGCGCAAAGTGAATTGCTCTCAGGTTACCTCTGCCCCCTCCCCTGTCGCAACCATTAATGTTATGTTTTTACAGTTGCACAGGAGGAGCCGCCTGCCCCTCCCAGAGAGGAGTCACTGGAGGGAATGAGGAATGAAGAGACGGTGGTGGAAGAGATGGTGATGCAGCAGATGGTTGAGGAGCAGGAGGAGAACATTCCACAAAACTTTATCACGGTGGTGTTGCAGAAGGAGGGAGGGGTGGCGGGACTTGAAGGGTCCTTTCTACCTGCGGCCAGCGGTTCCTCGTCGGAATCCAACTTTCCTGGATTCCGGTCCGAGGAAGCGGGACCAAGCGGCAAGCAACGGCGCACACCGACCCCCGTGCTGAATCCGCGGCGGCTGATCCGGCAAGGTGGGAACACTGCGAGGCAGGCAGATGCAAGCCTGGACATGGTGGGACTGTCCAGCATGAGCATCGACTTGAGTCGAGAGCTCCTCCAGGCCATTGCTGAGTTGTCCGAAAACATCGCGGCTTTCGCAGCCCATCAATCGGAGGACAAGGCGGAGCTGATTGCAGCGGTGAGGGAGAATACCCAGACCGTCAATGCCAATGCTATGCGGCAATCGACGGTCGTGGGATAAGGCACTGCACCCCAAGGTGCCATACCACCAATGGTGACAGCACCTGATTGTCGGGAGGAAGTACTTTCTTCCGACTTTGAAGATGGGTCCTCAGCTTCTCCAGAGCCCCCACACATAACGCTGCCATTGTCACCGCCCCCCAGCAGACGCGCTCGAGGTGTTCTGCTGCTGCATGACGTACTGGTCCCGACGTGGGCACGGCCTGGGGTATTGATAGCGGGAGGAAGAGGGGGTCAGGGCCAAGGGTCAGGGGGTGATTGGGGAGGAAAGGCATTGGGAAAGGTGGCCACATGTAGAATTGTGGGAGGGTGCAGAGGTGGTTTGAGTGTTGTTTATACTGTTGTTGTTGATGTTGTTGTTGCTGGTTGCTGATGATAATGTTTTGTTTTGTAAAATTTTCATTCAGAAGAATTATGTTATTTTATTATATTGTTAAAGTTTAATAGAAGTTACAACTTTTATTTAAAAAATTATTCAACTAAACCATTCTTGTACTGTGTCTCACTCACTTCTGAGAAGGGGAAAATATGTCTCATATGACAACTTTTAGGTAACATAACTTTAAATGTGTGATGCCGGTGTCCCTGGTAACTGTACTCTTTAGGTTTTACTGTTTGCCACACCTTAAGTTTTTAATGCATCTATTAGAAACCAACCCAGCAATGGGGGAAAATAATCCAAAATACAACAGAAAATGTGGCAAAAACGCAACAGTCAGTGAAAATTTGCAATGAGAAAATATAGTTTATTATGCTTTGGAAGTGACCCCTTCACTGGAACTTAAAACTGAAAAATTTAAAAAAATCTTTCTTTCTTTCATAAGGTGTAGTATTTTCTGGTAATCATTTGCAGACTGTCATTTGTTAAAACTCGTGTCCAGTAACTCCCCCCACCCACCAATGCTCAAATAGCCTGTCAACACGGACTATCTAGGCATACACATGAGAATGTCCTCTTGGCTGAGGCAGTAGATGGTTCACTGTAGCCACGGGGTCATACTCCAGCAAGATCAATATTTTCAGAACATAAAAGGTGGGGCGGGGAGGTGGGAGGAGGGGGAGGTGGTGTTGCTGCAGGAGGGTAGAGCATGGTAGTAACTCGACTTTATTAGGGGCAGATTTTAAAAATGGAATAAAATTTAGTCAGCCAACCCTTGAAAATTTGGGGGACATATTTTGAAGCAATAGAATTTTACTGATTGAGACACTAATGTTCTCTGAATTGTGAGTGAATGGCAACAGTTGGGAACCCTGCAAAAGCAAGGGAGGGTTTCTGTAAGATTTCAAGGTAATAATACTTGTTTGAAAGCACTGCAAAATATAACAATAGACAGGAAACAATTTGAAGAAGCCAGAAATTTAAACCTCAGTTGCAATATTTTCTATGAGGCCTCGCGATTGCTGGTCCAACTGATTATCGTTTGTTTCTCATCAAATGCTCCTGTTTCTTCTTGTCCTCCTTCAACAAACATTGGGAGTGAAAGAGAAACTAAAAATGCAGCAGCTTCCCCACAGAGAAAAAAACAAACAAAATGCAGGCAGAACGCTGGGCTCAAGTAAGGTAAACATAGAAACATAGAAAATAGGTGCAGGAGTAGGCCATTCGGCCCTTCGAGCCTGCACTGCCATTCAATGAGTTCATGGATGAACATGCAACTTCAGTACCCCATTCCTGCTTTCTCGCCATACCCCTTGATCCCCCGAGTAGTAAGGACTACATCTAACTCCTTTTTGAATATATTTAGTGAATTGACCTCAACAACTTTGAATTCCACAGGTTCACCACTCTCTGGGTGAAGAAGTCTCTCCTCATCTCGGTCCTAATTGGCTTACCCCTTATCCTTAGACTGTGACCCCTGGTTCTGGACTTCCCCAATATTGGGAACATTCTTCCTGCATCTAACCTGTCGAAACCCGTCAGAATTTTAAATGTTTCTATGAGATCCCCTCTCATTATTCTGAACTCCAGTGAATACAAGCCCAATTGATCCAATCTTTCTTGATATATCAGTCCCGCCATCCCGGGAATCAGTCTGGTGAACCTTCGCTGCACTCCCTCAATAGCAAGCATGTCCTTCCTCAAGTTAGGAGACCAAAACTGTACACAATTTTCCAGGTGTGGCCTCACCAAGGCCCTGCACAACTGTAGTAACACCTCCCTGCCCCTGTACTCAAATCCCCTCGCTATGAAGGACAACATGCCATTTGCTTTCTTAACCGCCTGCTGTACTTGCATGCCAACCTTCAATGACTGATGTACCATGACACCCAGGTCTCGTTGCACCTCCCCTTTTCCTAATCTGTCACCATTCAGATAATAGTCTGTCTCTTTGTTTTTACCACCAAAGTAGATAACCTCACATTTATCCACATTATACTTCATCTGGCATGCATTTGCCCACTCTCCTAACCTATCCAAGTCACTCTGCAGCCTCATAGCATCCTCCTTGCAGCTCACACTGCCACCCAACTTAGTGTCATCCGCAAATTTGGAGATACTACATTTAATCCCCTCGTCTAAATCATTATTGTACAATGTAACCAGCTGGGGCCCCAGCACAGAATCTTGCGGTACCCCACTAGTCACTGCCTGCCATTCTGAAAATTACCCATTTACTCCTACTCTTTGCTTCCTGTCTGCCAACCAGTTCTCAATCCACGTCAGCACACTACCCCCAATCCCATGTGCTTTAACTTTGCACATTAATCTCTTGTGTGGGACCTTGTCGAAAGCCTTCTGAAAGTCCAAATACACCACATCAACTGGTCCACTCTACTGGAAACATCCTCAAAAAATTCCAGAAGATTTGTCAAGCATGATTTCCCTTTCACAAATCCATGCTGACTTGGAACTATCATGTCACCTCTTTCCAAGTGTGCTGCTATGACACCCTTAATAATTGATTCCATCATTTTACCCACTACCGAAGTCAGGCTGACCGGTCTATAATTCCCTGTTTTCTCTCTCCCTCCTTTTTTAAAAAGTGGGGTTACATTGGCTACCCTCCACTCCATAGGAACTGATCCAGAGTCTATGGAATGTTGGAAAATGACTGTCAATGCATCCGCTATTTCCAAGGCCACCTCCTTAGGTACTCTGGGATGCAGACCATCAGGCCCTGGGGATTTATCGGCCTTCAGTCCAATCAATTTCCCCAACACCATTTCCCGACAAATAAGGATTTCCCTCAGTTCCTCCTTCTTACTAGACTCTCTGACCCCTTTTATATCCGGAAGATTGTTTGTGTCCTCTTTAGTGAATACCAAACCAAAGTATTTGTTCAATTGGTCTGCTATTTCTTTGTTCCCAGTTATGACTTCTCCTGATTCTGACTGCAGGGGCCTTCCGTTTTGTCTTTACTAACCTTTTTCTCTTTACATACGTATAGAAGCTTTTGCAGTCCATTTTAATGTTCCCTGCAAGCTTCCTCTCGTACTCTATTTTCCCTGCCCTAATCAAACCCTTTGTCCTCCTCTGCTGAGTTAATTTCTCCCAGTCCCCGGGTTCGCTACTATTTCTGGCCAATTTGTATGCCACTTCCTTGGCTTTAATACTATCCCTGATTTCCCTTGATAGCCACGGTTGAGCCACCTTCCCTTTTTTATTTTTACACCAGACAGGGATGTACAATTGTTGTAGTTCATCCAGGCGGCCTCTAAATGTCTGCCATTGCCCATCCACTGTCAACCCCTTAAGTATCATTCGCCAATCTATCCTAGCCAATTCACGCCTCATACCTTCAAAGTTACCCTTCCTTAAGTTCTGGACCATGGTCTCTGAATTAACTATTTCATTCTCCATCCTAATGTAGAATTCCATCATATTATGGTCACTCTTCCCCAAGGGGCCTCGCACAACAAGATTGCTAATTAATCCTCTCTCATTACACAACACCCAGTCTAAGATGGCCTCCCCCCTAGTTGGTTCCTCGACATATTGGTCTAGAAAACCATCCCTTATGCACTCCAGGAAATCCTCCTCCACCGTATTGTTTCCAGTTTGGTTAGCCCAATCTATATGCATATTAAAGTCACCCATGATAACTGCTGCACCTTTATTGCATGCACCCCTAATTTCCTGTTTGATGCCCTCCCCAACATCACTACTACTGTTTGGAGGTCTGTACACAACTCCCACTTGTGTTTTCTGCCCTTTGGTATTCTGTAGCTCCACCCATATAGATTCACATCATCCAAGCTAATGTCTTTCCTTACAATTGCATTAATTTCCTCTTTAACCAGCAATGCCACCCCACCTCCTTTTCCTTTCTGTCTATCCTTCCTAAATGTCAAATACCCTTGGATGTTGAGTTCCCAGCCTTGGTCATCCTGGAGCCATGTCTCTGTGATGCCAACCACATCGTATCCGTTAACTGCTATCCACCTTATTCCAAATTCCTCGCATTGAGGCACAGAGCCTTCAGGCTTGCCTTTTTAACACACTTTGACCCTTTAGAATTTTGCTGCAAAGTGGCCTTTTTAGTTTTTTGCCTTGGGTTTCTCTGCCCTCCACTTTTACTCATCCCCTTTCTGTCTTTTGCTTCTGTCTCCATTTTGTTTCCCTCTGTCTCCCTGCATTTTTCCCATCCCCCTGCCATATTAGTTTAACTCCTCCCCAACAGCACTAGCAAACATTCCTCCTAGGACATTGGTTCCGGTCCTGCCCAGGTGCAGACCGTCCGGTTTGTACTGGTCCCACCTCCCGCAGAACCGGTTCCAATGCCCCAGGAATTTGAATCTCTCCCTGCTGCACCATTCCTCAAGCCACGTATTCATCTGAGCTATCCTGCGATTCCTACTCTGACTAGCACGTGGCACTGGTAGCAAACCCGAGATTACTACTTTTGAGGTCCTACTTTTTAATTTCGCTCCTAGCTCCTTAAATTCTTCTTGTCGGACCTCATTCTGTTTTTTACCTATATCGTTGGTACCAATGTGCACCACGACAACTGGCTGTCCACCCTCCCTTTTCAGAATGTCGTGCACCTGCTCCGAGCCATCCTTGACTCTTGCACCAGGGAGGCAACATACCATCCTGGAGTCTCGATTGCGGCCGCAGAAACGCCTATCTATTCCCCTTACAATAGAATCCCCTCTCACTATCGCTCTCGCACTCTTTTTCCTGCCCTCCTGTGCAGCAGAGCTAGCCACGGTGCCATGAACTTGGCTGCTGCTGCTCCCCCCTGATGAGTCATCCCCCTCAATAGTACCCAAAGCAGTGTATCTGTTTTGCAGGGAGATGACCACAGGGGACCCCTGCACTACCTTCCTTGCACTGCTCTTCCTGTTGGTCTTCCATTCCCTATCTGGCTGTGGACCCTTTACCTGCAGTAAGACCAACTCACTAAATGTGCTATTCACGTCATCCTCAGCATCGTGGATGCTCCAGAGTGAATCCACCTTCAGCTCCAATTCCGGAAGGCGGTCCATCAGGAGCTGGAGGTGGATACATTTCCCGCACACGTAGTCGTCAGGGACCCCGGAGGTGTCCCTGATTTCTCACATCATACAGGAGGAGCATAACACGTATCTGAGCTCTCCTGCCATGACTTAACCCTTAGATTAACTTAAATTGGCAAAAGTGCTAAAAGTTACTTACTGATAAAGAAAAAGAAAAGCTACTCACCAATCACCAGCCAATTACTTACCCCCTTGGCTGTGACTTCACCTTTCTATTTCTTTCTATTTCTTTTTTGCCCTCTCCTTGTAGCTGCACCAGCTGGCCTCTTGTAGGTCTCTCGCCGACCCCGGACTCAAGTCTCTCTGATGCACCTCCCGCTGCCTCTCGCGGACTGTTGTAGGTCTCTCGCCGACCCGGGACTCAAGTCTCTCTGATGCACCTCCCGCTGCCTCTCGCGGACTGTTGTAGGTCTCTCGCCGACCCCGGACTCAAGTCTCTCTGATGCACCTCCCGCTGCCTCTCGCGGACTGTTGTAGGTCTCTCGCCGACCCCGGACTCAAGTCTCTCTGATGCACCTCCCGCTGCCTCTCGCGGACTGTTGTAGGTCTCTCGCTGACCCCGGACTCATGTCTCTCCGGTAACTACCTAAAAAATGGGCGGTTTCGATCCTGAGCGATAATGGGCGGTAGAAACAACATTTTTGTGGAAATTTGCATTGCTGGGGAATTTTGATCGATTTTTGGGCGGGAAACGTGGGTGGGCCATGTGCAGCAACGCTGGCGGTAATCGTCGGCTGAAATTACTGCCGCCGATAATCGGGAGTAAAACGGGCGTCAAACAGGCGGTACAGGGCGGTAATTTGCCTTTTTGGCAAAAACGGGCAGTAACTAGGCGATCCCAGGGGAATTCTAGCCATATGTCCTTATATTATCCCAAGATTGCGCAGGAACATGTGACTTACTTTGTCCAGAAATGGGTCTCGCTCTCGCTCGAATTTCCTGATTCTTTATAATGTTCGTATATTGAAATTACATTTTTTTTAATTCCCCATATAGCTCGATGGGTACTGCCTCGGGTTGCAAACTCCAGTTCGACGTACTCCTCGAGGTTTCATCAGATGGCCTCCCATCTCCAATCACCCCGCCACCACGCTCCCGCCATTGGTCACCCAACACGTCCATCCTCGAGCCTCAACATCGTTCCACGACAACTGGAAAACCAACAGACATTTCATTACCCAATTGAAAGGCTCTTGACCCTCAAAGTCATACAGCCCTTTCTCTTATCTCTTTTCTGGCTAATAAACAAAAGTGTTGCAAGAAAATTAAATAGAAAGTCAAAGATCTAGAAATTCATAGAATCATAGAATGGTTACAGCACAGAAGGAGGCCATTCAGCCCGTTGATCCCGTGCCAGCTCTCTGCAAGAGTACCTCAGCTAGTCCCACTCTCCCGCCTTTTCCCCGTAGCCCTGCACTTTTTTTTCCCTTCAGGTACCTATCCAATTTTCTTTTGGAAGCACTATTGAATTTGCCACAACCAACCTTTCAGGCAGTGCATTCCAGATCCTAACCACTCGCTGCGTAAAAATGTTTTTTCTCATGTAATGTAGGCAGCCAACCCGTGCACAGCAAGCTCTCACAAACAACAATGCAACAATGACCAGACCACCTGTCCCTTTAGTGATGTTGATTTTAGGGACAAATACTGGTCCCAGGACACCGGGGAGAACTCCCTCGTTCCTCCCCGATACAGTGGCCGTGGGACCTTCCACATCCACTCGACAGAGCAGACGGGGCCTCAGTTTAACGTCTCATCCGAAAGACGGCACCTCCGACAGTGCAGCGCTCCCCCAGCACTACCCTGGAGTGTCAGCCTGGATTTTTGTGTTATAGTCTCTGGGAGACTGGAGCACAAAATTGGGGAATGCTGGAAACTTACCGGTAACATTGGCAGCCAAGGATAACGGCTCCCGGCCAAGAGAGCGCAGGCTGTACCGACACTTGGGTACTGCCTGCTCATTACGATCAGCGTGGCAATGATTTGTTCTGTGCAGCGCTAATCTCAGAAGGAGGCCAAAGGTCGCCTTTGTCTCCTGCTCACAGTTGCCTTACGTGCTCCAAAAATATTAGCAGCCACCTGAAGTTTGTCAATTTTCTTTTGTTTATGACAGGAATGCAGGTAACAGAGATCTTATCAGAGATCATCTACAATCGTTGCAATGGAGTTCACCCATTGATTTACTGACCCACAAATGCTGTGGGCCTCCTGGAAAGCTGCGAGAAAATACAATCCCCCCCCCACCCCCATCACCGATGGGCAAAAAATGAAAGTTTAAAAGAACTCCCACTCACTGATTCTTTTGGCCCGGTCGCAGGAGGCTGCGCACCTCAAGATACACAGGGGGGAATAAATCCATTAAAGCCCAGGAATGGGCGGTAACTTTAGAAAAGTTTGAGATTTCGTGCTAGGCGCTAATGAATCACGCTGCACTCAAAATTAAGTCTCATTGCTCAAAGAAAGGTTTGGAGCGCTAAATCTAACGCTAATGGTTTAGCTCAGTGGCGTTACACTCAAAGCACTAAGCAATATCAACTGTAGTCTAATCGCACATCATCATTGCCACAGGCTCATTTCAGTTCTTAAAGGGGAGGTTCATTGATGCTGCAGAACTGCATTGTAGTGTAGCACTTGGATGTGTTGTGAGAATAAAAATGTCACTAATTTTTAGTAGTCACAACACTCCGGATATTAAACAACCTTTAAATGGCTGAATTCAACTGTTGTACAATGTCAAACTGACAAGGAAGCAGCGAAACAGCACTGACCTCACAGCTGTGAGTCATTACTCATGATCCCTTTAGGTAGCGCCCCTGGAGCCGGCATCTGCCTGCTTGACGTTTCTTCTCCCTGTCACTGTCGGGGTAAGGCGCGAAGGCAGGGAGCGACAATGAATTTTGCAGATCGGGTGCCCAGTGAGCATTGCACGTTAACTGATGTTGCAATCTGCCTGGCACTGAAGTCTCCGGTGCTAACTCATCGTGGCGGCGCTATGGGGCGGGGGGGAGGGGCCGGATTTGGCGTGCGTCGCTGGATTCGCCTCACCGCGGCGTTACTGCCTCAGTGCCCTGTTAGCGCCCCCACCAGGCACTAACTGGAGGCGCTGAAGTGTCGAATTCTTACCCCATAGTCTTTGACAAACAAGAAACAGAGTTTACCGATGCCATGGGCTGTGTTCAACAGAAATCGGTGCGGTCTTGACCTGCAAGAGCATCAGCAGGCCGGGGCCATTAGAGGGAGCAGCGTGCGGCGGCATACCACTGCAGGGAGCAGCGCGTGCTGCTGCAGGCGGGCGACGGCTGATTGCAATACGGGCAGGTGCAGCAGGAGCGGCGAGGTCGGGACGAAGGAGCGGTAAGAGTTCACAGAGGGGCCCAGGAGAGGCGAATATTCGGGGCCCAGAAGAGGCGAGGGCCCAGGGGCAGCACGGGCCAGCCCACACTGCGATACGTGCGCGCACTCGGTCCGTGCAGCAGAGCTGGTCTCCAGTCGTCTTGGTTAACCCTTGCCACTGGACCAGGACCGAGCTCTGTCAAGCCCGTGTGGTGGCTGGTGTGCAACGGCCACCACACGTTAAAAAAATCCACGCACAGGCATCTTCAAGATGTAGTTCAGGATCCGGAATATCATTGAAACACCTGTGAACTCATCCGTTTTCGGGGTGGTAGCAAGTCATCCTCGCTTCGAGGGACTGCCTATGATGATGATGGTTTATTTATTTGATAAAGGTGCAGTATCTATTTTTATGTTGAATATTAAAAGTCAATGAAGCAATGTGAGCAATAATACCTATTGAACAATTTTTTCAGGTGTAGTACATTATGTGCACTGGTGTGCAGTTAATTAAAGAACAAAGCCATGGCCCCTGGGGAGTCTGTTAGAGTGGTGCAACTTGTTAGCTGGAAAAATAAAAATATACAAAAAACTGAGATATCGCCGAGGTTGCTGATAAAAAATGGATTTATTTTCCTGCACTTTTACCATCCCCCGACCCCTCCCCATGACTAAACGGAGGGTTCACATGCAGACCATCAAACTATTGCAAACATTCACAATTGAATAAAAAAAACACCCATTGACTCAGTCAAGCTGCATATTAGTTGGGATTTAGCAACAAAAAAGCTGGATTCTGCACAGAAAGATAGAACAACGTTTTATGCTTATTTTGACCCCAAATACATTTTAATAACACACCAAATTTAAACATAGAGGAGATAACATGACATGGGCAAATACTGCATGTCTGAAATGCAAGCAGAACATTCCGGAAAAACACAGCGAGGAGATTAACTTTTGAGGGAGCAAGATGGGTTCATATTCTGGGTGCGACCCTTCATCAGAGCTCATCTGAGATGAAAACAGAACATTCTGGAAAGGCATGGTATGTCGGTCAGCATAAAGTGTCACACCCAAATTAGCCTGAGTTGGGACAGCGGAGGTAAAAAATAAAAATATACAAAAAACTGAGATATCGCCGAGTTTGCTGATAAAAAATGGATTTATTTTCCTGCACTTTTACCATCCCCCGACCCCTCCCCATGACTAAACGGAGGGTTCACATGCAGACCATCAAATTATTGCAAACATTCACAATTGAATAAAAAAAACACCCATTGACTAAGTCAAGCTGCATATTAGTTGGGATTTAGCAACAAAAAAGCTGGATTCTGCACAGAAAGATAGAACAATGTTTTATGCTTATTTTGACCCCAAATACATTTTAATAACACACCAACTTTGCTTCAGCTGCTCTGTGCCGAGGACGGGAACTATCAACCAGGGTTTACATCCCGAGTTCTGCTGGAAAGTGGGCCTGGGTGAATGTCCTGTTCGGTTGTGATCTTCAGCCATGATAAAGAGCCTGTTAGCACTCACCGTGAAGGCTCACACATTATGAATGGTCACTCGCGTGCAGTACTGGGGAGCTGCTGGAAACTTTGTCCGCCGTGGCTCAGTGGGTAGCACTCTCGCCTCGGAGTCAGAAGGTAGTTGGTCCACTCCAGAGACTTGAGCGCAAAAATCAAGGCTGTCACTCCAGTGCAGTGCTGAGGGAGTGCTGCACTGTCGGAGGTGCTGTCTTTCGGATGAGACGTTAAACCGAGGGCCCTGTCTGCCCTCTCATGTGAACATAAAAGGTCTTGTGGCTCTTTTTCGAAGGAAGAGCAGAGGAGTTATGCCCGGTGTCCTGGCCAATATTTATCCCTGTCCAACATCGCTAAAACAGATTATCTGGTCATTATCACATTGCTGTTTGTGGGAGCTTGCTGTGCGCATATTGGCTGCTGCATTTCCTACATTACAACAGTGACTATACCTCATAAACTATTTCATTGGCTGTAAAGTGCTTTGGGACATCCGGTGGTATTGAAAGTTGCTATATAAATCCAAGTCTTTCTTTAAGCAGAGCTCTGAACATTCCTCATTGTGATATACTACTGATACCTTACAGTGCCACCTTTAATTTTTTTATTCCTTAATTTATGTAGACAGGCAATATGTCAATCTTACCTCCTCCCATTTAGTCATTGAAAAATGAAATTTAAGTGAGCACCATATGTTTTAAATATATACACCAGTAACTACTTTGTTTAACCACCAGAGGGCTCATCCCCTGGAGTCCCACGGGATCCCACAATCCCTTTGGAGCACTTGTACATAAGGAGGCCTCACAGGCTGGAGAGGCACTCTGGAGACCTGTAATAAAGGACTACGGTCACACTTTATTTTGAGCTCACAATATCTGGCCAGACTCTTTATTCAATACATAACAACTGGCGACGAGATACAGATGACAAACCCCCACCGCAATGATGCAGAGAACAGTGGGCATCCTGGAGAAATTTTCAGAGGGAGATGATTAGGAAACCTTCGTGGAGCGACGTGACCAATACTTCGTAGCCAATGAGCTGGAAGGAGAAGCGAACGCTGCCAAACGAAGGGTGATTCTCTTCACCGTTTGCGGGGCACCAACGTATGGCCTCATGAAAAATCTGCTTGCTCCAGCGAAACCCACAGAGAAGTCATATGATGATTTGTACACACTGGTCCGGGAGCATCTAAACTGAAAGGAACACGTTCTGATGGCAAGGTACCGGTTCTACACGTACAAGAGGTCTGAAGGCCAGTAAGTGGCGAGCTACGTTGCCGAGCTAAGACGCCTTGCAGGACATTGCGAATTTGAAGGACATTTGGAACACATGCTCAGGGACGTTTTTGTACTTGGCATTGGCCATGAAGTAATACTTCGCAAACTTTTGACTGTAGAGACCCCAACCTTGAATAAAGCCATAGCGATAGCCCAGGCGTTCATCGCCACCAGTGACAATACCAAACAAATCTCTCAGCACACGAATGCTGCTACAAGTACTGTGAACAAAGTAATGTTGTTTTCAAATCGTAACGTACAGGGCAGGACTCACATGCCTGCAGCTGCACGTCCGCAGATGTCTGAGTCCACCATCAAGGGTGATGAATGCAAGGCCATTAATACCTTGTTGGTGTTGCGGAGGTGATCATCATTTCCATTCATGTTGCTTCAATGTTTACGTTTGCAAAGACTGTGGAAGAATGGGACATCTCCAACGTAATGTGCAGGCAAGCTGCAAACCCTGCTAATCCTGCAAACCACCATGTTGCAGAGGAGGACAGATCCACGGTGGATCACGGTGAATCAGAGCCTCAGACCGAGGAGGCAGAAGTATATGGGGTGCACACATTTATCACAAATTGTCCCCTGATAATGCTGAAGGTTAAAATAAATGGACTCCTGGTGTCAATGGAGCTGAACACGGCCGCGAGCCAGTCCATTATGAGCAAAAAGACTTTAGATAAATTGTGGTGCAGCAAGGTCTCAAGGCCAGTCCTGACTCCCATTCGCACAAAACTGAGAATGTACACAAAGGAACTGATTCCCGTAATCGGCAGTGCTACCGTAAAGGTCTCCTACGATGGAGCGGTGCACAAGTTACCACTCTGGGTGGTACCGGGTGATGGCCCCACACTGCTCAGCAGGAATTGGCAGGAAGATACGCTGGAACTGGGACGACGTCCGAGCGCTCTCATCTGTCGACGATACTTCATGTGCCCAGGTCCTAAACAAGTTCCCCTCGCTGTTCGAACCGGGCATCGGGAAGTTCCAAGGAGCAAACATGCAGATCCACCTGATTCCGGGGGCGCGACCCATCCATCACAAGGTGAGAGCGGTACCGTACATAATGAGAGAGAGGGTGGAGATCGAGCTGGACCGGCTGCAACGAGAGGGAATCATTTCGCCGATCAAATTCAACGAGTGGGCCAGTCCGATTGTTCCAATCCTCAAGGGAGACGGCACCATCAGAATCTTGGTGATTACAAAGTAACTATCAATCGTTTCTCCCTGCAGGATCAATACTCACTACCAAAGGCAGACAACCTATTTGCGACGCTGGCAGGAGGAAAAACATTCACGAAGCTGGACTTGACCTTGGCCTACATGACGCAGGAGCTGGAGGAATCATTGAAGGGCCTCACCTGCATCAACACGCACAAAGGTCTCTTCATTTACAACAGATGCCCATTTAGGATTCGATCAGCTGCGGCGATATTCCAGAGAAACATGGAAAGCTTATTGAAGTCGGTCCCGCGCACCATGGTCTTCGAGGACAACATCTTGGTTACAGGTTGGGACACCGTCAAGCACCTGCAGAACCTGGAGGAGGTTCTTAGTCGACTCAATCGCGTGGGGCTCAGGTTAAAATACTCGAAGTGCATTTTCTTGGCGCCTGAAGTGGAGTTCCTGGGGAGAAGAAACTTGGCGGACGGCATCAGGCCCACCGATTCGAAGACGGAGGCAATCGAGAACGCACCGAGACCACAGAACGTGACGGAACTGCGGTCGTTTCTGGAACTCCTGAACTACTTTGGTAACTTCTTACCGGGACTTAGCACACTGTTAGAACCACTACACGCTTTACTGTGTAAGGGAGACGAATGGGTATGGGGTAAAAGCCAAGAAAATGCGTTTGTAAAAGCTAGCAAACTGTTATGCTCAAATAAATTGCTTATGTTGTATGATCCATGTAAGCGTTTGGTACTAGCATGTGATGCGTCGTCATACGGTGTCGGGCGTGTATTGCAACAAGCTAATGAATCTGGGAAATTGCATGCGGTTGCTTATGCATCCAGAAGTCTGACTAAGGCTGAACGGGCCGACAGCATGATCGAAAAAGAAACATTAGTGTGTGTTTATGGGGTAAAAAAATGCACCAATATCTGTTTGGGCTCAAATTTGAATTGGAAACCGACCATAAGCCACTGATATCCCTTTTTTCTGAAAATAAAGGGATAAATACGAATGCAATGGCCCGCATCCAGAGATGGGTGCTCACATTGTCTGCATACAACTACGCCATCCACACAGGCCAGGCACAGAAAACTGTGCCGATGCTCTCAGTCGGCTGCCATTGCCCACCACGGGGGTGGAGATGGCACAGCCCACAGATTTAGTTATGGTAATGGAAGCATTCGAGAGTGAGCAATCACCTGTTACTGCCCGACAGATTAGAACCTGGACGAGCCAGGACCCCTTACTGTCCTTAGTAAAAAAACTGTGTGCTCCACGGGAGTTGGTCCAGTATCCTGTTAGAGATGCAGGAAGAAATAAAGCCATACCAGCGGCGCAAAGATGAAATGTCTATACAGGCAGACTGCCTTCTGCGGGGTAATTGGGTATTCGTACCCAAAAAGGGCAAGGACACTTTCATTAGTGATCTCCACGGTACCCACCCAGGCATTGTAATGATGAAAGCGATAGACAGATCCCACGTGTGGTGGCCCGGTATCGATGCTGACTTAGAGTCCTGCGTGCACAAATGTAATACATGTTCACAGTTAAGCAATGCACTCAGGGAGGCGCCACTAAGTTTGTGGTCTTGGCCTTCCAAACCGTGGTCCAGAGTCCATGTCTTGGGAAAAATGTTCCTAGTGGTTGTAGATGTGTACTCCAAATGGATTGAATGTGAGATAATGTCGGCAAGCACTGCTACCACTGAAAGCCTGCGGGCCATGTTTGCCACGCACAGCCTGTCTGATGTCCTTGTGAGTGACAATGGGCCATGTTTCACCAGTGCCGAGTTCAAAGAGTTCATGACACGTAATGGGATCAAACATGTCACATCTGCCCCGTTTAAACCATCATCCAATGGTCAGGCAGAGAGAGCAGTTCAAACTATCAAGCGGAGCTTGAAGGGGGTAACTGAAGGCTCACTGCAGACTCGCCTATCCCGAGTCCTGCTTAGCTACCGCACAAGACCCCACTCGCTCACTGGGATTCCCCCCGCTGAACTGCTCATGGAAAGGGCACTTAAGACAAGGCTCTTGTTAGTCCTCCCGATCTACATGAACAGGTAGAGAGCAGGTGGCTTCAACAGAATACATATCATGATCACTCAAATGTATCCTGCGAAATGGAGATTAATGATCCTGTATTTATGTTGAACTATGGACAAGGTCCCAAGTGGCTTCCCGGCACTGTCATGGCCAAAGAGGGGAGTAGGGTGTTTCTGGTCAAACTTTCAAATGGATCACCTATAGGAAACACTTGGACCAAACCAAACTCAGATTCACGGATTATCCAGAGCAACCCACAATAGACTCTACCTTTTTTGACCCTCCAACACACACACCAATGGCAACCGACCCAGCGGTTGACCACGAAGCAGAACCCATCACTCGCAGTAGCCTTGCTGGGCTGCCTCACCATGCCAGGCAGCCCAGCAAGGCCAGCTGCACAGCAGTCCAGCGAGGGCCTAACAAACGACTCACCAAAACCAGCATTTGCACCGAGACAATCAACCAGGGAAAGAAAGGCCCCAGATCGACTCACATTGTAAATAGTTACACTATTCACTTTTGGGCGGGGGGGGGGGGGTAGTGTTGTTATATATGTAAACCTGTAAATATCTTGTTTAACCATCAGAGGGCTCATCAGCTGGAGTCCCAAGGGATCCCACAATCCCTTGGGAGCACCTGCACATGGGGAGGCCTCACAGGCTGGAGAGGCACTCTGGAGACGTGTAATAAAGGATTACGGCCACACTTTACTTTGAGCTCACAGTATCTGGCCAGACTCTTTATTCAATACATTACACCATAGACATAACTTAAACCAGTACCCTGACAGTTAAAATGCTCTGAAGTGCCATATGCTGATTATAAAATATTTGTCATGAAATTTGTCATTAAATATAACTAATTTATAATGTTATAGTTAAATCAAAGCTGATCCCAAGTATCAAGAGGATCAGCAATGAGGAAGCATTGCATCCAAGAAGGGACATTATAGAGTTATATGAATAGAATGACATAAAATGTATAGCACATGTATCTGCTCACCCGCAGATGGAAGCAAATCATTCTCGATACGATATGATGATTGTTGTGTATGTATAACATAAGTATACTCCCTGTACACTTAATGTACAGTTCCATAATACTACTGGATGTATCTTCACACTAAATACACTATGCTTGTACCACCAGAGGGTGCAACTGGTGGAGACCCAGGGGTCACCTGTACACAACAGGTAACACGGTATAAAAGGAAACTCACCATGCTATACCCTCACTCAGGAGCTGTAATAAATGGACTAAGGTCATCACAGTTCAAGTACAATACCTTGCCTCATGGAGTTATTACTAGAGTGCTTACGGACACAATACTGATGATAGCACAGAAATAGGCCATTCGGCCCAACATGAACCTTGTCTTATTCTATTTAATTCATCGCACCCTAAAAACATGTTCTATTCCTTTCTACCTCATGTACGCATCTATGCTAGTTGCCTCAACCACTCCACGAGTTCCATATTCTCACCCTTCTCTGAGTAAATATGTTTCTCCTGAATTCCTTATTGGATTTATTAGTGAGTAACTTACATGAAATCATTAGAAATAAAAAAATCGAAATTTAAATGAAATAAAGAAACTGACGCCAAGGTTGTAAGAGAATAAGGCTGGGGTTCAGGTTGTGAAGGATCGTGGCCAGAAGGTACCTCATTGCACAGAGAGTGGCCAGGGAGTCGGAATGGGTTGCCAGGAAGAATATTGAACATTTAAAAAAATACCTCGATGCTGTAACGTTTAGATAGAACGGTTAATATACGGGAGGAATGAGATGAAATAGGATGAAAACTAAAAAAAAATTAGGGATAAGCGATTATAGAAACATAGAAACATAGAAAATAGGTGCAGGAGTAGACCATTTGGCCCTTCGAGCCTACACCACCATTCAATATGATCATGGCTGATCGTTCACCTCAGTATCTCGTTCTTGCTTTCTCTCCAACATAACATAATTAGCTTTATTATTTAAATAGAGAATATAAAAAAAAGTCAAAAATAAAGTTGATTGATTGCAATACATGGAAGAATAAAAGAAAACTTAGTCTGGATAAGCTGGAGAGAAAAGTTAGCATGTAATACAATTGAGGAAGAATGGGAAATATTTGTTTGGTTCCTGGAATGTGGGCGTCGCTGGCAAGGCTAGCATTTATTGCCCACATTTAAGTGTGAGATTGGTGCCACAAAGAAACATCCAAAGAAAGGAAAAAGGTCTGTATCTGGGCTTGTGGTTTCATGGATGAATAATCACATTCGTCTAAAAATTAAAAAATTAAAAATAAGCATATGAAAAGCGAAAGCTGAGAGAAGTACCATTATCGGCACAAAGTGATAAAGAGAGATGAGAGCTGAAGGGAGTATGAAAAAAAAACCTTACAGTCAACATAAAGGGAACCATCGCACTCACTAAAAATGAACATGGCACGACTATTATGCAGATAAGGAAATGACGGTTGTTTAATGAGTTCTTTACTCAGTATTTACAAAGGGTGTGAAGGAAATATTGCAAGTTTGTAAATGAGGAAGTAAAAAAGCAACAAGTAGATGCGTGTGTAAATTAAGAAATAGGCCTCAGGGGCTGAAGATGCTAGAATAGATGGGCCTGACACTCGATGGTGTGCAGCCCAGAATACTGAAGGATATTCAGTCAGGAAGTAATGGAGAAATTAACCATGATTTTTCAAAATTTATTTGGAGATGGGAACTGTGCCAAATGACTGGAAGGTCACAAATGTTCTATCCCTGTTAAAGAGGAGGGATAAGCCAAGCAACTCGTTAGCCTTACATCAGCGGCAGGGAAATTATTAAAGAATATCATTAAAAAATGAACACATAGAAGGGCATAGATGGATCAAAAAGTCAAAATTAATTTGTGAAGAGAGAGTTATGTTTTATTAACTTGATAGAAATTTTTTAACATAGGTACATTAGGAACAGGCATCGGCCAATCCATCAGATCAGCGATTGTTGTGTCTTAATTCCTTAATTCCATTTGCCCACATTTGATTTAAAAAATATATCTTTTAACAACAGAGTTAGAGAACTAGGGCTCAATTTTTCCCAGTATTTGCGCCGTTTTTTTTGGATCAGGCTACTTTTTCTGGCCTAACTTAAAAATCCCCAGTTTCCCCAATCAATTTGTACCAGCGTAACTCAGTTAGTTATGAATTTTTTAAGTCAGTTTTTTTTTCAGCCAAACGGGGCGTAACCAGCCACCTGCACTAATTCTGGCCATTTAGGGAAGTTTGGCCATTGAGAGTTACTCCAGTTCTGAATAGGCCAGTGTATGTGGCCTGTCCTGAAAAACCTTACATAGAGTTAAGGAAATCGGCGCAGGTAAGGAAATCGGCGTAGCAGATGCCCGGTCACACTGAAAGAATTGAAAAACACATAGCAGCAACTTACCTCCAACCCGCCCGAAGGTTGCAGAGAGAGAGCGAGAGAGGAGAGAGAGACCGCGGTGACAGCCCTTCGGGCGGGGTTGCAGGTAAGTTGCGTTTTTCAATTCTTTTAATGTGTTGGGAGGTGGCTGTATGCTTTACTTTACAGGCCTCAGCTCGCATTGTGTCCCTGTGTCCCTGGTTACCATGGCAACCCGATCTTTTTGGCACAGATCAAGGCTCCACCCCCCAAAACTAAAGGTCGGGTTAGGCCACGCCAAAATGAAGAGATCCAACGGGTGTCATGTATCCTACATGGCTACTGTTGGTACTATCACAAGGTGTGCCACCAGAGGGCACAGCAGTGGGAGACTTGTAGGTTACCTGTACAGGTGTGCCTGGTCTAATATAAAAGGCAGGCCACCAGGTGTGATGCTCACTATGGAGTTAACAAATAAAGGACTAAGGTCACTACAGTTCAATTTTCAACACATTGCCTCGTGGAGTCATTATTAGAGCATTCAAAGACACAACAATTGTCGACGATATCACAGACTTTCACGCGAAAATGGCTACCCTTGGTACGATGCAGCAGTTTGCCGATGGTGATGATTGGGATGCCTTTGTGGAGAGGCTCGACCATTTCTTCACGGCAAACAACCTGGCAGGAGACAACACAGCCACACTAGCTGATAAGCGCAGAGCTATCCTGCTAACCAGTTGCGGGCCCACCATCTATGGCCTCGTCAGGGACTTGCTGGCATCAGCGAAGACAACGACCAAGACCTATGAGGAGCTCGTAACCCTGATCCATGAGCAACTCAAGCCCATCGTGGCCCTTCAAATCAACCTGCTGCCTGACCTGCTATGTGTGAGAGTACTCATGCCACCTATCCTGCCCCCTCCTGTGCTGCTAAACATTTGACTATTCTGATATATTTTGCAGAAGATTATGCCAATCCTGAAGATTCTGAAGATCCAGAAGAAGAACCAGAAGAACCAGATGCAGATGATCCAGACCAAGGGTGGCTGCAGGCGTGGACTGAAATGTCTTCAGGGGATATTTTAGAACTTAATATTTATGAGCCCACATCAACGGACATCAGTGTTTCAAACCCTTGCATAGGTTCTGGTTCCACCTTCCATGGTTTCACAGATTCCGACATTGCAGGTCCCAGTGGTGCTGCTGGTGTAATGCCCACTGCCCCACCATCCCAGCCTGCACCTCCCACTGGAGTGCTGCCCGATGCAAGACCCAAGGTCCCACCATTCCAGAGCGCGGCTTCCACTGGAGTGCTGCCATTTGTAACACCCAGGGTCCCACCGTCCCAGTCCGCAGCTCCCACTGGAGTACTGCCATTTGGAACATCCAGGGTCCTACAGTCCCAGCCCGCGGCTCCCACTGGAGTGGTGCCGCGAGGCAGACCCAGGCAGAGGAGAAGGAGATTGGAAACACGCTTTTTTCTGAGATGCAGCATGCAACAGATGTGGCTCAGGTTGTGGCATTGGGTGTGAAGAGCAATGACCTTATCCGATCACTCGTGGGCAGCGTCAGTGTCGTGGGTGAAGAGGTAATGGTACTGACGGGAGAAATAGCAGTAATGACACGGGAAATGAGGGAGGGAATGTCCGAGGGAGTGCAAGTGACGGCACAGGCTGTCAGGGAGGGGATGCAAGTGACGGCACAGGCCCTCATGGAGGTAGCTGCTGCAATAAGGGCACACAGCCCCGCCAATCAAATGACACCCCCATGAAGAAGTGAACATTCACAGAGATGTGGATGAGAGATGGTTGCAGCCTTTCTTTGCTGCTTTTGTTCTTGTTCTTGATGTAACTGTAGTAACTTTTTTCAAATTGAAATTGTTTTGTAAGTTTTGTAACTTTACAACTTATAAGTGATCTTAGGGTTTTTAAGTGATCTTATAGTGTAAATGTTCTCACATTTTGTAACTTATTTAATTTTGCACCTAAAAAGTGATCCTGAATTTTCAGTGATCTTAAGAGTGTAAGATTTTTCACATTGAAATTGTTTTGTAACTTTTGTAACTTTACAAGTTTTTAAGTGATCTTAAAAAGTAAAGTTTGATACAACAAATATTTTATTACACTAACGGAACTTTTCAATAAAATATTTTTTCATTAAAACTGAATCATGTTCCATTAAAACAACACAATATAGGAACAACTACAAAAAATAAACATGTCCAAGCGCAACAGTTGTCGCAGAGCCCTCAGGCATCAGTAATTGAAGCAAACCGAACAATCTGCACCTGGGCAGGACTGGAACCAATGTCCTCGGAGGTGTGTTTGCTAGTGCTGCTGGGGAGGGGTTAAACTAATATGGCAGGGGGATGGGAACCTATGCAAGGAGACAGAGGGAAGTAGAATGGGGGCAGAAGCAAAAGATAGAAATAAGAAAAGTAAAAGTAGAGGGCAGAGAAACCCAAGGCAAAAATCAAAAAGGGCCATATTGCAGCAAAATTCTAAAAGGGCAAAGTATGTTAAAAAGACAAGCCTGAAGGCTCTGTGCCTCAATGCGAGGAGTATTCATAATAAGGTGGATGAATTAACTGCACAGGCAGCAATTAATGAATATGATATAATTGGCATCACGGAGACATGGCTCCAGGGTGACCAAGGCTGGGAACTCAATATCCAGGGGTATTCGACATTCAGGAAGGATAGACAGAAAGGAAAAGGAGGTGGGGTGGTGTTGTTGTTTAAAGAGGAAATTAAGGAAGGACATTAGTTTGAATGATGTGGAATCTGTATGGGTGGAGTTGCGGAATACCAAAGGGCAGAAAATGCTAGTGGGAGTTGTGTACAGACCACCAAACAGTAGTAGTGAGGTTGGGGACAGCATTAAACAAGAAATTCGGGATGCATGCAATAAAGGTACAGCAGTTATCATGGGCGATTTTAATCTACATATAGATTGGGCTAACCAAACTGGTAGCAACACGGTGGAGGAGGATTTCCTGGAGTGTATTAAGGATGGTTTTCTGGACCAATATGTCGAGGAACCAACAAGAGGGCTGGCCATCCTAGACTGGGTGATGTGTAATGAGAAAGGATAAATTAGCAATCTTGTTGTGCGAGTCCCCTTGGGGAAGAGTGACCATAATATGGTAGAATTTTTTATTAAGATGGAGAGTGACACAGTTAATTCAGAGACTAGGGTCCTGAACTTAAGGAAAGGTAACTTCGATGGTATGAGACGTGAATTGGCTAGAATGGACTGGCGAGTGATACTTAAAGGGTTGATGATGGATAGGCAATGACAAACATTTAAAGATCACATGGATGAACTTCAACAATTGTACATCCCTGTCTGGAGTAAAAATAAAACGAGGAAGGTGGCTCAACCGTGGCTAACAAGGGAAATTAAGGACAGTGTTAAATCCACGGAAGAGGCATATAAATTGGCCAGAAAAAGTAGCAAACTGGAGGACTGGGAGAAATTTAGAATTCAGCAGAGGAGGACTAAGAGTTTAATTAGGAGGGGGAAAATAGAGTATGAGAGGAAACTTGCCGGGAACATAAAAACTGACTGTAAAAGCTTCTATAGATATGTGAAGAGAAAAAGATTAGTGAAGACAAACGTAGGTCCCTTGCAGTCAGATTCAGGTGACTTTATAATGGGGAACAGAGAAATGGCAGACCAGTTGAACAAATACTTTGGTTTTGTCTTCACGAAGGAAGACACAAATAACCTTCCGTAAGTACTAGGGGACCGAGGGTGTAGGAGAAGGAGGAACTGAAGGATATCTTTATTAGACGGGAAATTGTGTTAGGGAAATTGATGGGATTGAAGGCCGATAAATCCCCGGGGCCGAATAGTCTGCATTCCAGAGTACTTAGGGAAGTGGCCCAAGAAATAGTGGATGCATTGGTGATCATTTTCCAGCAGTCTATCGACTCTGGATCAGTTCCTATGGACTGGAAGGTAGCTAATGGAACACCACTTTTTAAAAAAGGAGGGAGAGAGAAAACGGGTAATTATAGACCGGTTAGCATAACATCAGTAGTGGGGAAAATGGTGGAATCAATTATTAAAGATGAAAAAGCAGCGCATTTGGAAAGCAGTGACAGAATCGGTCCAAGTTAACATGGATTTATGAAAGGGAAATCATGCTTGACAAATCTTCCAGACTTTTTTGAGGATGTAACTAGTAGAGTGGACAAGGGAGAACCAGTGGATGCAGTATATTTGGACTTTCAAAAGGCTTTTGACAAGGTTCCACACAAGAGATTGGTGTGCAAACTTAAAGCATATGGTATTGGGTGTAATGTACTGACGTGGACAGATAACAGGTTGGCAGACAGGAAGCAGAGAGTTGGGATAAATGGGTCCTTTTCTGAATGGCAGGCAGTGACTAGTGGAGTGCAGCAGGGCTCAGTGCTGGGACCCCAGCTATTTACAATATACATTAATGATTTGGATGAAGGAATTGAGTGTAATATCTCCAAGTTTGCAGATGACACTAAACTGGGTGGCGGTGTGAGCTGTGAGGAGGACGCTAAGAGGCTGCAGAGTGACTTGGACAGGTTAGGTGAATGGTCAAATGCATGGCAGATGCAGCATAATGTGGATATCCACATGTGAGGTTATCCACTTTGGGGGCAAAAACACGAAGGCAGAATATTATCTGAATGGCGGCAGATTAGGAAAAGGGGAGGTGCAATGAGACCTGGGTGTCATGGTACATCAGTCATTGAAAGTTGGCATGCAGGTACAGCAGGCGGTGAAGAAGGCAAATGGTATGTTGGCCTTCATAGCTAGGGGATTTGAGTATAGGAACAGGGAGGTCTTACTGCAGTTGTACAGGGCCTTAGTGAGGCATCACCTGGAATATTGTGTTCAGTTTTGGTCTCCTAATCTGAGGAAGGATGTTCTTGCTATTGAGGGAGTGCAGTGAAGGTTCACCAGACTGATTCCAGGGATGGCTGGACTGACATATGAGGAGAGACTTGATCGACTGGGCCTTTATTCACTGTAGTTTAGTAGGATGAGAGGGGATCTGATGGGACTGGACAGGTTAGATGTTGGAAGAATATTCCCGATGTTGGGGAAGTCCAGAACCAGGTGACACAGTATTAGGATAAGGGGTAAGCCATTTCGGACTGAGATGAGGAGAAACTTCTTCATTCAGGCACTTGCATGCTTTCTTGATCGTCATCATCATCCTCATCCTGCTCTTCCAAATTACTATCATCAGGCACTCTCCCCTCATGTGGGTCTTCTGGTTCCACTACCAATTCCTGCTGCCTCATGATGGCTAAGTTATGCAGCATGCAGCACACAACAGTGAACTGACAATCTTAGGAGAGTATTGCAAGTGGCCTCCGGAATGGTCCAGGCATCTGAAGCGCTGTTTCAAGATACTGATGGTCCTCTCTATGATGCTGCGTGTCGCAATGCACGACATGTTGTACTGATGGTCAGCTTCCGTCCATGTTACACCTAAGGGCATCATGAGCCAGGCGGTGAGGCCATACCCTTTATCTCCCAGTAGCCAGCTTCTGCTCAAACATGTAGGATGAACGCATCATGGGGTGCTGTCAGAGTATCTCGCATCGACTGACATGATGCGCTGCTTGTCGTCACACACGAGTTGCACATTAATGGAGTGGAAACCTTTTTTATTCCTGTACTGCTCGGAATCCTCCACAGGTGCTCGCAAGGCGCTGTGGGTACTGATACGTCCTTACTATACAGTATAAATGCACACAAGGCCCATGCTTGAGAGAAGGTCAGTCTGTGACCTGTCTTTTATTCCTTAGCGCTCAAGTGATGAAGGTGGGTGGAGCTTCCCCTTTTATACCTGAAGGTCCAGGTTAGGAGTGTCTCCCACCTAGTGGTCAGTGTTCTCACGGTGTACAACTTAGGTCAGATTATACATGGATTACAATGCTGGTTGAATACATGACATCACCTCCCCCGCCAAAGTCTTATTGGGATCACAGGTTGAGTCTCTCTGGTGGTTTACGCTCCCTTGTAGAGCGCCTGAGTTGGGGCTCCGGTTGTTGGGCGCTGGCCTGAGTGTCTGCTGTTTGCGGTGCCTCAGGCCTGTCCGGACTGTCCACAGTGACTGGGCTCTCCTCCCTTTGGTTCCGGTGTTCGGTCACCTGTGGTGGAGTGAACTCTATATCGTGTTCTTTCTCTGCTTCTTCTATGGGGTTGCTGAACCTCCTTTTTGTTTGATCCACATGTTTGCGGCAGATTTGTCCATTGGTAAGTTTAACTACCAGAATCCTATTTCTCTCTTTGGCAATCACAGTGCCTGCGAGCCATTTGGGCCCTGCAGCGTAGTTGAGGACAAAAACAGGATCATTTACATCAATATATCACGCCCTCGCATTCCTGTCATGGTAGTCATATTGTGACTGGCGCCTGCTCTCGACAATTTCTTTCATGGTGGGGTGTATAAGGGATAACCGGGTTTTGAGCGTCCTTTTCATTAGTAGCTCTGCGGGTGGAACCCCTGTGAGCGAGTGTGGTTGGGATCTATAGGCCAACAGGAGGCGTGATAAGCGGGTTTGTAGGGAACCCCCTTGGATTCTGAGCATCCCCTGTTTGATTATCTGCACTGCTCGTTCTGCCTGGCCGTTTGAGGCCGGCTTGAACGGTGCCGTTCTAACATGGTTAATTCCATTGCCTGCCATGAAGTCCTGGAATTCAGTGCTTGTGAAGCACGGGCCATTGTCGCTGACCAAGATGTCCGGTAGACCGTGGGCGGCGAACATTGCCCGTAGACTTTCTACCGTGGCAGAGGATGTGCTTGAACTTAAAATGTCGCACTCGATCCATTTGGAGTAGGCATCTACTACAACCAAAAACATTTTCCCCATGAAAGGACCTGCGTAGTCCCCATGGATGCGTGACCAAGGCTTTGCGGGCCATGGCCAGGGGCTAAGGGGGGCTTCCCTGGGCGCATTGCCCAGCTGGGCACACATGTTGCACCTGCGAACACAAAGTTCCAGATCTGTGTCTATTCCTGGCCACCAAACGTGTGACCTGGCAATTGCCTTCATCGTGACAATGCCCGGGTGCCCATTGTGGAGTTCTCTGATGAACACCTCTCTGCCCATCTGGGGCATGACTACGCAGTTTCCCCACAGTAGGCAATCGGCCTGAATCGAGAGTTCATCCTTGCGCCTGTGAAATGATTTAAATTTCTCAGGGCATGCCCTGTACGTGGCTGCCCAGTCCCCATTCAGACACATTTCTTGACGAGAGACAATAGCGGGTCTCTATTTGTCCAGGCTTTAATCTGACGGGCTGTCAAGGGTGAGCCTTCGCTTCCGAAAGCTTCAACAGCCATGACCATCTCAGCAGCATGCTCGGTCGCCCCCTCAGTGGTGGCTAGTGGGAGCCTGCTGAGTGCATCGGCGCAGTTTTCGGTGCCCGGTCTGTGCCGAATTGTGTAGTCATAGGTGGCTAACATGAGTGCCCACCTCTGTATGCGGGCCGATGCGTTTGCATTTATGGCCTTGTTGTCGGCCAAAATGGACATTAGGGGTTTGTGATCTGTCTCCAGCTCAAATTTCCTGCCAAACAGGTACGGATGCATTTTCTTTACCGCATATATACATGCGAGCGCCTCCTTTTCTACCATCCCGTAGCCCCTTTCTGCCTGGGACAGGCTTCTGGAGGCATAAGCTACCGGCTGTAACTGACCCTTGGCATTGACATGCTGCAACACACACCCGACACCATAGGACGACGCATCGCACGTTAACACATGTTTCTTACATGGGTCATATAGCGTTAACAGATTGTTGGAACATAACAAATTGCGTGCTCTATTAAAAGCCCTTTCCTGGCTGTCCCCCCAGACCCATTCATGCCTTTGTGTAGGAGCACGTGTAGCGGCTCTAGCAGCATGCTCAATTTGGGAAGAAAGTTACCAAAATAGTTCAGGAGCCCCAGGAACGAACGCAGCTCCGTCGTGTTACGGGGTCTGGGTGCTCTCTGGATCGCTTCCGTCTTGGACGCAGTAGGGCTGATCCCGTCTGCTGCTACCCTCATCCCCAGGAATTCTACCTCTGGAGCTAGGAAGACGCGCTTCGCCTTTTTCAGTCGCAGACCTACCCGGTCCAGTCTGCGTAGCACCTCCTCCAGGTGGAGGTGTTCTTCGGTATCGTAACCCATAATGAGGATGTTGTCCTGAAAAACCACCGTCCCTGGGATCGACTTGAGGAGGCTTTCCATATTTCGTTGGAAGATCGCGGCGGCCGAGCGAATCCCGAGCGGACATCTGTTGTACTCAAACAACCCCTTGTGTGTCGTGATGGTGATCAGCTTCTTCGACTCACTCGCCAGCTCCTGGGTCATGTAAGCTGAGGTCAGGTCCAATTTTTAAAAAAGTTTGCCACCGGATAGTGTCGCAAAGAGGTCCTCCGCTCTCGGTAGCGGGTACTGGTCTTGGAGTGACACCCGATTGATGGTGGCCTTATAATCGCCACATATCCTGACCGGCCCATCAGCCTTGAGCACCGGCACAATTGGGCTCGCCCAGTCACTGAATTCGACTGGCGAGATGATGCCTTCCCTCAGCAGGCGGTCCAATTCGCCTTCTATCTTTTTCCGCATCACGTACGGCACCGCTCTGGCCTTGTGGTGTACTGGTCTGGCGTCTGGGTTTATGTGAATCACTACCTTGGCCCCCATGAAAGTGCCAATGCCGGGTTGAAATAATGAGTCAAATTTGCCCAGGATCTGTGAGCATGATACTCGCTCCACAGAGGAAATTGCATTGACATCGCTCCATTTCCAGTTCATGACAGCAAGCCAACTCCTCCCCAGTAGTGCGGGACCGTCCCCTGGGACAATCCAGAGTGGCAGTCTGTTCTCCGAATCTTTGTGGGTCACGACTACCATGGTGCTGCCTAGCACCGGAATGATCTGCTTTGTGTAAGTCCGTAGCTGTGCATCAATCGGTGATAATTTTGGCCTCCTGGCCTTGGATGCCCACAACTTTTCAAACTGTTTGATACCCATCAGGGACTGGCTGGCACCCGTGTCTAACTCCATTGATACTGGGATGCCATTGATGAGCACTTTCATCATTATTGGTGGCATCCTGGTGTATGAACTGTATACGTGCTCCACATGAACTCGCTGAACTTCAGCTTCCAGCGATTTCCCCCAATGTCCATTTCTGCAGGTATTTTGCTCATCTCTGCAAACTCCGGCCTCCACGCCTCCAGCATGAGTTGCGGTTTGAAACAAAAGGTCCCTTGCCAGTCGATCGTCCCTGACTGCCCCTGTTATTGTCCTTGAGTGCACCATTAACAGGTGTTGATGGCCCAATTACTGGCCGCATTGTCCCTTGCAATGGCGTGAATCGCTGTTCAGCTTGCCATTGTCTCTGTCGAACTCCCCCTCTGGGTTCGACTACATGTTGGGGCATGCCTGACTGCCCTTGTCTGCCTGGAGAACTGTGTGCTGCTTTAACAATGATGAATCTCTGTCCCAACTATTCCTTAACAGTACCTCTCGTCTGTTCTGCTTGTGGCCATGCTCGCGTGGTTTAAATCCCAGTTTCTTGTCGCCATTGATACATCCTTACTATACAGTATAAATGCACACGAGGCCCATGCTTGAGAGAAGGTCAGTCTGTGACCTGTCCTTTATTCCTTAGCACTCAAGTGATGAAGGTGGGTGGAGCTTCCCCTTTTATACCTGAAGGTCCAGGTTAGGAGTGTCTCCCACCTAGTGGTCAGTGTTCTCACGGTGTACAACTTAGGTCAGTTTATACATGGGTTACAATGCTGGTTGAATACATGACAGGTACAAACAATGCAACCCTGTAACTTTGGGAAGCCAGAAATCCTGGAGAAGCCCACAGCTCTGTCATGCATTGCTTGGCCGGTCATTGGAAACTAGATGAAGTCATTCCTTTGCGCATACAGTGCAGCCGTGACCTGGTAAAAGCAGGCATGTATTGCACTTTGAGAGATGGCGCACATATCTCCAACTGTAGCTTGAAACGATCCCGAGGCGTAGAAGGCAAGTGCAGCTGTTACCTTCACTTCAACAGACAAGGCAGTCGGCGTTCTGCTTCTCGGCTGTAAATCTGCTCTCAGCATATCACAGATCTCAACGACAACTTCTCTGCGGAAACGCAGTCTTTTGACACAATCAGCCTCGCTCATGTCCAGATACGGATGCCTGGCTCGATATTGCCAATGTGGGTAAGGCCTCCTGTCCATCAACCTATGGGCTATGACGTTCCTGGTGCGGTGAGCTCTAATCAATTCTCTCCTATGCAGTGAATTGATGGAGAACCATTGCATAATCTGTGGTGTTGATAATGCAACACCCATACTTGAAGTACAAATTAAACTTTTAAACTTTTAAACTTGCTGGCTGGCTGGCTGGCTGGCTCCATCTCCTGGTGCTTTGCACGCCTCCCCTATGCCCTGGCCGAATGGCCGAACTTGTCTTTGCAGCTCGGAGCCAGCTGCTGCAGGGATGTACTGTCGTCGCTCTCGCCTCACGCCGTCCCTGTCCACTGGCCGAACGGCCGAACTCGCAAACAGCTTAGTGCCTGCTGCTACTTCAAACAGGTAGGAAAATTTAATTTATTTTTTATTTGATTTATTTATAATTTATTATTCATGATGACTCTTTATTTGTAAAAGTGAAATGTTAAATGCTTGTAAAATTCCCTAACTTCACTCTAACTTTCCTTCCCCCCCACCCCCAGCACCACCGCCCCCCCACCCCCATCCATCTCTCGTTCCCTGTGCCCAATTTATCAAGTGTAGGCAAGGTATTTCTGAGTGTACAAAAATCTACACTTACTCCATTCTAAGTTAGTTTGGAGTTAGTTTTCGCTGCCTAAACTTGCAAAACAGGCGTAAGTGGCTGGACACGCCCCCTTTTGAAAATCAACTGTTCTAAAATGAAACTATTCTAACTCGCTAGAATTGGAGCAAACTAAATGTCGAGAATTGCAATTTCTAAGATGCTCCATTCGAAACTAGTTGCTCCAGTTGCCGAAACTTGAGCCCAAAATGTGTAACTAACGATCAGTGTTGTGTACATGCAACCTGCGAGGAAAAGTCACGCGATCGCGATCGGAGCTCCAGAGTATCCACAATAAGTAATGAAACGTTGTGCGATGTAGGATTTCAACTGCACGCAGCTAATGCAGCGGGCAAACACCCATCGGGAGCATACGGGTCCAGCGAGCTATCCAATACTGTAGCCTGCATCCCTGGGACCAGATTTATGCACCAGGGAGTGTGGCCACAAGCAGCCAATACACACGAGCTGCAGAGCAAGCGATCACAGGGGCAACGACACCGGTATCGATACCCTGCCCCTGATCGACCCAATGGCACCAATCGCCACGAGCAAAGGCACAGTCCCCAGTCCCCATCACCACCAAGGCCCTACCCAGAAACGAAAGGTCACTTGCTACAGTCCCCCCAAAGAGGACCGTGACCAGCCAGGATCCCAAACCAAACAACGCCCAGGCTAGCGAGTCAGCAGTTCCCTGTGCACTGTTAGACGATAGTTCCTCAGGGAGCAGCAGCGACCCAGGGTGCAAAGAAAGGACAGGGAGGTCACAGGCATCTGTGAACCTGCCCGATGCTAGGAGCAACGGCAAAGGCCCCGAGAGCTGGCAACTTGAGCAAACCGGGTTTCCACTGCCAGCACTGGGCACCGCGCTGCCACCAGACTGCAGGGACACCATCCAGCAGTTCTGGAACTAGTCTGTCCTTACGCATCAGTCACCACATCGATAATGTATCTCACCAGTCTAAAGTACTTGTCTCACAACGGAATCACAAATGTCATGCAAACTTGTTTCTCTGAACTTTAATATATATGAACGCAATTAGCCTCCGGCATAATCTATATGTGCGGGGGTGGGGGACAGAATGGAGTCGTCAGGGAAACACACAAACAGCAACCACCAGCACGGTACTGCTCCAAACACTCACGCAAGATTGGAACAACCTGCCAAGGGTCAACCAGATAGAGCCCAGATAGAGTTAAGCCCAGAGCACAGTCAATGCAGAGGTGATTTGCACTAAAGGCTCAGGGGAGAGTAATGTCATGTATCCTACATGGCTACAGTTGGTACTATCACAAGGTTTGCCACCAGAGAGCACAGCAGTGGGAGACTTGTAAGTTGCCTGTACAGGTGTGCCTGGCCGAGTATAAAAGGCAGGCCACCAGGTATGATCCTCACTCTGGAGTTAACAAATAAAGGACTAAGGTCACTATAGTTTAAGCACAACACATTGCCTCGTGGAGTCATTATTAGAGCATCCAAAGACACAACAACAGGGAAACTTACAATACTTTTGGTTGGGCATACTTGGGCTCCAAAAAACCAGGCGTAACTTTTCAAGTACACCAAAAAAATGCTTTGGGGAAAATTGAGCCCACAGCAGGTAAGTCTTACAGTGCAAGCCAATGTCGTCTAGTTGTTGCTTTGTTGATGGCTCCTGGGCTGGACGCTCCTTACTGAACTTCTCCTCTCTTCAACTGTATCCTTAGTCATCCATTGGCATCTGCAGTGTATTTGCTTCATGGGTTCTTTGCTTAAGAATTCACAGTTACACATTTGCTGTAAAGAACTAGCTAGTTTATTAGCAAAGGTTTAACAATCAAACTGAACACCTCCCGGTTCATCCACCAGGCTCACAACTGCATGCCTCATTGTAGAGAACCTGAACTCAATTAACTGGGGTTTTATTGAGTCTTGTGAACATCACGTGACTGGCTAAGCCATTCATAGTGCAACAGCTCCACAACTATTTTAGATAGAACTTTTAAATCAAGTACCCCCTTTTAAGTAGAACCCACAAATTTCCAAATTAACTGAGAACTTTGCCAAATTAAATTAAAAATCTGTTCGCGGGTTGGGGGGGGTGGGGTGGTGATGATGCACTCCAGTCCCTCCGGTGCCCACCTCTCGCGGAAGGCTGCGAGTGTACCGGTGGACACCGCGTGCTCCATCTCCAGGGACGCCCTGGTGCAAATGTAACCGCGGATGAGAGGCAGGCAGTCGGGCTGAACAACCCCCTCGACCGCCCGCTGCCTGGACCGGTTAATGGCCAACTTGGCCAGGCCCAGGAGCAGTACTACAAGGAGGGCAACGGCTCCACAAGCCTGTGAGCATGCTCACAAGTGCGTACATTACACCATCCTTTGCTCTTTTTTCCCCCAATCTGCTTTCACCCATTGCTTCAGATACCCTGACTCTGATAGTGAAGGCATTTCAGCCCAAACTACAAGTTTAAAGCCACACCTGCAGAGTCGCCTGGCTCAAGTGTCTTTGTTCTCACTGAGCTCTATCAACTGCTGGAACTCTGCTAAACTTCACTTCCATCACCTGGATTCCTCTGCCAACAGGAATACGCTGCTCTACTGATTGCACTGTTTGACTCGGCTGCTGTGACTCTGCTCTGCTATTCAGTCACTTCAAGTTTTAAGCTGCTGAATTTGTTTCTCAAATTGGTTTCGATCTCCTGGACTTCTCTGGATATCTAGACTACGTTTCTGCTTTGAACTGCACTGGATTTCACCACTACGCTTCTGCACTGGACTGCACTGGATTACACTGTAACACTCACCTGCTGTGTCTCTAACACGGCTGCTCAAAGATGTTTTTTTTAAATAACTGCGGCCGTCTCTCTGCTGAACTGGTTCTGCTGGATTTTCAGTTTGTTGGTTTCTGGCGAACAGCTGCTGTTTCACATCTGGGGGGAGGAGAGCATGCCGGGGGATCTCAGAGATGCAATAATCGTGACCATCTTTTAAAAAAAGGGGACAAGTCCGACTGCGGCAACTACAGAGGAATCTCCCTGCTATCAGCCACTGGGAAAGTTGTCGCTAGAGTCCTCCTCAACTGTCTTCTTCCCGTCGTCGAGGAGCTCCTCTCAGAGTCACAGTGCGGGTTTCTTCCCTTATGAGGCACAACGGACATGATTTTCGCAGTGCGACAGCTGCAGGAAAAATGCAGAGTACAGCGCCAGCCCTTGTAATGGCCTTCTTCGATCTTACAAAGGCCTTTGACACTGTTAACCGCGAGGGTCTATGGAGCGTCCTCCTCCGTTTCAGATGCCCCCAAATGATCGTCACCATCCTCCACCTGCTCCACGATGACATGCAGGCCATAATCCTTGGCTGGCTAACAGAGAGCAGAGAGTCGGAATAAATGGGTCCTTTTCGGGTTGGAAATCGGTGGTGAGTGGTGTGCCACAGGGATCGGTGCTGGGACCACAACTGTTTACAATATACATAGATGACCTGGAAGAGGGGACAGAGTGTAGTGTAACAAAATTTGCAGATGACACAAAGATTAGTGGGAAAGCGGGTTGTGTAGAGGACACAGAGAGGATGCAAAGAGATTCAGATAGGTTAAGCGAATGGGCTAAGGTTTGGCAGATGAAATACAATGTCGGAAAGTGTGAGGTCATCCACCTTGGAAAAAAAACAGTAAAAGGGAATATTATTTGAATGGGGAGAAATTACAACATGCTGCGGTGCAGAGGGACCTGGGGGTCCTTGTGCATAAATCCCAAAAAGTTAGTTTGCAGGTGCAGCAGGTAATCAGGAAGTTGAATGGAATGTTGGTCTTCATTGCGAGAGGGATGGAGTACAAAAGCAGAGAGGTCCTTCTGCAACTGTATAGGGTATTGGTGAGGCCGCACCTGGAGTACTGCGTGCAGTTTTGGTCACCTTACTTAAGGAAGGATATACTAGCTTTGGAGGGGGTACAGAGACGATTCACTAGGCTGATTCCGGAGATGAGGGGGTTACCTTATGAAAATAGATTGAGTAGACTGGATCTTTACTCGTTGGAGTTCAGAAGGATGAGGGGTGATCTTATAGAAACATTTAAAATAATGAAAGGGATAGACAAATAGAGGCAGAGAGTTGTTTCCACTGGTCGGGGAGACTAGAACTAGGGGGCACAGCCTCAAAATATGGGGGAGCCAATTTAAACCGAGTTGAGAAGGAATTTCTTCTCCCAGAGGGTTGTGAATCTGTGGAATTCTCTGCCCAAGGAAGCAGTTGAGGCTAGCTCATTGAATGTATTCAAATCACAGATAGATAGATTTTTAACCAATAAGGGAATTAAGGGTTATGGGGAGCGGGGGGGTAAGTGGAGCTGAGTCCACGGCCAGATCAGCAATGATCTTGTTGAATGGTGGAGCAGGCTCGAGGGGTTAGATGGCCTACTCCTGTTCCTAATTCTTATGTTCTTATGTTCTTATGTCTGTCCCAGCTGTGACAGAGTCTGTGGCTCTCGTATTGGACTGTTCAGCCATCAAAGAACTCACTTCAGGAGTGGAAGCATGTCTTCTTCCATTCCGGGGGACTGCCTATGATGATGATGTCCGGTGACTCCTTCCACTGGTTTTCAGCTTTGCTGGTCGCTGGCTTGTGGTTTTACATTTTCTCTGCCGCTTTGATCTACGGTGGCTCCAACTTGCAACATTTCGCCATCATCTTTACGCACCGCCACCGACTCTTATTCCTCTGGCAACAAACTGCATCCTCGAACTCTCTACCTTAAAATCGGTTCTGGCCTTCACTTGCCTGCTACACCTGACTCTGGATCCGTCGATGCTCCTTGCCGGCTCCAAGCTGCTTACATCGGCTTTGTCGCTCCATGGGGCCTCTGACTTTGACCCTGGTCTCTCTACTATTGTCTCCAACCTATTCTCTGCTACCAGGAAATATGCATCCCATTAATTACTACATAACCAGGCCTATGTAACCTGAGCTTTTCCCTGTGTCCATCCGCATGCGCATTTTGGCCGCCGCCCCAGACCCGAGCTGTTCATGTCTTTTCCCAATCTTTTCTCCTCCCTTTTCCTTTTCTCTCTATCCCTCCCTGACTGCGCTCTCCTGCCGCCTTTCATCTCTCCCCTCTCGGATACTCTGCCCTCCCCAATTCCCACCTCAATTCTTCATGACTCTCTGACATTCCTACTCTCCTGCCACCATCCCAGGCCTGGACTCCTTCCTAGAGAAGCCTACAGCTTCCCTCTGTGCCTCTCTTGACATCGTACGAAAGGCCCATCGAGGCACTCGTGCGGTCTCCTTATGAGCAGCAACCCTAACTGTCCCATTCTTCTCTCTCGCCGATCTTCCTGCCCAGCTGGGGGCTAATCTTGCCAGTCATCTCCCCATCCAATGCACCCTTCCCAGCGCTGACCCTGTGGTCATTGGCAGTGGGTCAGCCATCACCGATCCTCTCCGTATCTCCATACAAAACATCCATTCACTTGTGAACAAGGCCCTTGCCATCCATAAGTTTATCGTGGATGATGGCATCGACATCATGCCCCTGACGGAAGCTTGGTTGAGGGGTGATGACACCTTACCTTTAAATGAAGCCTCTCCGCCTGGCTATACTTACCACCTGCCCAGACCGCCGTGGTGGCGGTGTGGCTCTCATCACCAAATCACACCTTGGTCTATCCCCCTACTCCTCTGTCACTTTTTCCTCCTTTGAGCATCTCACAGTATTACACCCCTCTCACCTCTCATTCTTTACCACCCACCCAAGTACCATCAAAATGTTATTACCAAGATATGTTCGCTGCTTTTCTCCCTCAGCCTCTGTACCGAGAAACTTCTCATCCTCGGTGATTTCAACCTCCATCTCAATTCATCATACTCTCTTTCCACTGAGTTCACTAGTCTTCTGTCCTCCCTTAATCTCTCCCTCTTTGTAAACTCCCCAACCCAAATTCACAGCCACCCCCTCAACCTTGCCATCTCTCGTGGCCTCGTTACCCCATCATTTCAATCGCAGATAACCATTGTGATTTATTCTCTACGACTTCACAAACACACACATACCTTACCATCTAACTTAAGTACAACAACAATGGGTGTAGTCCAATTAATTAGATCTACCTTAGAGATAATGATCTCAGTTTCCAGCCTTTTGAGTTCTTGCTCAACTTTCTCCTTGAGGGTGTATGGTATGGGACGTGGCTTGCAGTAAACAGGTCTAGCGGCCTTCTGCACTCCGACACTTGCCTTGAAATCTTGGGTCAGACTGCCTGTTTCGCAGAACACCTTTGGATATTACTTGATGACATCATCCTTCAATGCAAATCTCATTTCAACATGAATACTCTCATTCCAATCCAGCTTCAGTGATTCCAACCAATTTCTACCTATTCATCATCATCATCATCATCATCATTAAGGCAGGCTTGTCTCCTGACACTACTATAAGAGGCAAGTCTGAAACTGATCCTTGTATTTCACCGGTACGGCGATATGTCCTACCACAGGGATTTGCTCTCCTGAGTAGCCTCGCAGTTCTATCTTTGACTTCTCCAGTGGAAAATCACTCAACTTGTCAAGATATAGTGATTCTGGTACTATGCTTACGGATACACCAGTGTTGATTTCCATGGGTATCCCGGTTCCAAAACATCTATTTGGATGATGATACTTCGCGAATCGCTGTTAGATACCCTCGCTCTCCTGATGACGTGTATCTCCAGAACCTCCTCGTCCTGTTTCTTCTCTTCAATGCTACAGAGTATCTGGCGATTTCTACTTATAGCCTTGAAAGTTGGTTTACTCTCCAGTCGGCATGCATTTGCAAGATGTCCTGCTTTCTTGCAGCAGAAACACTCTGCCTTCATATATGGACAATGTGTTGTCCCAGGCACCGATAGCACGACTTCAATGCTCTGTTACCCTGGCCAGTTGCTGAGGCCTTGGGGCCCAACTGCCTTTTACTTTTAACCTGCAGACGATTCACCTCGGTTGTCTGATGACTGGAAATGGCCCGAAATTCTCGGGAGTATTGGTCGGCCATATCCATCAACATAGCTGTCTGACAAGCTAAATCAAAAGTCAAGTTAGGGGTTGTCAACAACTTTCTTCTAATTGCTTCATTTTTCATCCCACAAACAAAGTGGTCATGCAATACTCAGTCCCAAAAGTTTCTGAAATGACAGTGATAGCTTTTTTAATGCTACAATGTACTCACTGATACCATTGTCAATGAATTGATCTCATATTCCAAAACGATAACTTTCAGCAATTTCCTGGGTCTCAGGAATGTATTGCTGTTCTAAGTTGGTTAGAATCTCTGTCAGTGGCGTGTCCTTTGGTTTGACGGGAACAAGCACATTTTTCAGGGTATCATACACCTCGGGGCCTGCTTCAGTCAAGAAAATAGCTAGTTTTCTTTCAAAAACCACCTGGGTATAGTTTTCATCATCGGAAACTTCGACAATACTATTCGCAGTGAAAAACATTTCTAGCTGCTCCACATATGGTCCGAACGTATCTTGGTCACAATGGAACTCACCCAAGCGTCCTATTTTTTCCATAGGCATGGCCGTCTGGACTCTGGCAATGTCAACCGTGTGCTTGAAATTCACCGTGGATTTTTAGCTGTGCTGCAAAACAAAGAACCTCTCAAAGTCACTCTGTTGGTTGGTAGGATCATTCATCGACAAAACTTTCAGCTAGGGAATCAAAAAATCCCATCCTATGTCGCCAATGTGATATATTCTTTTTGACATCACAAACACACATCAACACAATAGCTCTATAGGAACTTGTCATGTGACCAGGTCGCATGACCCTTTATTGTATTTACATCAGCAGTTGCATTACCACAGTAGTCCTCTAGGTGGAGCAGTAGTCCACTAGGTGGAGCTCTATATTACAGCCATCCCTGACCACTTCCTCGTATCGCTCTCCACCCAAATACCCCTTCCCATACCCAATCGTACTTCCTCTGTGCCCGCCTCTGGAAAAAACTCCTTCCAAACTCTCTTTACAACTGCACTTACGAAATCCCAACTGTCCAGCCTTTGGCCGTCTGTTCACCACGATATTTCTGCAACGACTGATCTGCGCAACCACACCCTCACCATCAGCTTTGAGGCCCTCGTCCCTATTAAAACCATTACTCTTTCTCAACCTGGCCATTCCTCCTGTACGGCCCTCATCTTCGCTCCCTTAAGTCCAAGGGATGCACACTTGAACAGACTTATAGAGCTGTGCCTGGTCTCCAGTTGTCTTGGACCCCCTTACCACTGGGCCAAGACTTTGTTCAGCTAAGCCCGTGTGGTTTCCGGTGTGCAGCTGCCACCCCACGTTAAAAGAACTCACGCACAGGCATCTTCCACTTTGTCAGTCTGAAGGTCGGGACCTGGAACGTCAGGACCCTCATGGACAATCCCAACAGCAACAGGCTGGAACGCCGCACCGCTGTAGTTGCCCGGGAACTCAGATGTTTTGACATTGACATCGCTGCCCTAAGCGAGACCCGGCAGGCAGGGGAAGGCCAGTTAAAGGAACATGGTGGAGGTTACACCTTCTCCTGGAAAGGGAAACCAGAGGCAGAATGCCGCCTTCATGGAGTCGGCTTTGCCGTCAAGAATGGTTGGTCGACCGCCTCAAAGACTCCCCCTGTGGGGTTAACGAACGCCTCATGACTCTTCGTATTATCCTATCCCGGAACCAATGCGCCACAGTCATCAGTGCGTACGCACCTACACTCGACGCAATGGATGAGGCTGAAGAGGGTTTTTATTCCAACCATGAGACATCCTTGTCCCGCGTCCCCACGGGTGACAAATTGATCCTCCTGCGTGATTTTAATGCCAAGGTTGGCAAAGACACAGTCCTCTGGGGAGGCGTGATTGGCAGAGAGGGGTAGGGAAATCCAACTCCAGTGGTACCCTACTCTCAACAAAATGTCTAGAACATGAACTCCTCATCACCAACAACCTGTTCCGCCAGAGGGACAAATACAAGGCATCGTGGCAACACCCTTGCTTCAAACACTGGCACCTGCTTGACTATGTCATCGTCCGAGCCAGGTATCGCAAGGATTTGCGCATCACCCGTTCCATGACAGGAGCTGACGACTGCTGGACGGATCACCGCCTAATCCGATCCATCATCAACATTAACACTGCCCCAAAGCAGAGGGGACAGCAGAGGCAGTTCCGCAAAAAAGTTAATGCCGGGGCACTTAGAGACCCAGTTAAGAGAGCCCTATACAGCCAGTGCCTCACAGCCAATCTGGCGTGCCTTGATGACCCTGAGATGCTGAATGCCCACAGCACTTGGTCTGCCCTCCAGGCCTCTATAACCAGTGCCTGTGAAGAGACACTTGGTCATTCAACCAGAAAACATCAGGACTGGTTTGATGAAAATGATCAGGAGATCGAAGAAAAATAGGTCACAAGCACAAAGCATTTCTGAGCCTCAAGCAACAACCCAACTCAGGAGCTGCAAAACAACATTACAGATGTCTCAAAGCTCAGGTCCAATAAAAAACCCGAGACCTAAAAAACAGGTGGTGGATGGAGAAAGCACAGGAGATACAACAACTGGCTGACAGCCACGATATGCGAGGATTCTTCTCTGCAGTCCACGCCACCTACGGTCCAAACTCCCAAGGCTCCAGCCCGCTCCTGGCCAAGAACGGGGAAACACTCATCAAGGACACCGAGGCTGTCAGGGCCCGATGGAAGGAGCACTTTGAAGATCTCCTCAATCGAGACTCTGCCTTTGACTCGAGTGTTCTCGACTCCATCCCACAGCATGCCACCCACCACCAACTCAGTGAAACTCCAACGTTGCACAAGGTAGGCAAAGCCATAAAACAGCCGAAGAATAACAAGGTTACGGGTGCAGATAGAATCCCTGCTGAGGCGCTAAAGTATGGCGGAGAGGCGCTGTTGGCGCGGATACATGACCTCATCTCTCTCATCTGGAGGGAGGAGAGCATGCGGGAGATCTCAGAGATGCAGTGATTGTGACCATTTTTAAAAAGGGGACAAGTCCGACTGCGGCAACTACAGAGGAATCTCCCTGCTATCAGCCACTGGGAAAATTGTCGCTAGAGTTCTCCTCAATCATCTTCTCCCTGTGGCCGAGGAGTTCCAGTGCGGATTTCGTCCTCTACGGGGCACAACGGACATGATCTTTGCAGTGCGACAGTTGCAGGAAAAATGCAGGGAGCAGTGCCAGCCCTTATACATGGCCTTTTTCGATCTTACAAAGGCCTTTGACACTGTCAACCGTGAGGGTCTACGGAGCGTCCTCCTCCGTTTCGGACGCCCCCAAAAGTTTGTCAACATCCTTCGCCTGCTTCACAATGACATGCAGGCCGTGATCCTTACCAATGGATCCATTACAAACCCAATTCACGTCCGGACCGGGGTCAAACAGGGCTACATCATCGCTCCAACCCTCTTCTCAATCTTCCTTGCCGCCATGCTCCACCTCACAATCAAAAAGCTCCCCGCTGGAGTGGAACTAAACTACATAACCAGTGGGAAGCTGTTTAACCTACGCCGCCTCCAGGCCAGGTCCAAGATTACCCCAACCTCTGTCGTTGAGCTGCAGTACGCGGACGATGCCTGCGTCTGCTCACATTCAGAGGCAGAACTCCAGGATATAGTCAATGTATTCACGGAGGCATATGAAAGCATGGGCCTTACGCTTAACAGCCGTAAGAAAAAGGTCCTCCACCAGCCTGTCACTGCCGCAAAGCACTGCCCTCCAATTATCAAGATTCACGGCGCAGCCCTCAACAACGTGGACCATTTCCCATATCTCGGGAGCCTCTTATCAACAAAGGCAGACATTGATACAGGGATTCAACATCGCCTCCAGTGTGCCAGTGCAGCCTTCGGCCGTCTGAGGAAAAGAGTGTTTGAAGAGCAGGCCCTCAAATCTACCACCAAGCTTATGGTCAACAGGGCTGTAGTAATACCCGCCCTCCTATATAGATCTGAGGCATGGACGATGTATAGAAGGCACCTCAAGTCGCTGGAGATATATCACCAACGATGTCTCCGCAAGATCCTACAAATCCCCTGGGAGGACAGGCGCACCAACATCAGTGTCCTTGTCCAGGCTAACATCCACAGCATTGAAGCACTGACCACACTCGATCAGCTTCACAGGGCAGGCCACATAGCTCGCATGCCAGATACGAGGCTCCCAAAGCAAATGCTTTTTGCGGAGCTCCTTCATGGTAAATGAGCTAAAGGAGGACAGCGGAAACGTCATAAGGACACCCTCAAAGCCTCCCTGGTAAAGTGCGACATCACCACTGACACCTGGGAGACCCTGGCCACAAACCGCCCAAGGTGGAGAAAGTGCATCCAGGAGGGCATTGAGCTCTTCGAGTCTCAACGCAAAGAGCATGAAGAGGCAAGCGCAGGCAGCGGAAGGAGTGTGCGGCAAACCAGCTCCACCGACCTCTTCCCTCGACGAATGTCTGTCCCACCTGTAACAGGGTCTGTGGCTCTCGTATCGGACTGTTCAGACATCAAAGAACTCACTTTGGGAGTGGATGCAAGTCTTCCTCGATTCCGAGGGACTGCCTATGATGATGACTTGAACAGATTTGTCGGACAACTGGTTTAGCCATCCACCACCAGATCTGGCTCGACTACATAAAGTACTATCGGATATTAATCTCAACTGCCAGAATTGCTTACTATTCTACAGGGCTCAGTGCTGGGTCCCTTGTTTTTTGTGGTATATAATCAATGATTTAGACTTGCATAAAGGGGTTATATGATTAAGAAGTTTGCTAATGGTACTAAATTTGTATATCAGGGAGGCTTTGAGGGTGTCCTTATAACGTTTCCGCTGCCCACCTTTGGCTCATTTGCCGTGAAGGAGTTCCGAGTAGAGCGCTTGCTTTGGGAGTCTCGTGCCTGGCATGCAGACAATGTGGCCTGCTCAGAGGAGCTGATCAAGTCTGGTCAGTGCTTCAATGCTGTGGATGTTGGCCTGGTCGAGGACGCTAACGTTGGTGCGTCTGTCCTCCCAGAGGATTTGTAGGATCTTGCGGAGACATCGTTGGTGGTATTTCTCCAGCGACTTGAAGTGTCTACTGTACATGGTCCATGTTTCTGAGCCATACTGGAGGGCGGGTATTACTACAGAGCTGTAGACTATGAGCTTGGTGACAGTTTTCCCTATTTCCCTTAGCAGAGGGGTCAACAACTAGGGGGCATAGATTTAAAGTAATTGGTAGGAGGTTTAGAGGGAATTTGAGGGGAAATGTCTTCATCCAGAGGGTGGAGGGAGTCTGTAGCTCACTACCTGAAAGAATGGTAGATGCAGAAACCCTCACCACATTTAAAAAGTACTTGGATGTGCACTTGAAGTGCGGTAACCTACAGGGTTATGGACCAAGAGCTGGAATGTGGGATTAGGTTGGACAGCTCTTTGTCGGCTGGCGCGGATACAATGGGTCGAAATGGCCCCCTTCCGTGCCGTACATTTCTATGATTCTATGATTCCAGAATCATTCTGGAATGCAAAGAAAAACCCTGGCTTCTATTCCCCACTGCTAACCATCTTCTTAAACCCCTCTCTCATCTCCTCCACCGTCACCTCCAACAACAAGTGCGAGAAGCTCATGGACTTTTTTGTCTCTAAGATTGAGACCATCCGTTCAGCTGCCTCTGAGAGTTCCCTTCCTTCCCCTAGCCCACCAGGCCAAACTTCCTCTAAGGAAGCCCCCTGCCCTATCCCTGACCTCACATCTTTCTTCAGTTTCTCTCCGATCTCCCCTCATGACCTCTCCGTGTTCATCTTGTCCATGAGAACCACTTCCTGCTCCCTTGACCCTATTCCCACAAAACTGCTGACCACCCAACTTAGCTCCCATGTTAGCTGACATTGTTAACAGGTCTCTTGCCTCAGGTAATGTCCCCTCTCCCTCAAATCTGCCATCATCACCCCTACCCTCAAAAAAACAACTCTTGATTCCTCCGTCCTTGCAAACTACCGCCCCATCTCCAACCTCCCTTTCCTCTCCAAAGTCCTTGAACGTGTTATTGCCTCACAAATCCGTGCCCATCTCCATGTTTGAATCACTCCAATTAGGTTTATGCCCCTGAAACAGTACCAAAACGGCTCTCATCAAAGTCACAAATTACATCATAGAATCATAGAATGGTTACAGCACGCAAGAAGGCCATTCGGCCCATCGAGCCTGTGCCGACTCTCAGTTCGTTCCACTCACCTGTTCTATCCCCGGAACCTGCTATTTTTTTTCCTTCAGATACTTATCCAACTCCCTTTTGAAAGATAAGATTGAGTCTGCCTCCACTACCCTTTCAGGCAGTGCATTCCAGATCCCAACCGCTCACTGCGTAAAAAAGTTTTTCTTACATTGTCTTTGGTTCTTTTGCCAATCCCTTAAATCTGTGCCCTCTGGTTCTCGACACTTCCGCCAATGGGAACAGTTTCTCTCTATCTACTCTGTCCAGACCCCTCATGATTTTGTGCACCTCTATCAAATCACCTCTTAATCTTCTCTGCTCCAAGGAGAACAACCCCAGCTTCTCCAGTCTATCCACGTAACTGAAGTTCCTCGTTCCCGGAATCATTCTCGTAAATCTTTTCTGTACCTTCTCTAAGGCCTTCACATCCTTCCTAAACTGTGGTGACTCCTTTGAGATGCTCCTTAAAACCTACCTCTTTGACCAAGCTTTTGGTCATCTGCCCTAATTTTTCCTTATGTGTCTTGGTGTCAAATTTATTTGTCTTATAATACTCCTGTGAAGCGTCTTGGGATGTTTTACTATGTTAAAGGTGCTATATAAATACAAGTGTTGTTGTTGTTCCTTGATACTCTTACCGAATATTTACCTCAGTCGTGAAATCTCCAATTGTCATTGCATGCACAGTTTTTGGGGAGAGAATTCCAGATTTACACTACTCTTTGAAAACTTGAAAAAGTGCTTCATGATTTCCCTCCTGAATGGCCTAGCTCTAATATTAACATCATGTCCCTTTGTTCTTGATGCCCCTACCAGAGGAAATAGTTTCTCGGTTTCAAATTTATCAAATCTTTTAACATTTGAAACACCTCAATCAGATTCCTCCCTCAATCTTCCATGCTCAAGGGGCTACATGCCAAGTTTATACAACCTGTCCTCATACTTTAAACCCTCTAAGCCCCAATATCATTCTGGTGAATCTGTGCTGCACCCACTTCAAGGCCAATATATCCTCCCTGAGGTGCGCTGCTCCAGATGGGGTCTGACCAAGGCTTCAAACAACTGAAGCATGACTTCCTCCTCTTTAAATTTCAACCCCCGTGAGATAAAGGCCAACATTCCATTAACCTTTTCGATTGCTTCTTGAACTTGTCTACTTGCTTATCATGATTTGCTCCCTCTTTGCTCCTCTATAGTTCATAATTCCTCACTATTTAGAAAATACTCTGATTTATCTTTTGTGGGTCCAAAGTGGATGGCCTCCCACTTGCTCACATTGAACTCTATTTTACACAGTTTTGCCCACTCACTTAATCTATGTCCCTTTGCAACTGCACCTGCACCCATCTGCACTACACGCGTTTCATCCAACTCACGAATAAATACGATGGAAAGCTGGGGCCACAGAACAGATCCCACAGAAACGTCACGTGTCACATCCTGCTTATCTGAGTACATCCCCTGTATCCCCATTCTCTGTCTCCTACCTCCCAAACAATTTCCAACCCAAGTCCAAAGGCTACCTTCAATTCCGTGCACTCTAATTTTTGCTAAACGGAATGTATCGACAGGGAAATGTGGTGGATACAAGTGAATTTCAAGGCAGCCTTGGCTAGCGATGGTTGAAAGTTAGGCAGCAAAGGAATGCAGTACATGGGCGTTTATCAAGACTGGCATCTGATGGCTAGTGAAGTAGCCTGGGGTTGGTACTGTGATCACACTTGTTTTCTGTATTTATACGTAGTGGGGTAGAAATTGCGGTCGGAGACTTCCCGAGGACGGAGGCCCCCGACCTGAAAAAAATCTACGAATGTAGCAGGTGGTCCGTGGGTTTCGTAGATTTGCGCTCCTAGGCCTCTCCGGGTACCTGCGGATAGAGGCCTATGTATCACGTGGCACAGGCGGTTCATAAGCACTCCTGGGATCACGTGGGCTTGCCTAACCAACTTCCGTTTGTATGGAATCACCATAAGAATGAATGGGAATCACTTAAAAAAGTACATGAACACATGAAATACATTTCTTTTGAAATTACATATTTAAAATTAATTAAAATTCTATTTCATTAAATATTTTAAACAAAAATTTAATTTTTTAAATGTTTTTAAATATGTTTTAATGGGGCTAAAAATAAACTTACCTTATTGGACAGGCTTTTTAATGTATAAATGAGTGATAACATTTTATTTTCCTATTTTTCAAAACTCTTACGCTGGTAAAAGCAGACCTTACGCCCGCTTTTGCCAGGTGTAAGAATTTAAAGGGGATTCGCTGAGCAGAATTTGGGCAAATAGCTCAACTCTCCGCCCGCGGAGGTCCATTTCTTTCGGATCCATACGCTCTGTCAAGAGGATTCACATGAGTTTCAGCGCATGTGCAGTGCATACCTAAACCCAGAACTTGCGGGACCTCTACCAGTGCGTATGCACCTTGTACTTACTTGTAGGGGCCGAAAATTCAGCCCAATGTAAAATTATATATAAAGGGTATACATAATGGCACAGAAATCCCGGTTTCTCCTTCCTGCGGGCGTTCGACTAGATTCTAGAACAAAGAAGCGCACTTACCTGTTCCTGCTGCGCCCACGCAAGTTCCTGATCCTGAGGCCTCCAGTTACTGCGCGTCGCAGCGCTTGCACATCAGGACGTGCGCAGGGCTGGAGCTGGAGTCACATGGCTCTGGGCAGCCAATCCAGGTAAAGTATGTTCTCATTCATAATAATGGGAACTCCATAAGTTGGAGTTCCCATTATTATGAATGAGAACCTCCCCAAATACACAAAACATTAATAAAAAATAGAAAAAATACACCACATATTTAACATTAATTAAAATTAAAGTTATTTATGTATTATAAAGCATATATATTTTATATCAGGCGCAAGAGTTTTCAGAACATCCACTGGGCAAGATATGGGTAAATACCGCAATCTTGCCCATGCGAATTTCCTGGATGTGGGGATATGAAGGATCTATCAAGCTACAGTTTGACAGATCGGAAAAGCCATTTTTCAGCGCATGCGCATTGTGCGCTGAAAACTGGCTTTTGCGATGCCTTCCCTGGTCCGTACACATTCCGTACGAACCCGGGAGGCCGGAATTTCAGGGCCATTAAAGTTTCCTGATGATTCCGAATTGAGGGGAGAGGCGAAATACCAGAAAGAATGGGGAAGGGAAAAAATAGACGAGGAAGCGGTAATGAGAGCAAAATAGACAAGGAATGTAAGAACGATTTAAAAAAAATCAGAATAAGGACAGAGTAAAGTGAGTAAAGTGCCCAAATAGACAGAGGGATGTGTGAGTTTAATGTAAGTAAATGCATAAAGTATTGTCAATACAACTGGTGAGCATGGCACAAATTGCAATGGGGAGTATTATATGATATTTATAGAGGTGGCTTTGGTTGGGGCAGGACTGGGAGCTGAATCACATAGAAACAGGCCATTCAGCCCAACAGGCCCACGCTCCACACACATTTCCTCCCACCCTATCAACATATTCTTGTATTCCTCCTCCCTCATGTTTTTATCTAGTCTCTCCTTAAACGCATCTATGCTATGCACCTTAACTACTCCTTCCAGTGGCGAGTTTCACATTCTAACCACTATCTGAGTAAAGAAGTTTCTCCTGAACTTCTCATCGGATTTATCTTATATTTATGGCCCCTAGTTTTGGTCTCTCACCCCATAAGTGGAAACATCGGGGGTGAAATTGCCCTGTGCCCCATTTGGAGGCAATAACCTTCGCCTCCGCGTAGCGCTGACGTGGCAGAACGTCCCTCCCACTGGGCCACCAGGGACGCGCTTGACCGGGCCAACATAACGGAGTGCCGGGCTGCTGGCTGGTGGCCCGATCGAGGTGAGGGCTGTCATTGTCGGCCAACAGAAACATATGGCGGCCAATGGCGCAAATGGCCTCCCCTTTCAAGGGCGCCCCACCAGCGGATGCCCAGCGGTGACATCGGCCGGCACCATCCTCGACACCTGCGAAGCAATTTACCTCGCGGTGCACAAAGGGGTCGGCGTGCACAGCAATGACGTCATCGGCGTGCGTGCGCCAGCCCGGGGCGCAAATCGCGGGGCGCGCCGCTAATGACACACCACCCCCCCCCCCCAAATATCCGGGGCAAATTCCACAGGGGCGATATCAACCCCTCTCCCCGATAACCTCATTGCACCCCATTAGCGCCCCCCAAGGCACTAATGGGGCTATAAAAAAGGGTAATTTCGTCCCCATCTTTTCTACGTCTACCCTATCAAAGATTTTATAATCATGAAGACCTCTATCAGGCCATCCCCTCAGCATTCTCGTTTCTAGAGAAAGGAATCCCAGCCCTGTCCAATCTTTCCTGATATGTGTAGCCTCTCGGGTTATAAAATATTCAAATGGGGTAGAGAGGGAGTACCAGGTCATAGAGATGATATTGGGGATAGTGCAGAAGCTGAATCTATTTGGTTAGAGTTAAGGTAGAGATAAGAAAGGAACTGTTAATCTATGGGTCGCATATTATTGAGCACGGAACAGTGGGAAGGAGGTGCAGGAAGAGACGTGAAATGAAACCTGATACTGTCAGACATTAGAATGTCTGGTTAAAAATAGCACATTCGGGCCTATAATCTCGCAATAAGTAAACAAACAGGATGATGCAAACGAGGAAGGTACAAGATGCTAACCCTGGTCTGTTTTGAGTTAACTGATCTCAGAGCAGTGGTAAGGTCTTTACAGCTGGCCTTGGTATCCCAGACTAGCAAGGGGAAAAGTCAGCTAAAATTCCTCATGGCTATTCCGTGACTCATGTTGGAAAATGCTCATGTCTGGGCAAGAGACGACGCCCTCCAGGATAGAATATTACGTCGCTACCCGTTCGCTAGACTCACGTAGGCTCACCAAGCAGGTGAGGTAATGAAGAACCATCTTACCGCATCGCATTCAGGAAAGGAGGTGAGAAATGAAAAGAATAGCACTACAACAGGAGGATTGTCACAATTCAGTATCTGCCTCTGTCCATCTCATTGAAAACGCAATGCAACCAGCCCCACAATGTTCCATCTGTATGCATTATAAATTTAAGAGGTAGCCTGGAGTGAGATTGAAGGAAGTGAGCGTTGGCTGGTGATCCTCTCCGGTTATTGCCCATTACCCGATGCTAACATCCTCTTACCTTTACAAGCACAAAAAAAAAAGACATTTAAAATTGTACTAACTAGTCATTGTACAAACAAGCAAGGTTAGAATTCAGTGGAAGGAGAAGTGAGGTATCCATGACAACAGAAATGACAACCAAAACCAACTCAGCAAAAACCGAAGAATCGACATTTATTTCCATTCTACAATCTACTTCTGAGCGGCCAACGGGTGAGAAATTACCTAAAAGGACTAACTAAAACCAAAGAAAGTGGGTACTTACCCCATACATCCGAAACGCAACTTACCGCATCAACGGACGCACCCCAACTGAAGACTACGCAGTCCGAAGTCCTCTCCTCCGTCCGGGGTACGGCTCGCCTAGAAGGCCAAGTGCAGCGAACCCCGAAACCGTGATTCACCGGCAACTGTCTAAAGGGATTGGTGAGCATAGCCCCTGAATCCTCAAAGCTATAACTTAGTTAGTCAGGGGAATTGGGAGGGGGGAGGCTGGGATAACTTGCGTAAATGTATCTGCATTCTCTTCTTTACCCCATTTAGAGTTTAAGCTGTATTCTTTTCCCCACAGGCTGTAATTTGACATTTTATTCAGTGTGTTGGACCCCTCAGTGTGTATTGGTCTGTGTGTGTTATTAAAGGTGTGCCTTTTACTTCTTTTTAAACACAATAAATCCATACCTGCTTCCTACCTTGAAACCGATTGTCTGTCCAAGTCTGTCACAGTCCCTTCATAATTCCAGTGTCTAGAACCAAGGGTGTGGGAGCGATTAGGAACCGCACATATAGGTCAGAAGGGAAAGCTGACCCCCTGAAAACCTTACAGGCGCTATGCAGCATTATAGTCGATCAAGATCGACTGTCTTGTCGATGGATGGTGCGGCACTGCACTGCGCATGCGCACATTTTTTTTTTGCTTTTTTTTCACAGATGCGTTTTCCCTGCAATTTTGGGGGTCAGGGGTCACCTGCGCAAGCCCAGAGAGTTGAAGTCAAGGGAGAGAGATTGAGAAGGAGCAGCAAGGTATTTGAGGGTCAGTTGTTTTTAATCAGAGATTCCAGAGTCAAATAATATTAATAATAAATAATAATTACACAATATCAACAATAATAATACATATTTTATAAATAAAAAATCATATAATAAATATAAATATAATGGAAATGCTGAAAAAGAAGTCGAAGTGCAGGGACATCGAGAAGGACGGGAGGTTGAGGGCACCCGCCTTCGACGAGACGGAGTTACCTGCCCTGCTGGAGAATATCACGGAGAGATACTACGACTTAACCAAGGGTGGTCATGGAAAGCATCCCCCGCACCCCCAAAGGAGTACAACAGAATATAGGACAAGATCGGGGCGGCTGTATTCTCCACAAGTACAATGGTACCCACCGGGGAAAGGTGTTGTAAGAGGTGGAGCAACCTAGTGAGGGTAGCAAGAGTAAATCATGATTTTATGTATGCACCCCCCATGTGCCTTGTACCATGTAAATGTAGGTTCAGTGTCACACAGATGATGTTATTTATCGCACTGTTATGGTGATGTATTTGTGTTTTTAGGCAATGACAAGAGGATCAACCCAGTGTTTTGATGTGTGTGTGTGTGTGTGTGTGTGAACCTGTGTGACAGCGATGTTAAATGGATTGAAGATTTTTACTTTCATTTACTTCATTTTTTGCAGAAGAAGACATCTGCAATAGCAGCGGATCAGCGGCGTATGGGGGGAGGACTCCCAACGCAAGCACCATTGACAGAGATTGAGATCTGTGCCCTGTCACTGTTCGGGGATAGCAACCGTGCCATCACCAGCGTTGGAGCTGACCCACCCACACAGGATGGTCAGTTCAATACAATCCCCAGTCTGTGTTGAGCTCCTGTAATGTCATGTAATGTAACTGTAACTGTAATGTTGGCCTCATATAATGTAAGTTTATTGCACTGCAATGTTGGGGGCATGTAACGCAGTGTATATGTTTATGTATATATGTATTGTCTGTCTGTGATATGTAATGCAGTAATGCAGCAGTGGTGGACATTTAAGTAAGACTGCGCTACATCACTGTACTCATGTAACCCTGACCCCTTCCCTGGTGCCAAGCACTTTTAAATGTTGTTTTGTACTTCCAGACTCAGAGGATTCAGACCAGACCTCTGCAGAGAGACCAGACCCAATGCCTCCACCTCTGTCATCACCCAGCCCTCTCCCGACTTCACCCCTGCCAGAGATGAGGAAGAGGAAGTGGAAGAGGAAGCGGAAGAGCAGCTTATCCTGGAGCCAGTGGATGTGGAAGTTGGGCTGGAGACGGAGGAGGATATAACAGTTCCATGTGGGCCAGCTGAAACATCCTCCACCACCAACTCTATATTCAGGGGATTCCTCCATGCCTCTTCTGATTCTGCGGGACTAAGCGGTGCGCAGCAATGCACCCCCAGCATTGCAGCGCCTTTGCCGCAGCGACGGAGGTTGGTGCAGCAAAGTTCCGTTGCTGCAAGACAGAAAGGCGCGTACCAGGAACATGGTGCGTCTGTCACTGGCCAGCGTCGACATAGGTCGAGAGCTGTTCAAGGCCATGGCGACGATAGCCGGAAACATCACGGCACTATCAGAACGGCAGTCGGAGGATATGTCGCGTCTGATCAACGCGATGGAGCAAACCGCCCACTCCGTCGATGCCATACGGCAATTGACGGCATCGGGACACGGCACAGAATCACCCCGTGCCATAGTAGTCAGGTCGACAGCACCTGAAGGTGGGGGGCTGCCAGCAGCTTCCAGCCCTGAAGCCGTGCTTTCCGGATCACGAGCTTCTACTGCGCCTGCAATGTCTCACCCCCAACGACAGCAACAGCACTCGGGGAGCGGTGCTGCACGTCGGCTTGGTACCACCACGGGGAGGTCCAGACTCAGGGGCAGTAGGAAAGGGAAGGGCGGGTGTAAGAAAGGGGGAGTGAGTCCCAAGGGTGGTCGAGCACGCAGTTGAGGTCGAGGACAGTAGAGGGTGCTTTGCTGTAGTCAAGTGTTCATTGTTAATTTAAAATAGTTAAAGTTTGATTTTTAAAAGTTTATTTCAAGTTGCTAAAGTTTTAAAGTTGTTAAAGTTGTTCAAAGTTATAGTTATAATTTTTACGAAGATTTACAATGATATATTTTTTACATTTTTACACAAACATTTCAATTGAATTTAAGCACTCTTGTACCGTGTCAAACTTTTGGAGTAACAGTCATCAGGGTCCCAAAATGCAGCTCTCCACATTCAAGCAAAGCGTTCATTTTTGAACTGCTGACCTAACAATTTTGCAGTGGCATACGCTCCGTGAGCCCTCCGCTGTGGTGTTGGAGGGGGGGGGGTTCATCTGGAAGCTCCTCCTCATCCTCCTCCCTCTCATTTTCCTCTTCTTCCTCCTCCGTCTCCTGCACTCTCTCCTCAGGTGGTCCCGCAGTCCCCTATGGCAATTCCTGTCCCCACATGATTGCTAAATGATGCAACATGCAGTACCCCACTGTAAACTGGGCAACCTGCTCAGGGTGGTATTGCAGCCTGCCTCCCGAGTGGTCCAAGCATCGAAAACGCTGCTTCAGCGCTCCAATTGTCTTTTCGATAATATTATTTGTGGCTGTATTGCTCTTATTATATCGTTGCTCGGCATCTGCCTGAGGGTTTCGCAGGGGGGGGTCAAGAGCCAGGTGGCGAGGCCGTATCCTTTGTCCCCCAGCATCCAGCATTTACCTTGTGGCTCAGACTTCAACAGGTCAGACACAGTGCTCTCACGCAAGATGTGCGCATCATGGATGCGTCCTGGAAAGTTGGCATTCACTGCCATTATGCGCTGTGTATGGTCGCAGAGGAGCTGCACGTTGAGGGAGTGGAATCCCTTACGGTTTTGGTACACCTCCGCCTCCTGTAATGGTGCTCGCAGAGCATATGGGTACAGTCAACAGCACCCTGCACCTTGCACCTTGGGGAAGCCAGCACTGTGTGCAAATCCCAAAGTCCTTTCACTCTGTGCCTCCCTGGTCATTGGGAAGTTTATAAATTCCAACCGGTGTGCATACAGTGCTTCGGTTACCCGTCGAATGCTGCGATGAGTAGCATACTGAGAAATACAGCATATGTCCCCAGCTGATGCCTGAAAAGAGCCGGATGCATATAAGGAAAGTGCCGCAGTCACCTTCACCTCGACAGAGAGTGCAGTAATGTTGGTGGTACTGGGCTGCAGGTCTGCCTTAATGAGCTGGCAAATCTCACTGATCATCTCGTTTTGGAAGCGCAGCCTTCGAACGTACCGTTGATTGGTCAGGTCCAAGCATGAGTGCTTCTCCCTGAAAATTCTTTGGGGGGGGGGGGGTAAGGCCTCCTCCTCCTTATGTTTGTGACCTTCTCTATTACCCTGATAATTCTGCTCAATAAACCTTCTCCCATCTGGATCCTGCATTAAACAAATAGTCAGCAATACAGGCTGAGATAGTACAGGCCTCATTCTTTTTAAATCTCCAGAATCTCGTCAAAGATTCTGAGATAAACTCAAATGATTTTTCAATGAAAAAAATATTAACTCAAATGCCTTCGATCTTAATAATATATTTAGTATAAATATTTTTCCCACTGTAAATCGCGCTGTAAAGTCACTGTTCATCTCTGAAATACCGAGGTGCTGTTTTTGCTGACGGTTCCCGATTTCAAAATGGTGGCACCGAGCACTACCGCCCAATCCCGCCTACTTAAGAGCGGGTAAAACCACCTTCTCCAGGAAAGTATGCAGCTCCGGTGGTATGTCGGCAGTATGTCATGAAACTTGCACTTTTTGGGCGGTATGCGGACGGTTCTACATGACAGATGGTGTGCATACCGCTTGGCGGAATATCAATGATGAATCTTCCGCTGAGCGGTATGTCAGAGGTATGTACCTGTTTTTTGACGAAACTTGTATTTTGGGGTGGTAAGCGGGCGGTAAGCGGGCGGTAAACGGGCAGTATGTCGATGAATTTCGTGTCCAATTGTGTATTCCCTTGCCTTGTTAGCCCTCCCCAATTGCATTACCTCACACTTCTCCAGATTGAATTGCATTTGCCACTTTTCTGCCCTCCTGACCAGTCCATTGATAGCTTTCTGCAGTTTACAGCTTTCTTCCTCACTATCAACCACACGGCCAATTTTTGCACCAGCTGCAAAAATGATCATTTGTATCATTTGCCCACCAACTGCCCAGGAATTCCGTACGGAAATTTTCCGTACGTAAGTGGACTCAGCTCCACTTACCCGTCCGCTCCCCGTAACCCTTAATTCCCTTATTGGTTAAAAATCTATCTATCTGTGACTTGAATACATTCAATGAGCTAGCCTCAACTGCTTCCTTGGGCAGAGAATTCCACAGATTCACAACCCTCTGGGAGAAGAAATTCCTTCTCAACTCGGTTTTAAATTGGCTCCCCCGTGTTTTGAGGCTGTGCCCCCTAGTTCTAGTCTCCCCGACCAGTGGAAACAACCTCTCTGCCTCTATCTTGTCTATCCCTTTCATTATTTTAAATGTTTCTATAAGATCACCCCTCATCCTTCTGAACTCCAACGAGTAAAGACCCAGTCTACTCAATCTATCATCATAAGGTAACCCCCTCATCTCCGGAATCAGCCCAGTGAATCGTCTCTGTACCCCCTCCAAAGCTAGTATATCCTTCCTTAAGTAAGATGACCAAAACTGCACGCAGTACTCCAGGTGCGGCCTCATCAATACCCTGTACAGTTGCAGCAGGACCTCCCTGCTTTTGTACTCCATTCCTCTCGCAATGAAGGCCAACATTCCATTCGCCTTCCTGATTACCTGCTGCACCTGCAAACTAACTTTTTTTTGGGATTCATGCACAAGGAGTTCCATTATTTAAAGGGGCTGCTCCTGAAATTCTGGCTGCACTTCAGTCCCACTCTCCTGATCTTTGGGCACCCTGTGCGGAGGGGAGCGGGTAGGTCCGAAGGCCTCCTCGTAGGACTGCTCCTGGGCACGGCCAAGAGTGCCATCAGCCGGTCCAGGCAGCGGGCGGTCGAGGGGGTCGTTCAACCTGACTGCCTGCCTCTCTTCCGCTCTTACATCCGGTCCAGGGTGTCCTTGGAGATGGAGCACGCGGTGTCCACCAAATTTTAATTTGATTTTACGTTTTAAAGTTTAATTTGTTTTAATTGCCGGTGCTTTTAGTGTCCCCCTCCCCTTTTATAGGGGGCACTGGAGGAAAAAATGTGATTTTAGTGCCCAAAAAAAACCCCCAAAAAAAAGAAAAACACAAAAAAAAAACCACAAAAAAGAAAAAATAAAGGGGCCTTGTAAAGGTCTGGTGTGTCATCCAGGTCGGGTGGCACCGATTTATGTTTTATGTTTTCCAGATAAACTCCAAAAAGAGATTCTTGCACAAGGACCCCCAGGTCCCTCTGCACCGCAGCATGTTGTAATTTCTCCCCATTCAATTAATATTCCCTTTTTCTGTTTTTTTTCCCCCAAGGTGGATGACCTCACACTTTCCGACATTGTATTCCATCTGCCAAACCTTAGCCCATTCGCTTTACCTATCTAAATCTCTTTGCAGCCTCTCTGTGTCCTCTACACAACCCGCTTTTCCACTAATCTTTGTGTCATCTGCAAATTTTGTTACACTACACTCTGTCCCCTCTTCCAGGTCATCTATGTATATAGTAAACAGTTGTGGTCCCAGCACCGATCCCTGTGGCACACCACTAACCACCGATTTCCAACCCGAAAAGGACCCATTTATCCCGACTCTCTGTTTTCTGTTAGCCAGCCAATTCTCTATCCATGCTAATACATTTCCACTGACCCCGCGTACCTTTATCTTCTGCAGTAACCTTTTGTGTGGCACCTTATCGAATGCCTTTTGAAAATCTAAATACACCACATCCATCGGTACACCTCTATCCACCATGCTCATTATATCCTCAAAGAATTCCAGTAAATTAGTTAAACATGATTTCCCCTTCATGAATCCATGCTGCGTCTGCTTGATTGCACTATTCCTATCTAGATGTCCCGCTATTTCTTCCTTAATGATAGCTTCAAGCATTTTCCCCACTACAGATGTTAAACTAACTGGCCTATAGTTATCTGCCTTTTGTCTGCCACCTTTTTTAAACAGAGGCGTTACATTAGCTGCTTTCCAATCCGCTGGTACCTCCCCAGAGTCCAGAGAATATTGCTAGATTATAACGAATGCATCTGCTATAACTTCCGCCATCTCTTTTAATACCCTGAGATGCATTTCATCAGGACCAGAGGACTTGTCTACCTTGAGTCCCATTAGCCTGTCCAGCACTACCCCCCTAGTGATAGTGATTGTCTCAAGGTCCTCTCTTCCCACATTCCCGTGACCAGCAATTTTTGGCATGGTTTTTGTGTCTTCCACTGTGAAGACCGAAGCAAAATAATTGTTTAAGGTCCCAGCCATTTCCACATTTCCCATTATTAAATCCCCCTTCTCATCTTCTAAGGGACCAACATTTACTTTAGTCACTCTTTTACGTTCTATATATCTGTAAAAGCTTTTACTATCTTACTATCCGTTTGTATGTTTTGCGCAAGTTTACCTTCGTAATCTATCTTTCCTTTCTTTATTGCTTTCTTAGTCATTCTTTACTGTTGTTTAAAATTTTCCCAATCTTCTATTTTCCCACGAACCTTGGCCACCTTATACGCATTGGTTTTTAATTTGATACTCTCCTTTATTTCCTTGGTTATCCACGGCTGGTTATCCCTTCTCTTACCGCCCTTCTTTTTCATTAGAATTTTTTTTTGTTGAGCACTATGAAAGAGTTCCTTAAAAGTCCTCCACTGTTCCTCAATTGTGCCACCGTTATTCTGTGTTTCTAGTCTACTTTAGCCAACTCTGCCCTCATCCTACTGTAGTCCCCTTTGTTTAAGCATAGTACGCTCGTTTGAGACACAACTTCCTCACCCTCAATCTGTATTACAAATTCAACCATACTGTGATCACTCATTCCTAGAGGATCTTTTACTAGGAGATCGTTTATTATTCCTGTCTCATTACACAGGACCAGATCTAAGATAGCTTGCTCCCTTGTAGGTTCTGTAACATACTGTTCTAAGAAACAATCCCGTATGCATTCTATGAATTCCTCCTCCAGGCTACCCTGTGCGATTTGATTTGACCAATCGATATGTAGGTTAAAATCCCTCATGATTACTGCCGTTCCTTTTTCACTTGCCTCCATTATTCCCTTGATTATTGCCCGCCCCACCGTGAAGTTATTATTTGGGGGCCTATAAACTACGCCCACCAGTGACGTTTTCCCCTTACTATCTCTAATCTCCACCCACAATGATTCAACATTTTGTTCATTAGAGCCAATATTGTCTCTCACAAGTGCCCTGATATCATCCTTTATTAACAGAGCTACCCCACCTCCTTTCGCTTCTTGTCTATCTTTCCGAATCGTCAGATACCCCTGTATGTTTAATTCCCAGTCTTGGCCACCGTGCAACCACGTTTCTGTAATGGCCACCAAATCATACCCATTTGGAATGATTTGTGCCGTCAACTCATTTACTTTATTTCGAATGCTGCGTGGTTTAGGTAGAGTGTTTTAATACTAGTTTTTAAACCATGATTTTTAGTTTTGACCCCTCCTGCAGCCCCTTTACATTCAGTGGCCCTTTTTGTTTTTTGCCTTGGGTTTCTCTGCCCTCCACCTTTACTCATCTCCTTTCTGTCTTTTGCTTTTGTCTCCTTTTTGTTTCCATCTGTCTCCCTGCATTGGTTCCCATCCCCCTGCCATATTAGTTTAACTCCTCCCCAACAGCACTAGCAAACACTCCCCCTGGGACATTGGTTCCGGTCCTGCCTAGGTGCAGACCATCCGGTTTGTACTGATCCCACCTCCCCCAGAACCGGTTCCAATGCCCCAGGAATTTGAATCCCTCCCTGCTGCACCACTGCTCAAGCCACGTATTCATCTGAGCTATCCTGCGATTCCTACTCTGACTAGCACGTGGCACTGGTAGCAATCCTGAGATTACTTCTTTTGAGGTCCTACGTTTTAATTTAGCTCCTAGCTCCTTAAATTCGTCTCGTAGGACCTCATCCCTTTTTTTTACCTATATCGTTGGTACCAATGTGCACCACGACAACTGGCTGTTCTCCCTCCCTTTTCAGAATGTCCTGCACCCGCTCCAAGACATCCTTGACCCTTGCACCAGGGAGGCAACATACCATCCTGGAGTCTCGGTTGCGGCCGCAAAAACGCTAATCTATTCCCCTTACAATCGAATCCCCTTTCACTATCGCTCTCACACTCTTTTTCCTGCCCTCCTGTGCAGCAGAGCCAGCCATGGTGCCATGAATTTGGCTGCTGCTGCCCTCCCCTGATGAGTCATCCCCCTCAACAGTACTCAAAACGGTGTATCTGTTTTGCAGGGGGATGACCGCAGGGGACCCCTGCACTACCTTCCTTGCACTGCTCTACCTGCTGGTCTTCCATTCCCTAGCTGGCTGTGGACCCTTCACATGCGGTAAGACCAACTCACTAAACATGCTATTCACGTCATTCTCAGCATCGTGGATGCTCCAGAGTAAATCCACCCTCAGCTCCAATTCCGCAACGCGGTCTGTCAGGAGCTGGAGGCGGATACACTTCCCGCACACGTAGTCGTCAGGGACACCGGGGTTCCTGGGATCCTGGGCTTCATAAATAGAGGTGTAGAGTACAATAGCAAGGAAGTTATGATGAACCTTTATAAAAAATTAGTTTGGCCTCAACTGGAGTACTGTGTCCAATTCTGGGCACCGCACTTTAGGAAGGATGTGAAGGCCTTAGAGAGGGTGCAGAAAAGATTTATGAGAATAATTCCAGGGATCAGGGACTTCAATTACATGGATAGACTAGAGAAGCTGGGGTTGTTCTCTTTAGAGCAGAGAAGGTTGAGAGGAGATTTGAAAGAGGTGTTCAAAATCATGAGGGGCCTCGGCAGAGTAGATAGAGAGAAACTGTTCCCATTGGCGGAAGGGTCGAGAACCAGAGGACACAGATTTAAGGTGATTGGTAAAAGAACCAAATGCAACATGAGGAAAAACTTTTTTATGCAGCGAGTGGTTAGGATCGGGCATGCGCTGCCTGAAAGGGTGGTGGAGGCAGATTGAGTCAAAAGGGAGTTGGATAAGTACCTGAAGGAAAAGCATTTGCAGGGCTATGGGGAAAGGGCTGGGAGTGGGACTTGTTGAAGTGCTCTTGCAGAGAGCCGGCACGGGTTCGACGGGCCAAATTGCTCCCTTCTGTGCTGTAACCTTTCTATGATTCTATGATTCTATCTATTTTCATTGTGCACTTACTTAAATCAAACTGCTTGGAATGAAGCCCGCAGGTGTTGTAAGCTTGGGTCACTTTAATGTCAGAAACTCTATAAGCCTGTTATCAGGCAACTGTCAACTGGTATTCCTAGTTTAATGTTTTAAGATGAGATGACATCAGATATAGTAAGTAGATTTTATGATATCTATGTGCCATCTGAGATGCGGAGGGTTATTTTTAAACTGGATAATTTCTGTCACTACTTCGTCAAAGAGGATTTTTTTTTCTGTCAGAATGTTTGGTATAAATTGAATTACTGAGCTGCTCGGATAGGTTACAGATCATAATCTGCTAAATCCAATGTATTCATAGCAATGCAAAGGAGGTAACATATCAGAGTTCCATGGCTGTGGGTTATATCTTATGGTTTTGATAGAGTAAATAAATGGAAACAGTTTCCCATGGCAGGAGGGTCGGTAACCAGAGGACACGGATTTAAGGTAATTGGAAAAAGCACCAGAGGCGATATGAGGAAACATTTATTTTGCGCAGTGAGTTGTTGTGATCTGAAATGCATTGCGTGAAAGGGTGGTGGAAGCAAATTCAAAAGAGAATTGGATAAATACTTGAAGGCGAAAAAGTGTACAGGGCGATGAGGAAAGAGCAGGGAAGTGGGATTAATTGGATAGCTCGACCACAGAGCCAACACAGGCACGATGGGCCGAATGGCCTCCTTCTGTGCTGTAACTGTTGTGTATGCATGCCTGTTTACTGTGTGATGTCTGTAACACTGTTACGCAACACTTAATGTACCCTTACACTGTACATACCTTGCCTGTACACCAGAGGGTGCTGCTGCTGGAGACCTAAGGGTTACCTGCACACTGCAGGTAACCCAGTATAAAAAGGAACACACAGCTTGTTGTCTGCACTCAGGAGCTGCAAATAAAGGACTACAGGTCTGCACAGTTTAAGTATCATACCCTGCCTCGTGGAGTCATTACTAAAGGTGCCTACATATGCCACAACTGGCGACGATGATGGGATATGAGGTTTCGAACCACACGCTCAGCATGTCGAATCTCAGCATCTTTCAGCAATTTACCGATGGGGAAGATTGGGACGCTTTTGTAGAAAGATTGGAACGCTTAAGGAGACTGGCTGCACCGTGCGACTTTGGCGACCACCTAAATGAAGCACTAAGTGACTCTAAACCGATGAGAGCAGTGCACCGCATTGATACTTCTAAGGGCAGAAATGCTGCCCCGAGTGATGCAACCCTGAGTCCGCCACATGGGGCAAACCGGCTAGCCCCGTGCTGGCGCTGTGGAGAAAACCACAGGGCCCACCAGTACCGCTACAAAGATTATGCATGCAAAGAGAAAAGGCACCTTCAAAGGATGTGTAGAAAAAGCTGTACTCACCACGTCTCTGATGATTTGGCTGATCTACGGGGCTCCGACACAGATGAAGGTGAAGTTGCTCAATCCCTGGAAGAAGAGTATGGACCTCATACCTGCTCCACTGAAAGTTCCCCGTGGGCGATGAAAGTAGACGTAGACGGAGTCCCAGTTTCTATGGAGAGCGACACAGGGACGTGCCAGTCTGCGATGAGCCAAGCGACCTTTGAAGAACTTTGGATGAATCCCACCACAATGGCAGCCTGTCCAAGTGAAGCTGCTCCCAGGCCTCCGGGCTCCGGCAATCGACCTCGAACATGAATCCGTCGCAGCATTCGGAGGTTCCACTGTCCAGCTCGACTGCCCACAGCACCCCGGCAAAATCTCCGAGACTGAGGATCCAAACTCCACTTTCCGGGCTGGGGCAGCACTCTAAGAGGTGAACATCGACGAAAGAAATGGATTCCCAACATCCAGGATCGAACCGGTGGAAGAAAAGAGTACCACAGCCTACCTGCAGCAAGACCAAAAAATCGCTGCAGTACCACAAGTTGCAGAACCTGTAATCAAAATGGCCTCCACCATGCCACGAGTGAACATGGAGGAGCATCATGTGACATCGAGCGGCCAATCATAGAAACATAGAAACATAGAAAATAGGTGCAGGAGTAGGCCATTCGGCCCTTCTAGCCTGCACCGCCATTCAATGAGTTCATGGCTGAACATGCAACTTCAGTACCCCATTCCTGCTTTCTCACCATACCCCTTGATTCCCCTAGTAGTAAGGACTTCATCTAACTCCTTTTTGAATATATTTAGTGAATTGGCCTCAACAACTTTCTGTGGTAGAGAATTCCACAGGTTCACCACTCTCTGGGTGACGAAATTCCTCCTCATCTCGGTCCTAAATGGCTTCCCCCTTATCCTTAGACTGTGACCCCTGGTTCTGGACTTCCCCAACATTGGGAACATTCTTCCTGCATCTAACCTGTCTAACCCTGTCAGAATTTTAAACGTTTCTATGAGGTCCCCTCTCTTTCTTCTGAACTCCAGTGAATACAAGCCCAGTTGATCCAGTCTTTCTTGATAGGTCAGTCCCGCCATCCCGGGAATCAGTCTGGTGAACCTTCGCTGCACTCCCTCAATAGCAAGAATGTCCTTCCTCAGGTTAGGAGACCAAAACTGTACACAATACTCCAGGTGTGGCCTCACCAAGGCCCTGTACAATTGTAGCAACACCTCCCTGCCCTTGTACTCAAATCCCCTCGCTATGAAGGCCAACATGCCATTTGCTTTCTTAACCGCCTGCTGTACCTGCATGCCAACCTTCAATGACTGATGTACCATGACACCCAGGTCTCTTTGCACCTGCCCTTTTCCTAATCTGTCACCATTCAGATAATAGTCTGTCTCTCTGTTTTTACCACCAAAGTGGATAACCTCACATTTATCCACATTATACTTCATCTGCCATGCATTTTCCCACTCACCTAACCTATCCAAGTCGCTCTGCAGCCTCATAGAATCCTCCTTGCAGCTCACACTGCCACCCAACTTAGTGTCATCCGCAAATTTGGAGATACTACATTTAATCCCCTCGTCTAAATCATTAATGTACAGTGTAAACAGCTGGGGCCCCAGCACAGAACCTTGCGGTACCCCACTAGTCACTGCCTGCCATTCTGAAAAGTCCCCATTTACTCCTACTCTTTGCTTCCTGTCTGACAACCAGTTCTCAATCCATGTCAGCACACTACCCCCAATCCCATGTGCTTTAACTTTGCACATTAATCTCTTGTGTGGGACCTTGTCGAAAGCCTTCTGAAAGTCCAAATATACCACATCAACTGGTTCTCCCTTGTCCACTCTACTGGAAACATCCTCAAAAAATTCCAGAAGATTTGTCAAGCATGATTTCCCTTTCACAAATCCATGCTGACTTGGACCTATCATATTACCTCTTTCCAAATGCACTGCTATGACATCCTTAATAATTGATTCCATCATTTTACCCACTACCGATGTCAGGCTGACCGGTCTGTAATTCCCTGTTTTCTCTCTCCCTCCTTTTTTAAAAAGTGGGGTTACATTGGCTACCCTCCACTCCATAGGAACTGATCCAGAGTCAATGGAATGTTGGAAAATGACTGTCAATGCATCCACTATTTCCAAGGCCACCTCCTTAAGTACTCTGGGATGCAGTCCATCAGGCCCTGGGGATTTATCGGCCTTCAATCCCATCAATTTCCCCAACACAATTTCCCGACTAATAAGGATTTCCCTCAGTTCCTCCTCCTTACTAGACCCTCCGACCCCTTTTATATCCGGAAGGTTGTTTGTGTCCTCCTCAGTGAATACCGAACCAAAGTACTTGTTCAATTGGTCCGCCATTTCTTTGTTCCCCGTTATGACTTCCCCTGATTCTGACTGCAGGGGACCTACGTTTGTCTTTACTAACCTTTTTCTCTTTACATATCTATAGAAACTTTTGCAATCCGTCTTAATGTTCCCTGCAAGCTTCTTCTCATACTCCATTTTCCCTGCCCTAATCAAACCCTTTGTCCTCCTCTGCTGAGTTCTAAATTTCTCCCAGTCCCCGGGTTCTCTGCTATTTCTGGCCAATTTGTATGCCACTTCCTTGGCTTTAATGCTATCCCTGATTTCCCTTGATAGCCACGGTTGAGCCACCTTCCCTTTTTTATTTTTACGACAGACAGGAATGTACAATTGTTGTAGTTCATCCATGCGGTCTCTAAATGTCTGCCATTGCCCATCCACAGTCAACCCCTTCAGTATCATTCGCCAATCTATCCTAGCCAATTCACGCCTCATACCTTCAAAGTTACCCTTCTTTAAGTTCTGGACCATGGTCTCTGAATTAACTGTTTCATTCTCCATCCTAATGCAGAATTCCACCATATTATGGTCACTCTTCCCCAAGGGGCCTCGCACAACGAGATTGCTAATTAATCCTCTCTCATTACACAACACCCAGTCTAAGATGGCCTCCCCCCTAGTTGGTTCCTTGACATATTGGTCTAAAAAACCATCCCTTATGCACTCCAGGAAATCCTCCTCTACCGTATTGCTTCCAGTTTGGTTAACCCAATCTATGTGCATATTAAAGTCACCCATTATAACTGCTGCACCTTTATTGCACGCACCCCTAATTTCATGTTTGATGCCCTCCCCAACATCACTACTACTGTTTGGAGGTCTGTACACAACTCCCACTAACGTTTTTTGTCCTTTGGTATTCTGCAGCTCTACCCATATAGATTCCACATCATCCAAGCTAATGTCCTTCTGAACTATTGCCTTAATTTGCTCCTTAACCAGCAATGCTACCCCACCTCCTTTTCCTTTTATTCTATCTTTCCTGAATGTTGAATACCCCTGGATGTTGAGTTCCCAGCCCTGATCATCCTGGAGCCACGTCTCCGTAATCCCAATCACATCATATTTGTTAACATCTATTTGCACAGTTAATTCATCCACTTTATTGCGGATACTCCTTGCATTAAGACACAAAGCCTTCAGGCTTGTTCTTTTAACACCCTTTGTCCTTTCAGAACTTTGCTGTACAGTGGCCCTTTTTGTTCTTTGCCTTGGGTTTCTCTGCCCTCCACTTTTCCTCATCTCCTTTCTGTCTTTTGCAGATTTGAAGACTCCCTTAAAGGAGACCGGTAACCAAAAAAATTTAAAGGGGAAGTTTCTACTATTTGAGTACACGGACTTTAAAGCTAAAAATGCGATTAAAGGGTGCAAGTATGAAAATGTATGTAATGTAACAATGAATTGTGATGCTTGTTTAACTAATATGATTAATGAGATGAATGCAGGTCTCAGTAAGGTTAAGAACAAATAATAATAGAGAATGCGAAATGCCTAATGTAACCATGTCTGTTGAAACCAGGACACCCAAAAGTGATGCAAGTGCTAGAATGTATAATTCAGGCTCGACTATGTGTGACCAGAGCCAAGGTGTCATGTATACCGGTAGGACACTGCCAAAGGACATTGGGTCCTACAGGGACCATGCTGATGCCAATGGAATCCCCCTGTGGGAGACCCCCAGGTCCAGCAGGCTACCTGACCATGTAGCCTGGACCTTTGGAACGAATGTGATGCCCCTTGCAGGACACACACACAGGGAGTGGGAGCAGACCCACTACAGGGACAGTGGTCAATGGGCAGCCCAGCCACCACCAATGGCAACCTGCACCAGATCAGCCCTACAACCCCTGGCCACCAGGGCCAACACCAGGAGCATGAGGCCAATACCCTCCAGCTTCCCTGGCAAACCCTGGGATGACCTGACCCTCATCCCAATTGGTGGACAAGGAGCCCACCCAGTCTTGTGGCCCTGCCCACAACTACCCATATCACAATGCATACACACCACCCACTGCTGCCGTGGCTATCCCCCCGAGGGATCCCACAACAGTGGCACCCACTTGGTTTGTGTGTGAGGGAAGGGAAATGTACAAGGCCAGCCTCAAGCACAGGGGTCGCACCTGGCAACCACACAACCCTCACCACAACCTCCCATAGCCCACCACTGATCACCTCCCCTGGTCATGACAATAAGGATATGAAAAATGCTTAGGGGGGAAGTGTTGTTGTGTATGCATGTCTGTTTACTGTGTGATGTCTGTAACACTGTTATACAACACTGAATGTACCCTTACACTGTACACACTTTACCTGTACACCAGAGGGTGCTGCTGCTGGAGACCTAAGGGTTATCTGCACACTACTTGTTGTCTGCACTCAGGAGCTGCAAATAAAGGACTACAGGTCTACACAGTTTAAGTATCATACCCTGCCTCGTGGAGTCATTACTAAAGGTGCCTACATTCTATGCTCCTGACATCACTTAGTGGATAACCTCCAGAAACCGACCACCTTCACTAGCAGATCTACATATAACGGTATGGAGAATATCTTTGTTGTTTTTGCTAAAGATTTTGAGGAGCTAATGGCATCTACTAAGTGCAATGTTATCATCATCATAGGCAGTCCCTCAGAATCGAGCAAGACTTGTTTCCACTCCTAAAGTGAGTTCTTTGGTGGCTGAACAGTCCAACATGAGAGCCATAGACCCTGTCATAGGTGGGACAGATATTTGTCAGGGGAAGGGGGAGGTGGGACTGATTTGCTGCACGCTCCTTCCGCTGCCTGCGCCTGACCTCTGCACGCTCTCTGCGTTGAGATTCGAAGAGCTCAACGCCCTCCCAGATGCACTTTCTCCACCCAGGACGGTCTTCGGCCAGGGTCTCCCAGGTGTCAGTGGTGATGTCACACTTCACCAGGGAGGTTTTCAAGGTGTCCTTGTAACGTTTCCTCTGCCCACCTTTGACTCGTTTGCCATGAAGGAGCTCCATGTAAAGCAATTGCTTAGGGAGCCTCGTGTCTGCCATGCAAACTATGTGGCCTGCCCAGTGAAGCTGATCGAGTGTGGTCAGTGCTTTCAATCCTGGGGATGTTAGCCTGGGCGAGGACACTGATGTTGGTGCGTCCCAGGGGATTTGCAGGATCTTGCGGAGACATCATTGGTGATATATCCCCAGCGACTTGATGTGTCGTCTGTACATCGTCCATGCCTCTGATTCATGCAGGAGGGCGGGTATAATTACAGCCCTGTAGACCATGAGCTTGATGGTTGGTTTGAGTGCCTGATCTTCGTACACTCTTGTCCTCAGGCAGCCGAAGGCTGCACTGGCGCACTGGAGGTGATGTTGAATCTCCGCATCAATGTCTGCCTTTGTTGACAAGAGGCTCCCGAGGTATGGGAAATGGTCCACGTTGTCGAGGGCCGCGCCGTGAATCTTGATGACTGGGGGGCAGTGCTGTGCGGCGAGGACAGGCTGGTGAAGGACCTTTGTCTTACGGATGTTAAACGTAAGGCCCATGCTTTCATATGCCTCGGTGAATACATCGACTATATTCTGGAGTTCAGCCTCAGAATGCGTGCAGACGCAGGCGTCGTCCGCGAAGTGTAGCTCAACGACAGAGGTTGGGGTGATCTAGGACCTGGCCTGGAGGCGGCGTAGGTTAAACAGCTTCCCACTGCTTCTGTAGTTTACTTCCACTCCAGCGGGGAGCTTGTTGACAGTGAGGTGGAGCATGGCAGTGATGAATATACGTGCATTAAAAATTGTTGGCTACTGTAGTTGGAAATGTCCAATTTCCAACAAAGGTGTACAGTGTCAGAAAAGGATTTTGGAAACTGCTGGGAAAACAACTGTCTGCATAGCATAAGAATTTGAACTATTTGCAATTTCTGACGACTTAAACGGCCCACACACACGCGTTGACTGAAAGTCAAGCTCAGAATTAGCCCCACTTTGACAAACCCAGCAAGAGGGCAGCAAGCGACATTTGCTTTTGTGTATGTGTTATGAAAATTTCTGCGGAGCAGTGGACCAGTTGGACGAGTAGCACACACAGGTACAGGACACTCAGGAGGTGACCGCATTCAAGAAGGCTGGACTCAAGCACCAGGGTTCCATTCCTGAGACATTTTGGAGAAGCAGTGTCTTCAGAGCTACAGGTTCTCCCGGCGAAGGAATGATCGTGTATGGCTTTAGAATGTTCCTTCTAACTGGACCTGTTCTGCCTGTAGTTGTTCATATATTCATGCTTCTCACTCATTCTAATTGCTGGGGATTGAGGGGTTAAAGGGAATATATTGGGCAAAATCAAAGAACTAAGTCCACCAGTGTTCAATTGAATGGGTGGAATGGATTTGCAGCTTCTCATGGCGTACAGGTTGGCTGGAAGGTAAGGTCAGAGGTGACACGAATGGAGCAAACACTTTGACGATGCCTACAACAGGACAGCAAAATGATATTTGGAAGATGGGAACTCTAACAAACTGATCAGCAGAAGAGGAGATAGAATTGGCAAAGGGAGATTAGACATAATCCTGATTAGCATCCACTTCAGTTACGGAATGTGCCAATATCATGTCGCAGATACTGGTCCATCGTACCAACTTCCCATCCAGATGAAAGATTATGCATAGACATTTGGGCATCAATACTCGCCAGATAATGTGAGGAGAGTCCATTTGCATAATGTACCGGTGCTCTGGCTATTACTACATAGGATTACATGGGATATAGGGCACAGAAACAGGCCATTCGGCCGAACCAGACCATGCCGGCGTTTATGCTCCACACCCAGCCTCCTCCCATCTTTCCTCATCTAAATCTATCAGCATAACCCTCTATTCCCCCCTCCCTCATGTGCTTGTCTAGCCTACCCTTAAACGCATTGTTAGTATTCGCTTCAACCACTCCCTGTGGTAGCGAGTTCCACATTTTCACCGCCCTCTGGGTAAAGAAGTTTCTTCTGTATTCCCTATTGGATTTCTTGGTGACTATCTTATATTGATGGCCTTTAGTTATGCTCTTCCCCACAAGTGGAAACATTCTCTCTGTATCCACTCTATCAAATCCTTTCAGAATTTAAAAAATCTCTATTAAGTCACCCCTCAGCCTTCTTACTCTAATGTTAGCAGCCTCCCCACTGCATGTTTAGGTGTTGCTCAGATGCACTCTTCAAAGCTCCAGGCCATATTCCTGGCCTGAACTCCACCGACGGGGATCACATGCTGCCTTGTGAAAGCTTCCACTGGCTTGGGGTACCATCATCCACTGATGCACCAGGGTCTGAATCAGGCCAGGGAACGGATAATCCCACTTTAGGGGATCACAGCCCCTGGTTCCACCCCTGGCTCTCATTCACCTGGTAAGGGGGCCAGAGGAAGTTCACGGCAACCAGGAAATGTCTGGAAACAGTGGCGATCCCATACAAGTGGCAGAGTTATGATAGGAGACTGTCCGAACCCGAACTCCCCTCTTCCCACAACCACCCCCCCCCCCCACCGCTCCAGAAAACTTTTGAAGCATTCAAAGTGTCAGCTGTGGCTCATTGGGTAGCACACTCACCTCTGAGTCAGAAGGTTGTGAGTTCAAGTCCCACTCCAGGAACCTGAGCATATAAATCTAGACTGACACTCCAATGCAGCGCTGAGGGAGTGCTGCACTGTCGGAGGTGCCGTCTTTCGCATGAGACTTTGAAACCGAAGCCCCGTCTGCTCTCTCAGGTGGACGTAAAAGATCCCATGGTACTATTTCGAAGAAGAGCAGGGGAGTTCTCCCCGGTGTCCTGGACAATATTTATCCCTCAATCAACATAACAAAAACTGATTATCTGGTCATTATCACATTGCTGTTTGTGGGAGCTTGCGGTACGCAAATTGACTGCCATGTTTCCCACATTAAAACAGTGACTACATTCCAAAAGTACTTCATTGGCTGTAAAGCGCTTGGAGACATCCGGTGGTCGTGAAAGGCGCTAAATAAATGCAAATCTTTCTTTTACTTTTCATTCAGCTCTCTGAATTTTAGATTACTGTCATAGATGGATTCTCACGACCTCACAACCTCACGATAACCTTCACTGGCCCTGACGTCTAGGTAAGTTGTGATTACATGTCCAGATAGCGAACAGCAAACCTTTCTCAAAAATGTTGTTCCACATCTTGATCTGTCTCATACCTTCATCTTTTGTATTCCTTTGAAAAGTGGCAGAGCATTCAAACATCAGACCTCATTTCAGCCTGTCAATGTTATTGAATAATAGATGAAGGAGAGGATGAAGAACTGTAATACAGACACATTTACAGTAGAGATAATAAACTAGCTCCTTGAAAGGAAAATAATAAAGGTTTGCACTCTCTATACTATGCTATTATTTTACAGTTAATCTTTGTATCTGCAGTTATTCTTTTCTTACTAAATTGTCAGAAATATCTCTTCGAGACTTCCAAACCGAACACTCAATATCTGAACAGTCCCTGCTCAATAAATATTCCTCCAATAGTTATGGATCTGAATAATTACCCACTATAATTTAAAAGTATCTGTCAATCATACACATTACAGAACAAATTACATTTGATTTGCTTTGTTGCTACCATACGAAAGACGAAGAAGAAGATGTAGAAAATCACATTGTATTTTTTTGTTGAATTTGAACGTGTTTGACTCCTCCCCCAGCCAGCTGCTGGGAGACCAAACTGAACTAATCTTTTGTAGCATTCGTATTGAGATAGGCCGAGGATATGATTCTGAATGCAGCTGGTTTTTAAGCTCTTTACCATTTTGACTGATTAAAGGGATCTCTACCAAAGTGCTACGTACCGTACCAATGGTTTATAAAGCTCTGACTGTGCAGATGTCTTGGTATCGATATTAGTGTCACTTACAATCGTGGTATTTCTGTCAGTGGCTTGTAGCAAGGTCTGTGGCTCTTTGTCGGCCAGCTGGTGCAGATTCTCCTGTGAAGAGCTAAAAGAGGCAGACTGTAGTGCAGTACCACAAAGGTAGCATGTCACAGTTAAAAGTATTACTTGCATGAGACACTGAAAGACATGTAGGGCCAAAAATTGCGGTCGGAGGCGTACCGACGGAGTATGCCTCCGACCCGGGAAACAGTTACAAAGTACCTGCTGGCGGCCAAGTTGCGGTAACTTGCGGTCTCAGGCCTCGAGGCGGAGGGCGGAGTGATGGCCCATGGATCCCAGGGACACAGGCGGTGTGGCAGCACACCTGGGATCACATGGGCCTGATCCTCCAATCACAAAGCAGAATTAGATTTTAATCATTTCCGAAGGGAATCCCCTAATGAGATGTGATGGAATCCCAAATCTTGAGCTAATTGCAATTTACAGAACTGGAATTTAATTCGTAATTACCTTCATTCCACCAACTTCACTAAAAATTTAATTTTTTGATAATTTTAGACATCAAAGCTGTAATCTGGGCCAATATCTCATTTCATGTGCATAACTTACGATCTGAAAATGTTTAATTAATGCACGAGTTATCCCCTTACACTGATGCAGTCAAGCCCTGTGCCTATTTGCATCAACCATTAACATTTCAGTGCACAATTGCTGGCCAGTCTAACTCTGCTCCAGCGATTCCTTTTCTGTGGCCTGCGCGGATGGCCTGTCAACGCATTTGTAGACAGACCTCAAGTTCCGGATTTCGCGCATGCGCAAACGCATGAGGAAGTCCCGAACTTGCGGTGAATTTCAAAGGAGGTATGGCAGCAAAATCCAGGCCATTGTATGTAAAGGCTCGGTTTCATATCAGTTAGGGCGTGGAAAGAAAAGCGATTACCAGATTCATAGCATCATACATCCTTACTGCCCATTGTGCCTGTGCTAGCTCTTTGAATGTGCAAACCAAATAGTCCCACTGCCCCACTCTTTCCCCAGAGTTCTGAAAAGGTTTCCTTTTCAAGCATACAGGTATATCCAATTCCTTTTTGAAAGTTAATAGTGAATATGCTTCTGCCACCTTTTCAGGTCGTGCATTCCAGATCATAATTACATGCTCCGCAAAAAATGTTCTCTTCATCTCACCATTTTTTGCCAGTTACCTCTGGTTACCAACCCAGCTGCCTGTGGGTCAACACCCTTTCATAATTATGAACACCTCTATTCAAGCTCCCCTTAGTCTTCACTGGTCTGACAACAATCGTCTCCAGTCGCTCCACATAACTGAAGTCCCTGATCCAGGGAATCATTCTGGTAAACATCCTCTGCACCCTCATCAAGGTCTTGTCATCCTTTCTAAAGTGTGACTTTTATAAAGATTTGGCATAACTTGTTTGCTTTTGTACTCTATGCTTCTATTAATAAAGCCAAGGATTCCATACGCTTATTTTTTTTTAACTGTTTTATCAACTTGCCCTGTCACCACATGTGAACCCTTAGGTCTCTGTTCCTGTCTTCTTCTTCGGCGGTCCCTTGTATCGAGGGTGATTTGCTTCCACCAAAAATGGGATGAGTTCGCGGGTGTTTCAATGAAGGACCTGATATTCCAGGGCCCGAACTACATTCTGAAGGGTGGAAGATGCGTGGATTTTTTTTAACGTGTGGTGACCGTTGCACACCAGCCACCACACGGGTTTGACAGAGCGAGGCCTTGGTCCAGTGGCAAGGATTAACCAAGATGACTGGAGACCAGCTCTGCTGCACGGAGCTAGTGTGCACACATATTATAATGTAGGCTGGCCCGTGCTGCCCCTGGGCCCTCGCCTCTTCTGGGCCCCGAACTCACGCCTCTCCTGGGCTCCGATCACGTCGCTCTGCAATCTCTCGCCGCTCCTGTTCCTGTATCCCCTTTAAAATTGTACCATTTCATGCCCATATTTGGCATTGAGAATAATGCTGAGGCTATCAGCGCTCACCGTTATTAAGGAGTAAATTGGACATCAACTTCCAGTGACACACATGCGCTGTTCAATGCGGAAATCAGGAAGTTGTTGTCGAGTTGGCCTGCTTCTCCACAAGCTTCACTACACTGGTACCTCGCCGAGAGACTCAGCATTAAAATACATGAAGGGCATGAGGTTGCTGAAACATACAAAATTCTTACAGGGCTTGACAGGGTAGATGCAGGGAGGATGTTTCCTCTGGCTGAGGAGTCTAGAACCAGGGGTCACAGTCTCAGAATAAGGGGTCGGATATTTAGGACTAAGATGAGGAGAAACTTTTTTACTCAGAGGATTGTGAATCTTTGGAATTCTCTACCCCAGAGAGCTGTGGAGGCTCAGTCTTTGATTATATGCAAGACAGAGATCGATAGATTTTTGGATATTAAGGAAATTAAGGGATATGGGGACAATGCAGGAAAGTGGAGTTGAGGAAGAAGATCAGCCATGATCTTATTGAATGGCGGAGCAGGCTCGAGAGGCCGAGTATGGCCCACTCTTGCTCCTAATTCTTATGCTTTGTTCTGTTTACCCACTAAATACCCACTAAACACGCCAGAAAAAGTTAGGGCTGTTGCATTCAGGCATAAGTGAATTTTTAACAGCTTGATAAATCGTAATTACTGCCAAACAATTTCTCTGACACTGAAAACTTAGTTTTACATGCATGGTCTAATTCCTTCAGATTTTAATTCTGTTGGAGATTTTTTTTTCATCAAAATTTATAATTACATATTTTTAATTTTTTCTTTCTGTCTCTTTTATCTCTCACTCTAAATCTCATCTTTCATTCCCTCTGTTTATTTTGTTAGTTTGTACATGATTTTACATTGAATTAAATATTCTCATTTATACTTCCTGGTTTGGACTCTGCGGGCTTGAAATTCAGTGCAGCTGGAAAGCTGGTGCTCCCCCTACCTTTTTTGGCCATTAACACCGAAATTTTTGAGTGGCTGGACCACCCCATATTCCAAAAGTGAACAAGTGGGTTCCAGCGCTAATGAACTCTTCCAAAGTGGAATCTTCAGCGGTGTGGCTGTCTTAATTTGAGCGTTATCACCACTGAGAAATTCAGCATGCAGGTCAGGGTTTCTAACAAGCCAGCTGCTCCCTGGCCTTTTGAAAGGCCTGGGTTTGCAGCGAGGCCCTGAGGGGGGAGGAGGTTGGAAGGATGGCTGGTGTAAGAGGTGCAAGGAGAGTCAACAGGTTCACATATGGAGCTGGAGACACCGATGGACAGTGTGGAGGACAGAAGAAGAATACTGTTTCCTGACGTGGGGAGGCCTGGCAGACAGACAGTACATAATGCATGGAGGGAGATTGTAGAGGAGGCACTTCCATATCAGGTGCTGGCCAGTCTGCATCTGACCCTTCCAGGGTGGCAATGGGTCAACGCCTCCTAGCTCTAGGGTGACGGGGATCCTCCTCTTCCTCCTGCGCCTCCTCCACCTCCTCCTCCTCCTCCTCCTCCTCCTCAAGAGGTGGCTCGACCTCCAGCGGCTGTCCCCTCATGATGGCCAGGTTGTGGAGCATGCAGCAGACCACGACGATTATGGAGACCCGTTGAGGAGAGTACTGCAAGGTGCTACCAGAGCAGTCCAGGCACTGGAACCTCTGTTTAAGGATGCCTATGCACTGCTCAATGATGCACCTGGTGGCACAATGAATGTCATTGTATGTATGCTCTGGCGCTGTCCTGGGGTTCCGCAGAGGAGTGAGCAGCCAAGTGTACAGGGGATATCCCTTGTCCTCAAGCAGCCAACCGCAATCCTGATTCGTGCCGCTGAAGACGACGGGCACACTGGTGTGGTGCAGAATGAATGAATCATGGCTGCTGCCTCCCTTGCCCGCTGCCTGTCTGCACGGTGCTGACGGCGACACCTTCTCCTGCGTGCCATCCTGCTTCTGACCAGGTGTACCAGGTGTCGCCTTCCCAGCATTCCTCCCATCGTCAGGGTGAACCCTGCCAAGCAGATCTCTGCAGCCCACAGGCCTCCACTAAAGAGTCAGACTTGAAAGTTGTACAAAAGTACAGGGGTATTTGCAAACCTCTGAGCAGCACTCTGCAGGTTTAATGGAGACAAAATAATTAATAGAACTATATGAAATGCTAAATACTGCGGACCATAGAAAATGAAATAAAAACATTAAGAATTAATAAAACTATATGAAACGCTAAATACTGCGGATGTTGGAAAATGAAATGAAAACACTGATAATTAATAACACTATATCAAAAGATAAATACTGCAGATGATGGAAAATGAAATAAAAATACTAATAATTATAAGACTATTTACCTACCAAAGGGCCCCAGCGGTGTCGCGTTTGAGCACCGCATCGAAAACCTCGCGGGGGCACTGCCGGGAAAAGTCCTACCTTTTCCTCGGTGAATTTCGCTGTCTGGGTGGCTTTTCAGCAGCCTGCACGCTGCTTCCCTCTCTGCTGAAAACTTAACTTTACAGCGGCTTCACCGTGCCGTTTCCGGCGGAAGTGAACACCGCCCAAATCCTCGCTGAGCTGAATATGGGTCGGGGAGGGAAAATCATCGGACCGCGGTGGCCGATTGATTTTCCGATCGGCCGCCCAAACCCCGCGGTAGCCGTCTCTTCGGGGACGCTGAATTTCGGGCCCAGTGTGTCTCAGTGAGGATTCTTCAATCTGATTGGTTGAAGAGACATGCTGTTGCTCGGTTGGCTCACACATGCCACAGATCCGCTGTAGAGGACGCTACGCTGGAAATGATATCCAGGAACCGTAAGTTGCCGCCCACAGACCCACAAAATGTCTGTGGGCAGCTGTAAGCGTAATGAACGGCGAGCGCTGACCACAATATCCAGCCCAATGCCTCTCCTCATTCTTCCTCCCAAAATGTATCACTAACCAGCAAGTTCGATTCACCCTTATTCCTCTATTCTGGCTCTTTAGACCAAAAGGTTCCATCACAACTTCTTGTGTTGTGTGAGAACTCGGTTCTGAGCTCCCACCATCATGGAATTTCTTTCCCTAACAGTTGAAGGCCATTTTGTATTTAGATGGTTTTTAATACGGTGGAAACATTTCCTGATCTCTTGACTGATTGGTAGACTTAATTTCATAAGTGGTGGCTATCATAGAACTGCTCAAAGGAACTACTCTTTCCTGCATGATGGCTCATTTGTTCACGTTACATGAATATTTCCACGGGTTCTATGAATGGTGAACGTTGTGATGTCTCCTCAATGTTAGAATGGAGAATCTTAGTTATGAGGACAGATTGGATAGGCTGGGTTTGTTCTCATTAGAACAGAGGAGGTTGAGAGGAGACCTCATTGAGGTGTACAAAATATTGAGGGGCCAGGACATAGTGGATAGGAAGGGCCTATTTCCATTGGTTGAGGGGATCTATTACAAGGGGGCATAGTTTTAAGGTGGTTGGTGGAAGGTTCAGAGGGGATTTGAGCGGGGGCTTCTTTACGCAGAGGGTTGTGGGGATCTGGAACTCATTGCCTGGAAGAATGGTGGATGCTGAAATCCTCACCACTTTTAAGAGATGGTTGGATGGGCACAAAGTGCTGTAACCTGCAGGGTTACGGACCTAGAGCTGGTAATTGGGATTAGACTGGATGATCTTTTGTTGGATGGCGCAGATATAATGGTAAGTACTGCAGAAAATCGAATATAGCCAGGGTGATCTCCTGGACTAGTTCCGATCGCCTGGATGGGTCAGAGAGGAATTTTTCCAGATTTTTTTCTCCTTAAATTGGCATGGGTTTTTATCTGGGTTTTGCCTCTCCCAGGAGATCACATGGCTCCGGTTGGGGTGCAGTGCAGAATGTTTCAGTATAAGGGGTGTCGCAGTTGTGTGAGGCAGACTGGTTGGGCTGGGTGCTCTTTGCCTTTCCGTCATTGTTCATAGGTTTATATGTAACCTTCAGGGCTGCTGACCAAGGGCCATGCGGCTCTTTGTCGGCCGGCGCGGACACAATGGGCTGAAATGGCCTCCTTCTGCGCTGTAAATTTCTATGTTTCTATGTTTCTCCTCACAGGGCTGTTTTTCAGTGTGTGGATTAGAGTTGGGAATGTGCGTCTGAGCTGAATACTACCACCTTAGTGGCCAGTTCATTTTTTTACAATGATTAACACTTCATTATCAACCTTGAGTCATTGCCCTGAGATTGATTAGTGGCAGACTTGGTAATCGAACACATGAGCCAGGTCAGCCCTTAATACAGTGGCACACTGCTGATGATTGACTAACAAGCCCAGCTTATGAAATGGGACCTGGAAGGGTGGACTAGTCACTGGAGCCGGGACTTTTTCATCCAGTTCCAAGTAACTCAAGCCAATGCATGAACAAGTATGGTGGTCCTAGTTAACCACAGCAGGAAACCTACTTTACACTTTGCACTGTTTTCATTGGTTAATCTTCAGCAACACCTCTACAAACACTTGGTGCTGCCTAAATTGTGGCTCTTGCCCATCTATGATTAAATCACCAAGTGGTGAGAATGTGGAACTCGCTACCACAGGGAGTGGTTGAAGTGAATAGTATAGATGCATTTAAGGGGAGGCTAGACAAGCATATGAGGGATGAGGGAAGAGAGGGTTATGCTGATAGAGTTAGATGAGGAAAGATGGGAGGAGGCTCGAGTGGAGTATAAATGTCGGTTGGGCCGAATAGCCTGTTTCTGTGCTGTATATCCTACGTAATCCTATGTAATCTTATGTAAATCCCCTGGGCTTAGAGTTGAGTGGAATGTGCCCCTGTGCGGAGAGTATGTGAAGTCCGTGGATTTCTCAGCAGTTTGGTTTGGAGACCTTCATATGGTGGTGAGTTTTCACCCTGCTGTCTAAAAATAAAAATAGGGCCAAGGGTCAATGCTTATTTGCTAAGGTGCTAACCCGTGATAGCAGCACAGATTTGATTGGGTGGCTTGAATAAAGGGCATCAGGGTACTTCTCTGAAGATTCTGTAACAATCTCACATCCTCATCCATGGTTCATCTGGCACAAACAATTCCACTATTAAATGCCCAAACAGACAGCACTGAGAAACTTATGCCCATCGTTGACAGTCATACGAAAACACAAAGCCAAATTGCAATATCTAAGTTTTATGCAATGCAATACACAAAGCAATGGGACCTTGCTGGACATCACACATCATTCTCTGATAAGGAACCAACAACAGCAACACTGGCATTTATATAGCCAGTTAATGTAGTGAAACATCCCAGTGCATTTTACAGGAGCGTTTTCAAACAATTTGAAAGCGAGCCACATCAGGAGATAGGACAGGTGACCAAAAGCTTGGACAAAGAGGTAGGTCTTAAGGAGCATTTTAAAGGAGAAGAGAGACAGAGAGGCAGAGAGGTTTAAGGAGGGAATTCCAAAGCTTAGGGCCTTGGCAGCTGAAGGCAAGGCTGCCATGGTTGAGCGATGAAAATTGAGGATGTGCAAGGGAACTGTCATGTATCTTACATTATTATATATAACTGTATCCTAACATGCTATACATGACTGTAATAAGATATGACCTGTAACCACCAGCATACCTTACCACCAGGGGTGCACTTGCAAGAGACAGGTATATAAGGAATGGTCTCAGGCAAGTGCAGCAGTCCAGAGCTGTGAAATAAAGGTGCAGGTCCAGAGTGACCTTGACTTCACTACATGCCTCGTGTGAATCTGTACTGAGGGGACAGGACTTTACAGGAACAGAATTGGAGAAATGCAGAGATCTCAGAGGGTGGTAGAGCTGGAGGAGATTATTGAGATAGGGAGGGGTGAGAAGGGCCATGGAGGGATTTGGAAACAAGGATGAGAATTTTTAAATCGCCAACATAGACCAGCGAGCACAGGGGTGATGGGTGAATGGGACTTGGTGCGAATCAGGAGACGGGTAGCAGCGTTGTGGATGAGTTCGAGTTTACATTTCATTACACTCTAGAGACTGAGTTTTTCAGTGACTATACTGTCATCAAACAAGATAACTGACTGTGAGCTTGCAGAAGTGGAACAACATGTACAATTATTTTCCATTTGACCTGCCTGGATATATATTTGGAAAAGCAAATAACACTGTACCTTTTTCGAACAGGAAATAGAAGTTTACTATCAATCAGAAGAGTTAAGTGTTCATTCTACTGGTGTGAAACCACATAGAGCCCACAACACAAGAGGCGAGAGTTTATTGTTGGTCGCTAACGGTTACAAATTGTAACTGTCTGAGTAATGGAAAAATACTGAGCAAAAGCTACAGCATCCTTTTACTAAGATCTTTCGCTTGATGGTTTATTTTGAGTTGATTAGATTGACCTGAAATTGATGCATCAGTCACTGGAAAATAAAGGCACCGCATCTTTAAGGAACTGTTGTGTCTCTTGTTATTTCCTTTCTGCAGGCCTGCTCTTACTCCCCATGGTTTCTTGATATAAATTAACCTGACATGACACCAAGGGAAATAAGTTGGCATCTGTTACATAGATTTCTGTTTGGATCTGCGCAGATGACCATACAATGACAAATTGTTTTATGCATTAACCTGTATTGTTCGGTGGTCTCTGAAAACAAGTATAATCAAGTGAACTAAATACGGGTCTGCACCGTTCAGGCAATACATTGGACTTAGAATTTTGAGAGAGGACAGACGCACCAACGTTAGTGTCCTCGACCAGGCCAACATCCCCAGCATTGAAGCACTGACCACACTTGATCAGCTCCGCTGGGCAGGCCACATTATTCGCATGCCTGACACAAGACTCCCAAAGCAAGCGCTCTACTCGGAACTCCTTCACGGCAAGCGAGCCAAAGGTGGGCAGAGGAAACATTTCAAAGACACCCTCAAAGCCTCCTTGAAAAAGTGCAACATCCCCACCAAAACCTTGGAGTCCCTGGCCAAAGACCATCCTAAGTGGAGGAAATGCATCCGGGAGGGCGTTGAGCACTTTGAGTTTCATCGCTGAAAGCATGAGAAACCAAGCGCAGGCAGCGGAAAGAGAGTGCGGCAAACTAGTCCCACCCACCCTCAACGACTGTCTGTCCCACCTGTGACAGAGACTGTGGTTCTCGTATTGGACTGTTCAGTCACCGAAGATCTCATTTTTAGAGTGGAAGCAAGTCTTCCTTGATTCCAAGGGACTGCCTATGATGATGAATTTTGAGGGTCACCACACAGTTTCAAGTGCTGGATTGTATTATGTATCATCATCATCATCATAGTCAGTCCCTCGGAATCGAGGAAGACTTGCTTCCACTCTTAGAATCAGTCCTTAGGTATTATGCATGTTATTGCAAACAGCATAGCCACTCAATGCATTACGACTTCATTTTCTGAAGTCAGTCAAGAGCTGCTTTGCACACGTTTGGGAATGTTCTGATATTATGGCTTGTACACTGATTGCAATGTTAGTGCAAAGCTGGATGCACATCAGTCTTGCATCACTTAGTATCCAAAATTCTATCGCGCTCTGTCTTGAATATACTCAAGGACTGAGCATTCACAGCTCTCTGGGGTAGAGAATTCCAACCATTCACAACCCTTTGCTTTACCGACTGCGCTGTTTGATTCATCGGCTGTGGCTTAGTTCTGCTTCAGTCGCTTCAAGACTTCGCTCTGAATCCTTCTGTCAAATTGGTTTCTGATCTCTTCGACTTCAATGGATATCACTAGGTTACATTTCTGCATATACAGTAGACACCTCAAGTTGCTGTAGAAATATCACCAGCGATGTTGCCGCAAGATCCTACAAATCCCCTGGGAGGTCAGGCACACCACCATCAGCTTCTTCATCCAGGCTAACATCTCCAGCATTGAAGCACTGACCACACTTAATCAGCTCCGCTGGGCAGGCCACATCGTTCGCATGCCAGACACGAGACTCCCAAAGCAAGCGCTCTACTTGGAGCTCCTTCACAGCAAACAAGCTAAAGGTGGGCAGCGGAAACGCTACAAGGACACCTCGAGTCTCATCGCCGAGAGCATGCAGAAACCAGCGGAAGGAGCGTGTAGCAAGCTAGTCCCACCCAACCCTTCCCTCAACGACTATCTGTCCCATCTGTGACATAGTCTGTGGCTATCGTATTGGACTGTTCAGCCACCAAAGAACTCACTTCAGGAGTGGAAGCAAGTCTTCCTCGATTCTGAGGGATTGCCGATGGTGATGACATGAACTGCACTGGATTACACTGCTACGTTTCTGCACTGGAGTACCCTGGATTATACCGTAAAACTATTGCTGCTTCTCCACCTCTGCTGCTAAAATTTATTTTTCCTTTTAACTGCGGCTGTGTCTCTGCTGAATTGGTTCTACAGGTTTGTCAGTTCTGCTGGCTTCTTGCTAGTAGCTGCCTGTTCACTAGTTCTACCGGTTTCCAACGTTGCTGGTCGCTGGCTGTACTTCCTACAGTGATCCACTGCGATCCACAAACTTGTGTCAACGTTGCCATCATCATCTTTCTGCACCGCTACCAACTGTCCTTCCTACAGCACATCCTCGATCGCTCTACATTTCCAATAGCTTCTGGACTTCACTGGCCTGCCTCAGACAGCGGTTTGTCGATGCTCCGTGCTGGCCCATCTTGTCCAGCTCGGTTTTGTCCTTCCATGGGACCACTGACTTTGACTCTGGTCTCCCTACTATTGTATCCCATTAACTACTACATTTAAAGAGGCTTATGTAACCTGAGCTTTTCCCATGTCCATTCCCGTGCCCACTTTGGCTGTCGCTCTGGACCCGAACCATTCAATTCTTTTTCCACTTTTACCCCCTCTTTCCTTTGTCTCTTTATCTCTCCCTGACCATTCTCTCCCATCGTCATGCCTCCTTTCATCTCTCCTCTCCCGTATACTCTGCCTGTTATGTATGAATAAAGAGTCTGACTGGATACTGTGAGCTCAAAAGTAAAGTGGTCTTTTATTGCGGATCTCAAGAGTGCCTCTCCAGCCTGTGAGGCCTCCTTAAGTACCTGTGCTCCCAAGGGATTGTGGGATCTCTTGGGACTCCAGGGGATGAGCCCTCTGGTGGCTACACAAGGTATATACAGGTTTACATATACAACAACACTCCCCGCCAAAGTCAACAGTGTAACTATTTACAAGGTGAGTCGATCTGGCGCCTTTCTTTCCCTGGTTGATCGTCTCGGTGCAAATGTTGGTTTTGGTGAGTCGTTTGTTAGGCCCTCGCTGGGCTGCTGTGCAACTGGCCTTGCTAGGCTGTTTGGTGTGGTGAGTCCTGCTGAGCTGCTGCGGGTGATGGGTTCTGCTTCGTGGCCAACCGCGGTGTCGGTTGCCACTGATGTGTATGTTGGGGGGTCAAAGAAGGTAGGGTCCAAAGTGGGTTGCTCAGGATAGTCAGTGAATCTGAATTTGATTTGGTCCAAGTGTTTCCGGTGAATGAGTCCATTCGAAAGTTTGACCTGAAACACTCTGCTCCCCTCTTTGGCCACAATAGTGCCGGGAAGCCACTTGGGACCTTGTCCATAGTTCAACACAAATACAGGATCATTGATTTCAATTTCACGTGACACATTTGCGCTATCATGATATGTACTTTGTTGAAGCCACCTGCTCTCTACCTGTTCATGTAGATCAGGGTGAACTAACGAGAACCTTGTCTTAAGTGCCCTTTTCATGAGCAGTTCAGCAGGTGGAATCCCAGTGAGTGAGTGGGGTCTCATGCAGTAGCTAAGCAGGACTCGGGATAGGCAAATCTGCAGTGAGCCTTCAGGTACCCTCTTCAAGCCCTGCTTGATAGTTTGAACTACTTGTTTTGCCTGACCGTTGGACGTTGGCTTAAACTGGCTAGATGTAACATGTTTGATCTCATTACGGGTCATGAACTCTTTGAACTCGGCACTGGTGAAACATGGCCCGTTGTCGCTCACAAGGACATCAGGCAGTCCGTGCGTGGCAAACATGGCCCGCAGGCTTTCAGTGGTGGCAGCGGACGTGCTTGCCGACATTATCTCACATTCAATCCATTTGTATCTACAACCACAAGGAACATTTTACCCAAAAACGGGAATGAATAGTCGACATGAACTCTGGATCACGGTTTGGAGGGCCACGACCAGAAACTTAGTGGTGCCTCCCTGGGTGCATTGCTTAACTGCGAGCATGTGTTACATTTGTGCACACAGGACTCTAAGTCCGCATCGATACCGGGCCACCACATGTGGGATCTGGCTATCGCTTTCATCATTATGATGCCTGGGTGAGTACTGTGGAGGTCACTGGTGAAATATCCCTGTCCTTCTTCAGGACCACGACCCGATTACCCCACAGAAGGTAGTCTGCCTGTATAGACATTTCATCTTTGCACCATTGGTATGGCTTTATCTCTTCCCGCATTTCCACTGGGACACTGGACCAGCTCCCATGAAGCATACAATTTTTTACTAGGGACAGTAAGGGGTCCTGGCTCGTCCAGGTTCTAATCTGTCGGGCTGTAACGGGTGATTGCTTACTCTCGAATGCTTCCATAACCATGGCTAGATCTGCGGGCTGCGCCATTTCCACCCCCGTGGTGGGCAATGGCAGCCTACTGAGAGCATCGGCACAGTTTTCTGTGCCTGGCCTGTGGCGGATGGCGTAGTTGTATGCGGACAACGTGAGCGCCCATCTCTGGATGCGGGCCAATGCATTCGTATTTATTCCTTACTTTCGGAGAAAAGGGATATCAGTGGCTCATGGTCAGTTTCCCTTTCACATTTGAGCCCAAACAGATATTGATGCATTTTCTTTACCCCATAAACACGCTAACGCTTCTTTTTCAATCATGTTATAGGCTCTCTTAGCCTTAGACAGACTTTGTTGCAATACACACCCGACGCCATACGACGACGCATCACATGCTAGTACCAAACGCTTACATGGATCATACAACACAAGCAATTTGTTTGAGCATAACAATTTTCCATACCCATTCATCTCCTTTATGCAGTAAAGCGTGCAGTGGTTCTAACAGTGTGCTGAGACCCGATAAGAAGTTACCAAAGTAGTTCAGGAGTCCTAGAAATGACCGCAGCTCCATCACGTTCTGTGGCCTCGGTGTGTTCTCGATTACCTCCGTCTTCGAATCGGTGGGCCTGATGCCGTCCGCTGTGATTCTTCTCCCCAGGAACTCCACTTCCCATCCATGAGCTTATTGTGGATGATAGCATCGACATCATGGCCCTGACAGAAACCTGGTTGAGAGATGACGACACCTTACCCTTAAATGAAGCCTCCCCGCCTGACTATACCTTCCACCACTACAGTCCTGAGACCCTGGAAATTGCTGAAAGATATCGTTTTGGAATACAAGATCAGTTAATTGACGAAATTATCAGTGATTATATTGTAGCACTAAAGAAGCTATCCATTCACTGTCATTTCGGAAACTTTCAGGACCGAGCATTGCGTGACCATTTTGTTTGTGGGATGAAAAATGAAGCGATCAGAAGAAAGTTATTGACAACTCCTAACTTGACTTTTGATTTAGCTTGTCAGACAGCTATGTCAATGGACATGGCCGACCAATAGTCCCGAGAATTTTGTACCATTTCCAGTCGTCAGACAACTGAGGTGAATCGCCTGCAGGTGAAAAGTAAAAGGCAGTTGGGCCCCAAGGTCTCAGCAACTGGCCAAGGTAACAGAGCATTGAAGTCATGCTATCGATGCCTGAGACATTGCTCAGAGTTGTCCATATGCGAAGGAAGAGTGTTTCGTCTGCAGGAAAACTGGGCATCTTGCAAATGCATGCCGACTGAAGAGTAAACCAACTTTCAAGACTATAAGTAGAAATCCCCAGAGACTACAAAGCATAGAAGACAAGCAACAGGACGAGGAGTTTTTGGAGATACACATCATCAGGAGCACAAAGGTATCTCACAGTGATTCGTAAAGTGTCATAATCCATGTAGTTGTTGCAGGAACCGGGATACCCATGGAAATCGACACTGGCACATCCGTGAGCATAGTACCGGAATCGCTATATCTCAACAAATTGAGTGATTTCCCAGTGGAGAAATCCAAGGTAGAGCTGCGAGGCTACTCAGGAGAGCAAATTCCTGTGGGAGGTCATATCACCGTACTGGTGACATACAAGGATCAATTTCAGAACTTGCCTCTCTGAGTAGTGGTAGGAGACAAGCCTGCCTTACTTGGAAGAAATTGGTTGGGATTACTGAAGCTGGATTGGAATGAGATTTTTCGTGCTGAAATGAAATTTGCATCAAAGGATGATGTCATCGAGAAGTATCCGAAGGAGTTTGTGAAACAGGCAGTCCGATCCAAGGTTGCATGGCAGGTGTCAGAGTACAGAAAGACGCTAGACTGGTTTACTGCAAGCCACGTCCCATACCATATGCACTCAAGGAGAAAGTTGAGCAAGAACTCAAAAGACTCGAGACTGAGAACATTATCTCGAAGATAGATCTATGTAATTGTGCTACACCCATTGTGGTTGTACCTAAGTCCGATGGTAAGGTAAGGTTGTGTGGTGATTCATCATAGGCAGCCCCTTGAATCGAGGATGACTGTTGCACACCAGCCACCACGGGCTTGACAGAGCTAGGTCTTGGTCCAGTAGCAAGGGTGATTATAAAGTAGCCGTATACCAAGTTCTAGAGGGTAATCTCCCCAATACAGTGCCAAATGTAGAAGATTTGTTCACAATGCTAACAGGTGGTCAGATCTTCTCAAAGTTAGATCTTACAAATGCCTACTTACAACTTGAACTAGATGAGGAATCCAAGTCATGCTTGACTATAAATACTCATCTAGGCCTATATCAATTTAATAGGCTACCATTTGGAATGTTTTCCACCCCTGCCATAGTCCAAGGGGTGACAAACCAGATTTTGCAAGGCATTGAAGGGGTAGTATGTTGTTTAGATGACATACTAATTTCAGCACCAAACAGGCAAATCCATAATAACATATTGAATTAAGTGCTCAAACGGCTAGAGAAGCACAAAGTACAAGTGACTGCTCACAAGTGTGAGTTATTTCAAAACTCAGTGGAGTACTTGGAGCTCAGAGTAGACAAATATGGTTTATATCTAACCAAGGGAAAGCTGGATGCAATTAGAAATGTACCCACGCCCAAGAATGTCATTGAACTTCGATCATTTTTGGGTCTTTTGAACTATTATGGGAAGTTCCTACCAACTTTGGCTACAGAGTTACATCCACTGAATGAGCTGTTGAAAAAACAGGTCCAATGGAAGTGGTCAGAAGAATGTGATGCAGCAGTCAAGGAGTGTAAAAGTAAATTAGTAGAGAGCACCATGTTAGTTCACTATGACATATCTAAAGAGAATCATGATAGAGGTAGAGTAAGAGAGAGAAGTGTGAAATTAAATCAGAAGGTGAGAATGAAGAACCATCATCATAAATGGTTGATGTGGTTACCAGGAAGAGTGGTGAAGATATGTAGTCCTCGCACATATTTGGTCAAGATGTTTGATCATGGAAAGGTAAGGTTTGTTCACATTGATCATATTTTACCTACAGATGTGGAAGGATTTGAAAGTTGGAAATATTCAATTATTTCTGACTCACCAGATAATCTTATTACAAGCACAGTGCCAGTAGCATATCCTACATCAAATGTACTAGAAACAAGTCCAAGAGAAAGTCAGAATTTAAATCTGAGTCTGAGTCAGGCAGACAAACAGTCTGAAGTTGAAGAGTTCAAATGCAGATCAAGGGTATCCCTTGGAGGAAAACTTATCTCAGGATCAGCCTCGAATGAGTCTAAGTTTGACACCATGTTTGGAAAGTTCTGTTCAAGAATGAAGGTATCCTCTTCAAAACAGAAAACGTGTGGTTAAGATGGATTTGTAAGTATGGCAAAATAAGTCCATGGGCTAGATTTTCCACTTTTGTGCTTATCGCCCAAAAATGGGCGTTATTTCCAGCATGGGCAGTAAAAAAGTGTTTTCAGCTCGCCAGCATTTCGCCCATTTTCAAAGCACCTAGTCTCCATTTTTTAAAACGGGCGTTATCGCGAGCGATATGAAATGGGTGGTAGCGTTAAATCTAGCTGACTTTCTGCCGTAAAGTGTCACCGTCCTTAGCAACGCCATGGCAACGCTCGATTCCTGCGATTCAGGAGGTCAAGGGTCATCATGACATATGCAGAAGAGGAGACAGAGAAAGAGGGAGCTGAGAGGGACTGAAAACATGTGTGGCTGTGGTGTGTGCTTGTTTGGCTGCTGTGGTAGGCACGAGGGAGATTCATCAGCAGCAAAAAGCCTACTAAGCACCAAGAACATAGTTGGAACCGAGTTTTTGTCCATAAAATAAGATATAACACGGAAGGGATGGTGGAGGCCCTGGAGCTGGTAGCCAGGAACACTGGTGGCAGAGGGCTCCCAGTGGTCCCGGAGCATAGCACTGCACCCCAGGGTACCGCACCCCCATTGCCAACGACACATGAGAGCTAGCAGCAACATCTTGCTTCTGGCTCGGAGCACGTTCCTACCTCGGGACCGTCCTCTCCCGTATCCGTCCAAGCAGCTTTACAGCCGTCATCCGCCCGCCCCCCCCCCCCCACCCCAATGAAGCATCGCCTGAGGAGCTCTTCAGCTAGACGGCTTGGAGTCAGGAAGGGAAGGGGAAGAGTTAGAGATGGGAAGGAGAAGCTGGGGGGGGGGGGGGGGACGGGGGGAAGGGTTGGTTTTGACAGAAATACTGATGATTTCAGACAAATGTTCGGTTTAAATGTTTTTTATTTAACAAAACCTTGTTGCGCATTGGCTCAGATAGCTGCATCGTTACACGCTGGTGATTCCTTAACATCAAAGGGTATAATGACACTTAACCTCAATCAATTGAAACTTTAACTGTCACCAAGTTGATGCCCACCATTGATGTATCACCTGCACACCTAGCAGTGTATCAGCCTTGTAAATAACACCAACGTTCTTTCAGGCAAAGCGATCATTGATGAGCTCCTGATGTAAGGCTCTTGCAGCTATCATGCCACCATAGGTCCCATTCATGTGGTCTACAGGGGGGTGGGGGCATGGCTTCAGCGTCAGCCTGATTGTCTGGGCCGATGTCAGTGTCCGCCTCCTCGTCCTCCTCTTCCTCTCTCTGGTGAGGTAGACTGTCAGACTCATCAGGCAATTTTGTCCCCTCCTGATAGTCAAGTTGTGCAGCATGGAGCACACCACCATGAATTGAGCTACTTGCTCAGAGTGGTATTGGAGCATGCCTCCTGAGTGGTCCAGGCATCTAAAGCGCTGCTTAAACACTCCAATTGTTTTCTCCACAATATTGTGAGTGGCGCTGTGGCTCTCGTTGTACTGCCTCTCGGCTTCGGTGTGGGTGTCACGCAGGGCGGGTCATCAGCCAGGTGGCGAGGCCATATCCTTTTTCACCAAGCATCCAGCATTGACCTTGTGGCTCATTGTTAAACAAGTCAGATACAGTGCTTTCATGCAGGATGTGAGCATCACGGATGCTGCCCGGAAATTGAGCATTCACTGCCAGTATAATTTGCTGGTGGTTGACAACAAGTTGGACATTCAGGGAGTGGAATCCCTTGTGGTTCCTGAAAATCTCTGCATCCTGAAAAGGTGCCCACATCGCGGTGTGCGTACAATCTATTGCTCCCTGCACCTTGGGGAAGTTTGCAATTCTGGAGAATCCTAGTGCCCTCTCACTCTGTACCTCCTTGGTCACAGGGAAGCTGATCAAGTCCCTCCTTCGTGCATACAGGGCTTCAGTGACCTGTCTAATGCAGCGATGTGTGGCATGCTGAGAAAGTCCGCAAATGTCGCCAGCTGTGGCCTGAAAAGAACCCGAGGCGTAGAACGACAGTGCCACGGTAACTTTGACCTCGACAGACAGTGCAGTACTGATGGTGCTGGCAGGCTGCAGATCTCCCCTTATCAGCTGGCATACCTCAGTGATAACCTCTTTGTGGAAGCGCAGTCTCCGAAGGCAGGTGGTGTCAGGCAAGTCGAGGTAAGACTTCTTCTCCCTGTACTTGCTGGGGGTGTAAGGTCTGGTCCTCTTCATCAGTCTGGCATGTCTTACATTGGGCACATAATGCTGTGGAGTGCACCTTCAGCAATCTCGAGTCTGCTGCATATAATTGGTCACCAAAAGAGGGTGAGGACAGGCCCCATTGCAGTGGCTCTCCGTTTTCCACTGATTGGTCACAAACAATGAATGTTCCGATGAAGACACATATTAAATTCCAATCAGTCACAGTATGGTCAAGATGTTTGTACAGATGTTCAATCAACTCCAACAGCCTCCAGGGTACATCCGAACTCCCCCGAGGTTGAAGCACAGCAGCCTTTTAAAGGATGCGACATGTGATGTAGAATATGGAGTCCGTAACGCTATGATTAGTTCCGGTTAGTTCCACTTTTTCTGGGTGTTTTTTTGGGCGAGCGATATTGTGGGCGATACATGTGCGAGGTGGTGAAAGTGACGCTGGGCGATCTCATTGTCGCTAGTTTCCATAAATATGCTCTTTCGACAAAAAAAGTGGGCGGACGGTATTATTGAATCTTGCCGTTAAATCAATGTGGAAATTAACGCAGGGTGATATTATGGGCGTTGACTTCACCCATTCTGATGATTTGCCCCCAAAAAATGGGTGGGCGGTATTATTTTTTCCCGCCGTTATGCATATGGGGAAAGTAACGCTCGGCGATAAGATTCTGAAAAATGGGCGTCATCTTTCCATTTTGTGGCTAAATGGGCGATATATGGGCGTTATACCTCATTTCAGTGGTAAAATGGGCATTAAATGGTCTGTTGCTTTTGTGCGGCCACAGCTGTTCAAATTGTTTAACGCTCATGAGGGATTGACTGGCCCCTGTGTCCAGTTCCATGTTGAGTATCTCGTTGAGTAGAACCCTCATCATAATTGGAGGCGTCTTGGTGTAAGAACAGTGGACATTGATCGTGTTAACCCGCTGTGCCTCGGCGTCCCGTGCACTGTTCCAACCGTCTTCTGGTCCGCTTTCCGACCCTTCCGATTCATATACCAGCCGAGCTGCTGTTTTTCTGCACATGCGAGCTAGATGCCCTGTGTAGTTGCAGTTTCTGCAAATGGCATGCTGAAATCGACACACCCTGGTTGAGTGCCTTCCCCCACATCTCCAACACAGACCGTTTCCATTGTTTCCGAAGGATGAGCTGCATCTGGCTGATCTCCCTTGAGCTTCTCTCAATCTGTTGTTGATTGCTCGCATTGTGGGTTGATGAGGTTTGATCGGCCGTTCATGTGGCCCTTGATTTTGATGGCTTCTGGCGCCACTGTCTGCTGTTGAAGGCCTGTTCTCCTGCCTTTGTCTGTGTGTGGGGGTAGCGGTTTGTTTCACAATGTGAACCCCTTGTTCCGATGCCTCATTGGTTGTCATACCCGAATTATAGATCAGCCTCGTTTCTTCTTCGCCTGCCATGAACGTCTGTGCGACCAGTGCTGCTGCCTCTAGAGTCAAGTTCTTAGTCTCTATAAGCTTTCAGAATTTGCCTGCGTGGCCTATTCCTTCAATAAAAAAGTCTCTCAATACTTCTCTCCTTAGTTCATCGGGGAACTCACATGAACTAGCCAGCCTCCGAAGTTCCGCCATGAAGTCGGGTATGCTTTGGCCCGCACAGCGTCTGTAGTTGTAGAACCTGTGTCTGGCCATGTGTAGGCTGCTCGCTGGCTTCAGGTGGTCTCTCACCAGTGTGCTCAACTCCTCAAATGACTTGCTTGCTGGTTTCTCGGGTGCCAGCAGGTCTTTCATTAAAGCGTATGTTTTCGAGCCACAGCTGGTCAAGAGATGGGCTCTTCTCTTGTCTGCCTTATTGTCGCCCAGCCAGTCTTTGGTCACAAAGCTTTGCTGGAGCCTTTCTATAAAGTTATCCCAATTGTCTCCAGCATTATATTTCTCATCTGAGCTGTTGGTAGCCATTCTGTGGATTCTGTGATCCCGTAACTCGTCGCCTCTGTTAAGTCCTGACTCTAATGTACTGACTTACACGAGACACATGCTGAAGTCAAGGTCACTCAGGACCTGCACCTTTAATTCCAGCTCTCCAGTGCTGCACGTGCCTGAGACCTGCCTTTATATACCTCAGTGGGACAGGAGTGTCTCCTGCAAGTGCACCCCTGGTGGTAAGGTATGCTTATTGTTACAGGTCATATCCAGTTACAGTCATGTATAGCATGGTAAGATACAGTTATAGACAGTAATGTGAGATACATGACAAGCTCAAACTGTTGTGACCTCAGTCTCTTTATTCAGACTCCAGAGTGGGGAAGCAGCATGGTGAATCACCTTTTATACCTCCTTGCCCCAGGGTGCACAGGTGACCCTTAGGTCTCTCACAGGTGTGCCCCCTAGTGGCAAGTTTTACATTTTGGTAAGGTTTACATGCATACATAACACCTTGGAGTCACGACCGGTGATCAGGATGTCATCTTGGAACATGACGGTTCTGGGAATGGACGTCAGTAGACTTTCCATATTCCTCTGGAATATTGCTGCAGCCGAGCCAATTCCGAAAGGGCACCTGTGGTAAATAAGCAGTCCTTTGTGCGTGTTAATGCACGTAAGTCTCTTCAACGTCTCGACCAACTCCTGTGTCATATAGGACGACGTCAAGTCCACTTTGGTAAACGACTTCCCTCCGGCTAACGTCGCAAACAAGTCATCAGCCTTTGCTAACGGGTACTGATCTTGTTTCGAAACCCTGTTGATCGTAGCCTTGTAATCTCCACAGATTCTGACTGTACCATCACTTTTCAGCACAGGAACAATGGGGCTGACCCATTCATTAAATTCGACCGGTGATATGATCCCTTGACGCTGGAGTCTGTCCAGTTCAATTTCGACCTTCTTCATCACATATGGTACTACCCGAGCTTTATGATGGACAGGTCTTGCATCTGAGTCCACATGGATCTGCATCTCGGCCTACGTGAACTTACCGATACCTGGTTCGAACTGCGAGGGGAACTTCCTCAATACTTGGGCTCATGTATCTTCCTCCGATGACAACGCCTTTATGTCGTTCCAGTCGCATCTGATTTTCTCCAACCAGCTCCTGCCGAGCAGCGTTGGAACAACCCACAGCGGTAACGCGTGAACCACACCGTTATTAATTTGTGCACTGCCAATCACCTTTATCAGTTCTTTGGTGTTAATAGAGCTCAGCCTGGGCCTCACAGTCTTAATAGCTTATAAAATGCCCTCTCATTCATGATCAATTGATTCGCCCCCGTGTCCAGTTCCATCGAAATCGGCATCCAGTTAAACTTCACGTAAATCAAAATTGGTTTACTCTTGGGTTATGAAGGAGTACAGTCCATACACTTCCTCCTCTGCCATCTATGATTGCGTATCCGGATCCACGCTAGTCTGACTCTCATCCTTCACGTGGTGTGTCGCAGCTCGCTTGCTCAGCTGCGGACACTTGCGCTGCAGTAGCCCCACTCTCAGACAGCCGTTGCAACTATATTGCTTAAATCGGCACTGCTGGTGCCGATGATTTCCCCCACAGCGCCAACACGGAGAAGTCGGATACATTCCCGCTGGCGGACTTTGGGCAGCCATTTCGTTTCACAAATGCAGCCGCATAGGCCCTGCCATGTGCCGCTCCGCCGAACGCCAAATCAATCGCATTTACAGTACTTGCCGAGGTTCCGTTCTTCACCGCTATTTGCTTTAGACTCCTGTCCGTCGTCACACATGATTGAGCGATCTGGATGGCCCTTTTTAAATCCAACTCCTCCATCGCCAGAAGTTTGCACAGGATCACCTCATGGTTGATACCGATAACAAAGAAGTCCGGCAGCATGTCTGCCAACACCGTCCCGAACTTGCACAGTCCCGCTAGACATCTTAGGTCAGCAACGAATTCCACCATGCTCTGGCCCTCCGATCGAACGTGTGTATAAAACCTGTATCTCGAGATGATGATGCCGTCGTCTGGCTTGAGGTGCTCCCGTACCAATGTACACAACTCCTCGTACGTTTTCTCTGTTGGATCACTAGGCATGAGTAGATTCTTTATCAGACCGTAGATCTTTGAACCGCACACAGTGAGGAACACGGCCCGGTGCCGATCTGCATCGTCGACCCCCTTAATTTTCTTGGCCATGAAGTACTGGTTCAAACGGCTCACAAAGTCTACCCAATCTTCTCCCTCCACAAATCGCTCTAAAAATCCAATCGTGCTCATTTTGCAAACAAAAGTTCTTGTATTCTCGTCGGCAAATGTTATGTATGCAATAAAGGTTCAAACTGAGTACTGTTTAATCAAGCAAGGTACAACCTTGGCTCTGCTTTATTAGGCCCAAAATGCCGGACTCTCAAAATGGCTGGCCTTTTATACCTGAGCAGCACCATGTGCGTGCTGCTCAGTGGCCTCTAACAATGACGCCATCTGATGGCTACAAACAGAATGTACCTACATGACACTCTTAATTTCTCCCTCCATGTAAACTCCCCAACCCATATTCATGGCCAGCCCCTCGACCTTGCCACCTCTCATGGTCTCACTGTCCCCATCGTGTCAGTCGCAGATAAGGCCATCTCTGACCACTTTCTCGTAATGCTCTCTACCCACAGCCCACTTCAACCAAACTCCCCTCCCCCACAACCCTACCTCCTTCTGTGTCCGCCCCTGGAAAACTCTCCCGACTCTCTTACAACTGCATTTATGAACTCCCAACTGTCCAGCCTTTGGCCCTCCATTCACCATGACTTCTCTGCAGCTACCGATCTGCTCAATCACACCCTCACTACCACCTTTCATGCCCTAGTCCCCATGGATGGTATGTTGCCTTCCTGGTGCAAGGATCAAGGATGTCTCGGAGTGGCTGCAGCGCATTCTGGAGGGGGAGAGTGACCAGCTAGCTGGTACATATAGGTACCAACGATATAGGTAAAAAATGGGATGAGGTCCTACAAGCTGAATTTAGGCAGCTAGGAGTTAAATTAAAAAGTAGGACCTCAAAGGTAGTAATCTCAGGATTGCTACCAGTGCCACGTGCTAGTCAGAGTAGGAATTGCAGGATAGCTTAGATGAATACGTGACTTGAGGAATGGTGTAAGGGGGAGGGATTCAAATTCCTGGGACATTGGAACTGGTTCTGGGGGAGGGGGGACCAGTACAAACCGGACGATCTGCACCTGGGCAGGACTGGAACCGATGTCCCAGAGGGAGTGTTTGCTAGTGCTGTCGGGGAGGGTTTAAACTAAAATGGCAAGGGGATGGGAATCTATGCAGGGAGGCAGAGAGAAATAAAAAGGATGCAGAAGCAAAAGGTAGGAAGTAGACAAACAAGAGTGGAAGGCAGAGAAATCAAAGGCAAAAATCAAAAAGGGTCACATTACAACATAATTCTAAAAGGACAAAGAGTGTTAAAAAGTCAAGCCTGAAGGCTCTGTGTCTCAATGCGAGGAGCATTCGTAATAAGGTGGATGAATTGACTGTGCAGATAGCTGTTTGCGGATATGATGTAATTGGGATTACAGAAACATGGCTCCAGAGTGACCAAGGCTGGGAACTCAATATCCAGGGGTATTCAATATTCAGGAAGGACATAGAAACATAGAAACATAGAAACATAGAAAATAGGTACAGGAGTAGGCCATTCGGCCCTTCGAGACTGCACCACCATTCAACAAGATCATGGCTGATCATTCCATCAGTACCCCTTTCCTGCTTTCTCTCCATACCCCTTGATCCCCTTAGCCGTAAGGGCCATATCTAACTCCCTCTTGAATATATCCAATGAACTGGCATCAACAACTCTCTGCGGCAGGGAATTCTACAGGTTAAAAACTCTCTGAGTGAAGAAGTTTCCCCTCATCTCAGGCCTAAATGGCCTACCTCTTATCCTAAGACTATGTTCCCTGGTTCTGGACGGACAGGAAGGAAAAGGAGGTGGGGTAGCGTTACTGGTTAAAGAGGAGATTAACACAATAGTAAGGAAGGATATTAGCGTGGATGATGTGGAATCTATATGGGTAGAACTGCGAAACACCAAAGGGCAGAAAATGTTAGTGAGAGTTGTGTACAGACCACCAAACAGTAGTAAGGAGGCTGGGAATGGCTTCAAACAGGAAATTAGGGACGCGTGCAATAAGGATACAGCAGTTATCATGGGTGACTTTAATCTACATTTTGATTGGGCTAACCAAATTGGTAGCAATACTCTGGAGGAGGATTTCCTGGAGTGTATAAGGGATTGTTTTCTTGACCAATATGTCGAGGAACCAACTAAAGAGCAGGCCTTCCTAGACTGGGTCTTGTGTGACGAGAGAGGATTAATTAACAATCTGGTTGTTCGGGGCCCCTTGGGGAAGAGTAACCATAATATGGTAGAATTCTTCATTAGGATGGAGAATGACACAGTTAATTCAGAAACTGGGGTCCTGAACTTAAAGAAAGGAAACTTCGATGGTATGAGACATGAATTGGCTAGGATAGACTGAAGAATGATACTTAAAGGGTTGACGTTGGATAGGCAATGGCAGACATTTAAATATCATATGGATAAACTACAATAATTGTACATCCCTGTGTGGCGTAAGAATAAAAAACGGAAGGTAGCTCAACCGTGGCTAACAAGGGAAATTAGGCAAAGTGTTAAATCCAGGGGAGAGGCATATAAATTGACCAGAAAAAGCAGCAAACCTGAGGACTGAGAGAAATTTAGAATTCAGCAGAGGCGGACTAAGGGTTTAATTAGGAGGGGGAAAATAGAATATGAGAGTAAGCTTGCAGGGAACATAAAAACTGACTGATAAAGCTTCTATAGATATGGGAAGAGAAAAAGATTCATGAAGTCTAATGTAGGTCCCTTGTAGTCAGAATCAGGTGAATTCATAATGGGGAACAAGGAAATGGCAGACCAATTGAACAGATACTTTGGTTCTGTCTTCACTGAGGAAGACACGAATAACCTCCTAAAAATACTAGGGAACCGAGGGTCTAGCAAGAAGGAGGAACTGAGGAAAATCCTTATTAGTCAGGAAATGGTGTTAGGGAAATTGAAGGGCCTGAAGACCGATAAATCCCCAAGGCCTGATAGTCTGCATCCCAGGGTAACTAAGGAAGTGGCCCTAAAAATAGAAGATGCATTGGTCGTTTCTTTCCAACATTCCATGGACTCTGGATTGAAGGGTAGCTAATGTAATCCCACTTTTTAAAAAAGGAGGGAGCGAGAAACCAAGGAATTATAGACCAGTTAGCCTGACATCGGTGGTGGGGAAAATCAATTATTAAAGATGTAATAGCAGCGCATTTGGAAAGCAGTGACAGGATTGGTCCAAGTCAGCATGGATTTATGAAAGGGAAATTATGCATGACAAATCTTCTAGAGTTTTTTGAGGATGTAAACTAGTAGAGTGGATAAGGGAGAACCAGTGGATGTGGTTTATTTGGACTTTCAAAAGGCTTTTGACAAGGTCCCACACAAGAGATTAGTGTGCAAAATTAAGGCACATGGTATTGAGGGTAATGTATTGATGTGGATAGAGAACTGGTTGGCAGAGAGGAAGCAAAGAGTGGGAATAAATGGGTCCTTTTCAGAATGGCAGGCAGTGACTAGTGGGGTGCCGCAGGGTTCAGTGCTGGGACGAAGGAATTGAATGTAATATCTCCAAGTTTGCAGATGACACTAAGCTGGGTGGCAGTGTGAGCTGCGAGGAGGATTCTAGGAGGCTGCAGGGGGACTTGGACAGGTTAGGTGAGTGAGCAAATGCATGGCAGATGCAGTATAATGTGGATAAGTGGGAGCTTATCCACTTTGGTGGCAAAAACAGGAAGGCAGATTATTGTCTGAATGGTGACAGATTAGTAAAAGGGGAGGTGCAACGAGACCTGGGTGTCATGGTTCATCAGTCATTGAAGGTAGGCATGCAGGTACAGCAGGCAATAAAGAAAGAAAATGGCATGCTGGCCTTCATAGCGAGGGGATTTGAGTATAGGAGCAGGGAGGTCTTACTGCAGTTGTATAGGGCCTTGGTGAGACCACACCTTGAGTGTTGTGTGCAGTTTTGGACTCCTAATCTGAGGAAGGACATTCTTGCTATTGAGGGACTGCAGCGAAGGTTCACCAGACTGATTCTCGGGATGGCAGGACTGACATATGAAGAAAGACTGGATCGGCTAGGCTTATATTCACTGGAATTTAGAAGAATGAGAGGGGATCTCATAGAAACATATAAAATTATGATGGGATTGGACAGGTTAGATGCAGGAAGAGTGTTCCCGATGTTGGGGATGTCCAGAAACAGGGGTTACAGTCGAAGGATAAGGGGTAAGCCATTTAGGACTGAGATGAGGAGAAACTTCTTCACTCAGAGAATTGTGAACTTGTGGAATTCTCTGCCACAGGAAGTTGTTGAGCTCAGTTCGTTAGATATATTCAAAAGGGATTTAGATGTGGCCCTTATGGCTAAAGGGATCAAGGGGTATGGAGAGAAGGTAGGAATGGGGGACTGAAGTTGCATGATCAGCCATGATCATATTGAATGGTGGTGCAGACTCGAAGGGCCGAATGGCCTACTCCTGCACTTATTTTCTATGTTTCTAAAACAATTACTCTCTCTCACCCTGGGTGTTCCCGCGGCACAACCCTGATCTTTTCTCCCTTAAGTCCAAGGGACACAGACTTGAACGCATATGGGGGACAACTGGTTTAGCCATTCACCTCCAGATTTGGCTGAACCACATAAAGCATTATCGGGTCCTGTTCTTGTCTGCCAAAATCGTTTATTATTCCTGAATAATTCCAGAATGTAAATATAAAGCATGGCTTCTATTCTCCACTGCTAACCGTCTTTTTAAACCCCTCTCCCCAGTCTCCACCCTTACCTCCGACAATACGTGTGAGGAGCTCATGGACTTCTTTGCCTCTAAGATTGAGACCATCCGTTCAGCCGCCTCAGCCTCATTCCTTCCTTCCCCTAGCTTACTGAGCCAAACTTCCTCAAAGGAAGCTCCCTGCCCTAACCCTGACCTCACATCTTTCTCCAATTTCTCTCCGATCTCCCCTCATGACCCTTCCAAGCTCATCCTGTCCATGAGATCCACTTCCTGCTTCCTTGACCTTATTCTCACCAAACTGCTGACCACCCAACATCCTTTTCTGGCTCCCATGTTCGCTGATTGATAATGGTTCACTCTCCTCAGGTACTGTCTCCCTCTCCCTCAAATCTGCCATCATCACCCCTCTCCTCAAAAAACAACCCTTGATTCCTCCATCATTGCAAACTACTGCCCCATCTCCAACCTTCCTTTCCTCTCCAAAGTCCTTGAATGTGTTATCGCCTCCAAAATCCGTGCCCATCTTTCCCGCAATTCCATGTTTGAATCCCTCCAATCCGCTTTCCATGCAAGCCACAATACCGAAACGGCTCTCATCAAAGTCACAAATGGCAGCCTTTGTGACTGTGACAAAAGCAAACTATCCCTCCTCGTCCTTCTTGACTTGTCTTGACACGGTTGACCACTCTATCCTCCTCCAACGCCTCTCCACCGTCATCCAGTTGGGTGGGACTGCACTCGCCTGGTTCTACTCTTATCTATCTAATCATAGCCAGAGAATAACCTGCAACGGCTTCTCTTCCCACAGCCCCCCACACCCCCATCGTTACCTCTGGTGTCCCCCAAGGATCTAACCTTGGCCCCATCCTATTTCTCATCTACATGTTGACCCTTGGCGACATCATCCAGAAACACAGCATCAGTTTCCACATGTACACTGATGACACCCAGCTCTACCTCACTACCACTTTTCCCGACCCCTCCACAATCTCTAAATTGTCAGACTGCTTGTCCAACATCCAGTTCTGGATGAGCAGAAATGTTTTCCAATTGAATATTGAGAAGATCAAAGCCATTGTTTTTGGTCCCAGCCATGAACTCCATTCCCTAGCCATTGATTCCATCCCTCTCCCCAACTTCTTTCTGAGGCTAAATCAAACTGTTCGCAAACTTGGTGTCATATTTGACCCTGAAATGAGCTTTCGACCACATATCCACAGCATAACTAAGACTGCCTATTTCCACCTCCGTAACATCGTCCTTCTCTGCCCTTGCCTCAGCTCTTCCGCTGCTGAAGCCCTCATCCATATTTTAATTACCTCTAGACTTGACTATTACAATGCACCCCTGGCTGGCTTCCCACATTCTACCCAACATAAACTAGAGGTGATCCAAAACTCGGCTGCCTGTGTCCTAACTTGCACCAAGTCCCGCTCAATCATCAGCCTTGTGCTCGCTGACCTACAAAGATATCACAGATCGGCCATGAGGGTAGAATATTTGGATTCCCTAGCTGAAATTTTTGTTGGTGGATAATCCTGCCAACCAAAAGATAAACTTTGAGAGGTTCTTTGTTTTGCAGAACAGCTAAAAATCCAAGGTAAATTACAAGCACACTTGCCTGAACTGTCGACATTACCAAAGTCCAGATGGCCATGCCTATGGGAATAAAAGGACACTTGGGTGAGTTCCATCATGACTGAAAGACTTTCGGAGCATATGTAGAGCGACGAGAAATTGTTTTCATCGCAAAGATTATCGTCGAAGTCCCCGATGATGAAAACTGTAACCGGGTGATTTTAGAAAGGAAACGGGCTGTTTTCTTAACTGAAGCAGGGCCTGAGGTGCATGAAATCCTGAAAACTGTAAATGTTTCCATCAAGCCAAAGGACATGCCACTGACAGAGATTCTAACCAAGTTAGAACAGCATTACAGTTCTGAGCCCCTGGAGATTGCTGAAAGTTAGCATTTTGGAAAACAAAATCAATTAATGGATGAGGGTATCAGTGAGTACATTGTAGCTTTAAAAAAGCTATCTATTTACTGTCATTTTAGAAACTTTCAGGACCGAGCAGTGCGTGACCGCTTTGTTTGTGGGATGAAAAATAAAGCAATCAGAAGGAAGTTGTTGACAACCCCTAATTTGACTTTTGAGTTAGCTTGTCAGACAGCTATTTCGATGGATATGGCTGACCAATACGCCCAAGAATTTTACCCCATTTCCAGTCGTCAGATAGCCGAGGTGAATCGCCTGCAGGCTAAAAGTAAAAGGCAGTTGAGCCTCAAGGCCTCAGCAACTGGCCACGTTAACAGAGCATTGAAGTCATGCTATCAGTGCCTGGGGCAACACATTGCTCAAAGCTGTCCATATGTGAAGGCAGAGTGTTTCTTCTGCAGGAAAATTGGGCACCTTGCAAAGGCGTGTCAACTGAAGAGTAAACAGACTTTCAATGCTAGAAGTAGAAATCGGCAGACACTACATAACATTGAAGAGAAGCAACAAGACAAGGAGGTACTGGAGATATATGTCATCAAGAACACAAAGGTATCTAACAGCAATCCACAAAGTATCGTCATCCAAGTAGATATTTCAGAAACCAAGATACCCATAGAAATCAACACTGATGCATCAATGAGCATAGTACTGGAATCGCTATACCTCGACAAGTTGTGTGATTTTTGACTGGAGAAATCGAAGATAGAGCTGCAAGGCTACTCAGAAGAGCAAATCCCTGTTGTAGGATGTATCATCATACCGCTGAAATATAAGATTCAATTTCAGAGTTTGCCTCGCTTAGTAGTGGCAGAAGGCAAGCCTGCCTTACTAGGTAGAAACTAAAGCTAGATTGGCATGAGGTTTTTCATGTGGAAATGAAATTTGCTTCGAAAGATGAAAAAGGCAGTCTGATTCAAAATTTCAAGGTGAGTGTCAGAGTGCAGAAGGATGCAAGACCAGTTTACTGCAAGCCATGTCCCATACCATACGCACTCAATGAGAAAGTTGAGCAAGAACTCAAAAGACTAGAAACTGAGAACATTATCTCTAAGGTAGAAGAAGTGTTCTATTTTTCATACATTGATGAGCTGCCTGTCACAGGTGAAGAGATTGATAGAGCAACCAAACGTGACCCAGTTATGTCAAAGGTATCTGACTACATAGCAAATGGATGGCCAAACCAGGTATCAGTGGAAGATAGTCATCCATATTTCATTCATAGGAATTAATTGTCAGTGGATACAGATGATACCATGTGGGGTGCGAGAGTGGTTATTGCAAATAAGTTCAGGTCCAAATTATTAGGAGATCTTCGTGACCAGCAACTGGGAATGTACTTGTACTTGGTGGCCAGGTTTAGATAAAGATATAGATTATATCATTAATCAGTGTACAACATGTCAATCAGTATCATTACAGCCATGGAAATGGCCTCCAAGGGTGTGGCAAAGATTACATGTAGATTTTGCTGAGCTAGACTGACAGCAATTGCTCATAGTGATAGATAGTCATTCGAAGCGGGTAGAGGTGTTTCCGATGTGGCAAATAACAACAAGTAAAACACTAGGAGGCTGTAATTGCCCACCGCTGGAAAGGAGGCACATGCACCCCGTTTCTCATGTTTTTACCGGCGCGGTGGATGCGGTGGCTTCTTGAGCAAAATTTTGCTCTTTGGCTTTTTTTTCCAGGCGGACCGGAAGTCGGTCATAATGGGGGCAGTAGTGTGGTGGTGAGCACACTAGAGGGGCGGAAGTTGAGGGGGCGGGGGGGGGGGGGGCGGAGTGGCTGCCGCTGTCAGTCATCAGCGTAGCGTTGATGACATCATCTGGGCGCCGCGTCACCACGGCTCTCCCATTCATTTAAAGGGGAGAACCTGCGCGATTGTTTCAGTTCAGTCCACAGGGTCAGCAGGGAGGGTTTTGGCGGTGCCAGAGGCCTGGCGCCCAAGAGGCAGGTGCCAGGCTGCCTGTTGGTGGCCCGGCTGAACCGGGGGACATAATTGTCGGCCCGACATGCCAGTCGGCTTCCAAAAAAAAAACATGGCTGCAGCGGCAGTAGGTCCTCCCGTTTAATGGGAGCCACACTGCCATTTTACAAGGACTGCACTCCAGAAAAAAGCATCTTCTGGCACTGCCCGGTGGGAGGAAGATTTTTTTAGAGGAATTTTGCCATCGGGGGGGAAATCAACGGTGCGCACTCTTATGACGCACTTAGGATAGATCGGCAGCAGCAGAGCGGTAGGGGGAGTGGGTCACCATCTGTATACTGCAGTAGCAGAATTTTAAACATGGCAGCCATTACACGAAAAATCAGCGGCATTGCACTACGCAGCATGGCCGCTGATTTCCAGTGGTAACAAGCCTTAAGGGAAGGGGAAATTTCAGCCCCTGGACAATTTGTGAAGATTGTTTTCTTCTTTTTACACCCTCTCAGAAGAAATTGTGTCTGATAATGGGCCGCAATTCTGTTCAGAACAATTTGCATAGTTCATGATCAGAAATGGTGTGAAACATACCAAAGTTCCACCATACCACCCTACTTCAAATGGTGCAGCAGAGCACACAGTCCAATTTGTAAAACGTGCTCTCATCAAGCAAATGTTAGATCCAAATCTAAGGAAATGGCAGTTGTTGTTGGACCACAAACTGGCAAATTTTCTGATTACCTATCGCAATACTCCTAATACAACTACTGGTAGATCACCAGGAGAGTTGTTTCTCAAACGACAGCCACAAACCAGGTTCTCATTGTTAAAGCCAAACTTGGCACAGTCAGTAGAAGAGAAACAATCAAGACAGAAAGAGAATCATGATAGAGGTAGAGTAAGAGAGAAAAGTGTGAAATTGAATCAGAAGGTGACAGTGAAGAACCAGCACCATAAATGGTTAAAGTGGTTACCAGGAAGAGTAGTGAAGATATAAGGTCCTCACACATATTTGGTCAAGTTGTTTGATCATAGAAAGGTTAGGTTTGTTCACATTGATCATAGTTTACCTACAGATGTGGAAGGAGTTGAAAGTTGGAATGATTTGATTATTTCTGATGAGTCAGATAGTCTTGTTACAAGTAGAGTACCAGTAGCAAATCCTACATCAGATGTACTAGAAACAAGTCTCAAGAGGAAGTAAGAATTGAAGTCTGAGTCCGAGTCAGGCAGACAAACAGTCTGAATTTGTAGAGAGTCCAAATTTAGATCAAGGGTTATCATTGGAGAAAAACTCTCCTCAGGCTCAGCCTAGAATGAGTCTAAGTACTATAACATGTTTGGAAAGTTCTGTTCAAGAATGAAGGTATCCTCTTCAAAACAGAAAACCAGTGGTTAAGTTTGATTTGTAAATATGGAAAAATAAGTCCATATCTTTTGTTGTGTATACCATGTAAGTTATGTATAATGAATGATTTGTTGTAATTACTTCTTCAATAAGGAGGGAGACATGTAATAGAGCTCCACCTAATGGACTAATGAAGTAATGCAACTACTGATGTACTAACAATAAAAGATCATGTGGCACGATCACGACACAGTCCTTGTTCAGGAGCCATCTTGTAGTGTGCTCTTGTGTTCGTGGTGTCCTAAAGATATCACAGCTTCCGGTTAAGCAATGTCTCGATTTCAAAATTCTCATCCTTAGTTTTAAATCCCTCCAAGGCTTCGCCCTCCCTATCTCTTCAATCTCCTCCAGCCACACAACTCCCCAAGATGTCTGCTTCTCTAATTCTGCCTTCTTGAGCATCCCTGATTGTAACCATTGGTGGCCGTGTCTTCTGTTGCCTAGGCCCCAAGCTCTGGAACTCCCTGCCTAAATCTATCCACCTCTCTTTCCCCCTTCAAGTTCCTTAAAACCTACCTCTTTGACCAAGCTTTTGGTCACCTGCCCTAATTTCTATTTATGCGGCTCGGTGTCAAATTTTTATCTCATAATACTCCTGTGAAGCGCCTGGGGACGTTTCACTACATTAAAGATGCTATAGAAATACAAGTTGTTGTTGTTGTTGTTGTTCTTGAGTGAAGAAATTTCTCCTCATCTCAGTCCTAAATGCCGACCCCTTATTTAAAGGGATAGAAGTCTTACATCTGAGGGCAGCCTTGTATCAGAAAAATGGTGCAGCCCACACTGCTCCCACCTTTGCCAGGATTGGCTCATAGTTACACGATTTGGCATTTATATAGCGCCTTTAATATAATTAAACTTCCCAAGGTGCTTAAATTTGCATGTTGGAAATTGAGTCCCTATTGAAACATGGTGAGAAAATCCTCGTGACAAGCTCGTGCAGTTTACAATTCAATTTCAAATTTACATTTTAACAGATGTGTTACTCTGGGAAACACCTTGGCAAACACAGTTGAAAGACCACAGGTGGCTCATTTCCAAGGAGTCCACATATGCAGAAGGTCAAATCTGTACAATGTTACAAATGTATATCTCAGCTTCAAACATCCATCTCATATGAGTTGTCAATTGTTATTTAAACTGCAGCACTTTTTGGTCTCATGCCAGTGAATGCTATTTTGCCTTGACCATAGCAAAAGATCGTATTGACAGTCAAGGTAAGAATTTATTACCCATATATAGCACAGACTTCTCGGAAATCTACAATTACTGAACTTTTGACACATTCTTCAAGTTTTACACAGGATTACATCGGATATACGGCACAGAAACAGGTCATTTGGCCCATGCCGGCATTTATGCTCCACTCCAGCCTCCTCCCATCTTTCCTCATCTAGGTCCATATTAGCTTAATCCTCTATTCCCATCTCCCTCATATACTTATCCAGCCTCCCCCTTAAATACACACCCTGTTAAACTTGGGCTACGCTGAGGTGTTTAAGAAAACGTTCACCCCCATCTTACCAGGTTTTGCTGAAATTTCGTGGGGCGGGGGGAGGGGATGGGGGCATTGAAGTGTGAACTGATCCCTAACTCGTGCTTTTGTCGCTTTTTTGCACCTAGCAGCAAGCTCTCTGCTTAGAAAAGCTCAGTATGCATGGGCTGACATTTTATCCCAATATTGCCCGGAGGGTTGCCAATTCTGGTGAGACATATTCCTGGAGGTATCACCACATGACCCCGCCCCCACATCCCTGCTATTGGTCACTCGATACCTCAGTGCACCGCGCCTTCCCACACCAATCGGAATGTGAATAGACTCTTTGGTACCTGATTGGGTGATTCTTGAATGTCAGTGAAATCGCCCTTTATTCCATGTCCGATATTTTTCTAACTATGCCCCTTTGATTTTTCTCCCAGTTTGCTCGCAGTAGTGTCCTGGAGAATATCTTTAATTCCTATAAAACACTAATTAGGCCACAGCTCGAGTATTGCATACAGTTCTGGTCACCACATTGCAGGAAAGATGCGATTGCAGTAGAGAGGGTACAGAGGAGATTTATGAGGATGTTGCGAGGACTGGACAATTTTAGCTATCAAGAAATATTGGATAGGCTAGGGTTGTTTTCTTTGAAACAGAGGAGGCTGAGGGGATATTTGTTTGAGGTGTATAAAATTATGAAGGGGCCGAGATAGTGAAGGACCTATTTCCCTTAGCAGAGGTCAGTTAACCAGGGGCATAGATTTAAAGTCATTGGTAGAAGGGTTAGAGGGGTGTTGAGGAGAAGTTTTTTCACTCAGAGGGTGGTGGGGGTCTGGAACTCAATGCCTGAAAGGGTGGTAGAGGCAGAAACCCTCATCGTGTTAAAAAATACTTGGATGTGCACTTGAAGTAACCTACAGGGCTATGGACCAAGAGCTGGAAAGTGGGATTAGGCTGGGCAGCTCTTTTTCAGCCAGCACAGACACGATGGGTCGAATGGCCTTCTTCTGTGCTGTAAATTTCTATGGTACTGTGATTCCTGGAGACTCCAGGGCAATCCTGGAGGGTTGGCAACTCACCACCCGGCCATCACACTAGTTGAAGATGTTGAATAACCAGAAAGTGGACAGGCTCAGTGCTGGCTGCTCAGAGTAGCAGTGACAAGCAGCAACTAACGGCTCAGTGGGTTACAAGTTACTGCTGCCTGCAAACAATGGCCCAGAAATTGTGGTCGGAAGCTTCCTGCGGGCGGATGCCTCCGACCTGAATAATTTCTACGAATTTACCTGCTGGTCCAGGAGGTTCGGAGACTTGTCGTCCTGGGCCTCTACGCGAAGACCTGTATAAAGGCTCACGTATCCCAGGAGCACAGGTGGTTAGCAAGCGTCCCTGGAATCAGATGAGCCAGCCCAACCAAAGTAGGGGTTTTCCCATTCATGCTTGCGGTGATCACCATAAATATAAATGGGAATACCTCCAAAGCACACAAAGACTTAAAATAGATTTTTTTTTAAAAACAGCATGGGCCCGAAATTGCCCCTTCCTTTAAGGTCTGTTACCGTCGGAAATCGCTGGCCACACTGCGGAGTGCAATGGCCGCCGATTTTTTGTGTAATGGCCGTCATTTTGAAAATTCCGCTCCTGCGGTATCCCGGTTCTGACCCGCTCCCCCACTACCGCTCGGCTGCTGCTGATCCGTCCTAAGTGCGTCATAAGGGTGCGCACCGCAGATGTTCTTCCCGATGGCGAAATTCCGCTGAAAAAATCTTGCTCCCACCACGCGGTGCCAAAAGCTGCTTTTTTTCTTGCCGGTGCAGTGAGGCTTCAGGCCTTGTAAAATGGCGGTGTGGCTCCCATTAAAGGGGAGGACCGACTGCCGCTGCCGCCATGATTTTCTTTGTCAGCAGACTGCCATGTCGAGCCGACAATCATGCCCTCGGGTTCTGCCGGGCCGCCAACCCTCTTGAGTGCCAGGCTGCTGGCCCAGCCGAAACCCTCCCTGGTGGCCCAGTAGACCGAACTTAAACAATCACGCAGGTTCTCCACTTTAAGTGAAGGGGAGAGCCATGGTGACACGGCGCAGTGATGACGTCATCAGCGCTACACTGATGACCGACAGCGGCGGACACTCCGCCCGCCGACCACTCCCGTCCCTCTGGACTCCAAACTTCTGCCTACTACCCCAGCTCCGCCCCCATTATGACTGACTATGGTCCGCCGGGAAAAACATTGCCAAAGAGCGGAATATCGCTCAAGGGGCCACCGCATTCACCGCGCTGGTAAAATCAACAGAAACAGGGTAGGTTCCCAGCGGTGGGCAATTTCGGTCCCCCACATATTTAAAATAAATCAAAAGGGAATTTAAATAATTATTTAAAACAAAAATTAAATTTTGTTTAATTAACTGCCCAACTCTCCGTCCGCAGAAGCACTTTACAAGAGGATTCTTGACAGATTCTTGACAGGTTTAGGCGCATGCGCTTCGCATACCTCAATCCGGAACTTGTGGGGCCCCTCCGGGCGCATGCACACCTCGTACACTCCCACAGGGGCCATGAATTCAGGGCCAATACCATCTCCAAGTTTTGAGCGCCATTCCTAAGACAACAAGTGGAGAAATGCCCTCTTGATCTTTGACCAGTTCAACGACTGACTGTGAACAAAGTGCTAGAAGTAAGCACTTCCCTGGCCGAAGACCGCCCGAGGTGGAGAAAGTGCATCCGGGAGGGCGTTGAGCTCTTTGAGTCTCAACGCAAAGAACGTGAAGAGGCCAAGCGCAGGCAGCGGAAGGAGCATGCGGCAAACCAGCCCCGCCAATCCCTTCCCTCGACGAATGTCTGTCCCACCTGTAGCAGGGTCCGTGGCTCTTGTATCGGACTGTTCAGCCATCAAAGAACTCACTTTGGGAGTGGAAGCAAGTCTTCCTCGATTCCGAGAAACTGCCTATGAAGATGATAAGTAAGCACATCATTTTGCTAGAATGGTATCAGGGATGAGGGACTTCAGTTACATGGAGAGACTCTAGAAGCTGGGGTTGTTCTCCTTAAAGCAGAAGAGGTTAAGAGGGGATTTGATAGAGGTGTTCAAAATCATGAATGGTTTCGATAGAGTAAATAAAGAGTAACTGTTTCCAGTGGCAGTCAGTAACCAGATAGCACGCATTTAAGGTAATTGGCAAAAGGACCGGGGGTGACACGAGGATACATTTTTTTACACAGTGAGTTGTTGTGATCTGGAATGCACTGCCTGAAAACAGATCCAATAGTAACTCTCAAAAGCGAATTGGATAAATACCTGAAGCAGAAACAAATTACAGGGCTATGGGAATGGAGCAGGAAGTGGGATTAATTGGATAGCTCGACCAATTCACAGGTCAAATGACTTCCTACTGTGCTGCATCATTCTATGAATCTATGAATCCGGATGTCAATAAGAGTCAATAGCAGTTTATGAATATGACACATACTTTGCGCCTATCGATAAACTTCGATGACCTTGTGTCAGAACCCTCTGCTTCTTGCTCAAACAGTGGCCGAAAACAGCACCACCACCCTCCTCTGCCTCGCCGAACTTGTTCTCACATTGAACAATGGTTCCTCTAACTCCACTCCCTTCCTCCCAATAAAGGATCTCGCTATGGGATCCTGCATGGGGCCCGAGCTATGCCTGCCTTTTTGCAGATTATGTAAAGTCATAGAATGGTAACAGTACAGAAGGTGGCCATTCGGCCCGTCGAGCCCATGCCCGCTCTCTGCAAGAACACTTCAGCTCGACCCACTCCCCCGCCCTTTCCCCGAAGCCCTGCAGATTTTTTTCCTTCAGGTACTTATCCAGCTCCCTTTTGAAAGCCACGATTGAGTCTGCCTCCACCACCCGTTCAGGCCGTGCATTCCAGATCATAACCACTCGCTGTGTAAAAAAGTTTTCCTCACGTTGCCTTTGGTTTTTGTGCCAATCGCCTTAAATCTGTGTCCTCTGGTTCCCGACCTTTCCACCAATGGGAACAGTTTCTCTCTACTCTGTCCAGACCCCTCATGATTTTGTACACCTCGATCAAATCTCCTCTCAATCTTCTCTGCTCTAAGGAGAACAACCCCAGCTTCTCCAATCTATCCCGATAACTGAAGTCCCTCTTCCTTGGAATCAGTCTCGTAAATCTTTTCCGCACCCTCTCTAAGACCTTTACATTAAGAATGTTAAGCATTCTTTTGTTCCGGTCCTATTTAGGACCCTTCCCTGACCACTTGTTCCCGTACATAAATGACAGTGTCAGTGCTGCTTCCTGTTCTTGCCCTGAATTAGAGAATGTAATTAATTTCGCTTCCAATTTCCATCCTCTCCATGACTATCTTGTGGTTAAAAAGGGTTCTGACAAAACGACATTAACCTGAAACATTAACCCTACCTTCCTCCCTCCACAGATGCTACTTGACCTGTCGATTGTTTCCAGTTTTTACTTCAGACATTCTTAACACCCGGAATATGCTGGATAACATTTTCGCATCATTTGCCATCCCTTATAATACGGCCACAGATTTTAATGCATGGACTGCAGGGGGCGGCCATCACATAAAAGAAAAAAAACTTGGATTTATATAGCTCCTTTCATGACATCTCAAAGCGCTTTACAGCCAATGAAGTCATCATAGGCAGTCCCTCGAAATCGAGGAAGACTTGCTTCCACTCTAAAAGTGAGTTCTCAGGTGACTGAACAGTCCAATACAGGAATTACAGGCTCTGTCACAGGTGGGATAGACAGTGGCTGAAGGAAAGCGTGGGTGGGGAGTCTGGTTTGCCGCATGCTCCTTTCGCTGTCTGCATTCGTTTCTGCATGCTCTCGGCAACGAGACTCAAGGTGCTCAGCGCCCTCCTGGATGCTCTTCCTCCACTTAGGGCGGTCTTGGGCCCCAGGTGGCGGTGGGGATGTTGCATTTTATCAAGGAGGCTTTGAGGGTGTGCTTGAAACATTTCCTCTGCCCACCTGGGGCTCGCTTGCCGTGTAGGAGTTCCGAGTAGAGCGTTTGTTTTGGGAGTCTCGCGTCGGGCATCTGTAGTCACTGTTGTAATGTAGGAAACGCGGCAGCTAATTTGCGCACAAGCAAACTCCCACAAACAGCAATGTGATAATGATCAGATCATCTGTTTTTTGTTATGTTGATTGGGGGATAAATATTAGCCAGGACACCAGGGATAACTCCCCTGCTCTTCTTCGAAATAGCGTCATGGGATCTTTTACGTCCACCTGAGAGAGCAGATGGGGTCTCAGTTTAACGTCTCAACCAAAAGATGGCACCTCCGACAGTGCAGTGCTCCCTCAGCTCTGCCCTGGAGTGTCAGCCTGGATTTTTTTTGTGCTCAAGTCCCAGGAGTGGAACTTGAACCGACACCCTTCTGACTCAGAGGTGAGAGTCAGTCACATGATGTTCACAAGACTCAATAAAACCCCATTCAGTTGGGTCGAGGTCATCCACGATGAGGTATGTGGTTGTGAGCATAGTGGGTGAACTGGTAATGTGTAATTTGATTGTTAAACCTTTGTTAATAAACCAACAAGTTCTTAATATCTACCTGCTGCTATGAATTCTTAAGCAAGAACCCATGAAGCAAATATATTACAGCGGGAGAGAAAATTTCCCTTGGCTTCAGCGTTCAGCTGCGTTGGCCCCGAGCTCTGGAATTCCCTCCCTAAATCTCTCCACTCCTCCTCCTGTAAAATGCTCCTTAAAACCTACCTCTTTGACCAAGCTTTTGCTCACCAGTCCTGATATCTCCTTCTGAGGCTCTGTGTCAAGAAATGTTTTGCTTGACATTGCCCTTGAGATGTTTTGATACGTTAAATGCGCTACATAAATGCAAGTTGTTGTTGTTGGTTGCTATCAGTTAGTGGCATTGTAACTGTTATGTATTAATGCTTGGGGTCACCAGACACCAGGGGACGCCTCTGTCGGAGGTCATCGGGCTGTAAGTGCGCGTGCGCGGTCACTGGTATATAAGCGCGGGTACCATGTCACGCGGGTTACTTTGGGCACGAACAAAGTTGGATCAGGTTTACACCTGAGGCAGGCAGTTTACAGTAACAAGTCTTCTGAATCATTACATTCACTACATTCGGCGACGACAACCTTTGCATGTACAATGGGCTCTATTGGAATTCAGGAGAGATTCGCGGATGGCGAGGATTGGGCAGATTTTATCGACCACTTGATTAGTATTTTGTGGCCAACAAAATGGAGGGAGAGGCTGACGCAGTTCGGCGCAGGGCAGTTTTCCTCACCGTTTGTGGTTCAAAAATCTATGGCCTCATGAAGAATCTTCTCTCAACTTTACGTCAAACAGACAAAGAACATGGGGATTTATGTGCTTTGGTGCGTGACCATCTTAAGCCAAAAGAGGGAATCGATGTTGTGTATCTATAAAGCATACACTCCCATGTTCCGCCACCAGGGAGTGCATCCCCTGAATCCCAGCATCTCTTGGGAGCACTGTATATAAGCCGGCCCCTAAAGCCTGTTCCTCACTCTGGAGTATCTTAATAAAGATTGAGGTCACTGTTACTTTAACCTCTCTTTGTGCAGTCTCATCTGTGTTAGGAACACAATAACTGGCGACGAGTACACAAATCCAACGTAAAGATGCAGCAAACTGTGGGCATCCTGGAGAAATTCTCGGAGGGTGAGGACTGGGAAGCCCATGTCGAATGGCTAGACCAGTACTTTGTAGCCAATGAGTTGGACGGAGAAGGAAGCGCTGCAAAAAGGAGAGTGGTCCTCCTCGCTGTCTGCGGGGCACCAACCTGCAGCCTCATGAAGAATCTTCTGGCTCCGGGGAAACCCACAGATAAGTCATATGAGGAGCTGTGTACACTGGTTCGGGACCATCTTAACCCAAGGGAGAGCGTGCTGATGGCAAGGTATCGGTTCTACACGTGCCAGCGATCTGGAGATCAGGAAGTGGCGAGCTACATCGCCGAGCTAAGGCGACTTGCAGGACAATGTGAGTTTGATGGCTACCTGGAGCAAATGCTCAGAGACTTTTTAGTACTGGGCATTGGCCACGAGACCATCCTACAAAAACTTTTGACTGTAGAGAGACCGAACCTTAGTAAGGCAATTGCGATAACACAGGCATTTATGTCCACCAGTGATAACACCAAACAAATCTCTCAGCACACAAGTGCTCGCAATGTTCATAAATTAACTGGAACTGTGTTTGCGAGCAGAAATGTACAGGGCAGAAACCACGAGTCTGCAACTGCCAGCAGGCCTCAGGTGACCCAGATGACTCAGAGTCCGCAACAATGTATGAATGCAAGGCAATTCACACCTTGTTGGCGTTGTGGAGGCTTCCATTCAGTCTATCAAATGCCGCTTCAAAGCGTATGTTTGCAAGAGCTGTGGAACAATGGGGCACCTCCAATGAGCTTGCAGATGAGCTGCAAGCTCTGCAAAACCTGCTAACCACCACGTGGCAGAGGAAGATCGGTCCATGGTGGATCAAAGCAATTTCGATCCTCAGAGATAGGAGGCAAATGCTGAAGTACACGGGGTGCACACATTTTCGACGAAATGTCCACCTATAATGCTAAATATAAAATTGAATGACTTATCTGTAGCCATGGAACTGGACACTGGCGCTAGCCAATCCATCATGAGGAAAAAGATGTTTGAGAGACTGTGGTGCAACAAGGCACTCAGACCAGCCCTGAGCCCCATCCACACGAAACTGAAAACGTACACCAAAGAGCTTATCACTGTCCTGGGCAGTGCTGTGGTCAAGGTCACCTACGAGGGCATGGTGCACGAACTGCTATTCTGGATTGTCCCGGGCGATGGCCCCAAATTGCTTGGAAGGAGCTGGCTGGGCAAAATCCGCTGGAACTGGGATGACATCCGAGCGCTATCACATGTCAATGAGGCCTCATGTACCCAGGTTCTTAACAAATTTCCTTCCTTTTTGAGCCAGGCATTGGAAACTTTTCTGGGGCGAAGGTGCGGATCCACTTGGTCCCAGAGGCACGACCCATTCACCACAAGGCGCGAGCGGTACCTCACATGATGAGGGAGAGAGTGGAAATCGAGCTGGACAGGCTGCAACGCGAGGGCATTATCTCCCCAGTGGAATTCAGCGAGTGGACCAGCCCGATTGTTCCAGTACTCAAAAGTGATGGCACGGTCAGGATTTGCGGCGATTATAAAGTAACTATTAATCGTTTCTCGCTACAGAACCAGTACCCGCTACCGAAGGCAGACGACCTATTTACCACACTGGCAGGAGGCAAGACGTTCACCAGCTCAACCTGACTTCGGCCTACATGACGCAGGACCTGGAGGAGTCTTCGAGGGGCCTCACCTGCATCAACACGCACAAGGGACTGTTCATCTACAACAGTTGCCCGTTTCGAATTCGGTCGGCTGCAGCGATCTTCCAGAGAAACGTGGAGAGCCTACTCAAGTCGGTTTTTCAGGACGACATATTGGTCACGGGTCGGGACACCGTCGAGCACCTACAAAACCTGGAAGAGGTCCTCCAGCAACTGGATCGCGTAGGGCTGCAGCTGAAGAGGTCGAAATGCGTCTTCATGGCAACAGAAGTCGTGTTTTTGGGGAGAAAGATCGCGGCGGACGGCATTCGGCCCACAGACGCCAAGGCAGAGGCTATCAGGAACACGCCCAGGCCACAGAATGTCACGGAGCTGCGATCGTTCCTGGGACTCCTCAACTATTTTGGTAACTTCCTACCGGGGTTAAGCACCCTCTTCGAACCCCTACATGTATTATTGTGTAAAGGTGAGAACTGGGTCTGGGGAAAAAAACAAGTAATTGCTTTTGAGAAAGCCAGAAACATTTTATACTCCAACAAGCTGCTTGTATTGTATAACCCATGTAAAAGACTTGTGCTAGCATGTGATGCATCGTCGTACGGAGTCGGGTGTGTATTACAACAAGCTAACGTTGCGGGGAAGTTGCAACCTGTCGCCTATGCCTCCAGGAGCTTGTCTAAGGCCGAGAGACCCTACAGCATGATTGAGAAAGAGGCATTAGCGTGTGTGTTCGGGTTAAAGAAAATGCATCAGTAACTGTTTGGCCTCAAATTTGAGCTGGAAACCGATCACAAGCCCCTCATATCCCTGTTTGCTGAAAACAAGGGGATAAATACTGATGCCTCAGCCCGCATATAAAGGTGGACACTCGCGCTATCAGCATATAACTATACCATCCGCCACAGGCCAGGCACCGAGAACTGTGCGGAGGTTCTCAGTCGGCTACCATTGCCCACCACCGGGGTGGAAATGGCGCAGCCCGCAGACTTGTTGATGGTGGCGCAGCCCGCAGACTTGTTGATGGTCATGGAAGCGTTTGAAAATGCTAACTCACCTGTAACGGCCCGCCAGATTAGGACTTGGACCAGCCAAGATCCTCTGCTGTCCCTAGCAAAAAACTGTGTACTGCATGGGAGCTGGGCCAGCATCCCTATTGAAATGCAAGAGCTAATCAAGCCGTTCCAGCGGCGAAAGGATGAGCTGTCCATTCAGGCAGACTGCCTGTTGTGGGGTAACCACGTAGTGTTACCAAAAAAGGGCAGGGAGACATTCATCTCGGATCTCCACAGCACACACCCGGGTATAGTATTGATGAAAGGGATAGTCAGTTCCCACGTGTGGTGGCCCGGTATCGACTCTGACTTAGAGTCCTGTGTAAGGCAATGCTCAGTTGAGCAACGCGCCCAGAGAGGCACCACTACTTTTGTGGTCCTGGCCCTCCAGACAATGGTCGAGGATCCATTTCGACTATGCGTGCCGTTTCTCGGTCAAATGCTCCTGGGGGTGGTGGATGCTTTTTCAAAATGGATTGAATGTGAAATACTGTCGGGAATCACGCCACCATTGAAAGCCTGAGGGCCATGTTTGCCACCCACGGCCTGCCTGACATACTGGTCAGTGGCAACGGGCCATGTTTCACTCGTGCCGAATTTAAAGAATTCATGACCCGCAATGGGATCAAACAATCACCTCGGCCCCGTTTAAACCAGCCTCCAATGGGCAGGCAGAGTGGGCAGTACAAACAATCAAACAGAGCCTTAAACGAGTCACAGAAGGCTCACTCCAAACCCACCTGTCCCGAGTACTGCTCAGCTACCGCACGAGACCCCACTCGCTCACAGGGGTGCTCCCGGCTGAGCTAGTCATGAAAAGGACACTTAAAACCAGACTCTCACTGGTTCACCCCAACGTGCATGATCAGGTAGAGAGCAGGTGGCAGCAACAAACTGTAAACGATGGTCGCGCCACTGTGTCACGGGAAATTGATCTGAATGACTCTGTGTATGTGCTAAACTATGGACATGGTCCCAAGTGGATCACAGGCACGGTGATAGCTAAAGAAGGGAGTCGGGTGTTTGTAGTAAAACTAGACAATGGACAAATTTGCAGAAAGCACCTGGACCAAACGAGGCTGCGGTTCACAGACTGCCCTAACAACCCACAGCAGACACCACCTTTTTCGAGCCCACACCACACACCCAAAGGATCAACGACACCACGTCGGACCAGGAAATCGAACCCATCACGCCCAACAGCCCAGCAAGGCCAGGCTCACCCAGCAGCCCTGCAGGGCCAACAACACGCCAGCCCAGCGAGGGCACAGCCAACACACCAGAACAGACATTTGTACCGAGGCAGTCCACCAGGGAAAGAAAGGCTCCCTGCCGCCTCACCTTGTAAATAGTTTTCACTTTGACTTTGAGGGGTAGTGATGTTGTGTATCTGTAAAGCATGCATTCCCATGTTCCGCCACCAGGGAGTGCATCCCCTGAAGTCCCAAGGGATCCCAAGGGAGCACTGTATATAAGCCCGCCCCTAAGGCCCGTTCCTCATTCTGGAGTGTCTGACTAAAGACTGAGGTCACTGTTACTTTAACCTCCCTGTGTGCTGTCTCATCTGTGTTCGGAACACAATAATCATCATTTCACGCTATCGCTTCTACATTCATGTTCGTGCTGAGGGACAGGATGTGTCGAGATTCATCACCGACCTGCGACGTTTTGCTGAGCTGTGTAAGTTTGGGAACGTGTTGGAGGACATGCTGCGAAATTTCTTCATGATAGGCATCAACCATGATGTGATTCTTCAGAAGTTATTGGCCGAAGAGAAGCTGGATTTGAGCAAGGCCATTGCGACTGACCAGGCATGCATGACAACTGATGATAATTTGAAGCAGATATCATCGAAGAGTCGGAGCTACACGGCAAGTACTGTAAATAAGAATGTGCCGTCGTCTGGCAGAGTTGCTTATGGCAGTGTGTACTCAACTGCTTAAGTGAAACCTCAAAGTCCGGCAACTGGTACGAATCCGATTTCACCCTGTTGGCGTTGTGAGGGCAATCATCGGCCTCATCAGTGTCAGTTTAAACAGTACTCCTGTAATGGCTGTTCGAAAGTGGGGCATCTTCAGAGAATGTGCCTGTTATATATGTAAACTTGTATTTACTCTGTACAGCTACCCGAGGGCTCATCCCCGAGAGTCCCAAGGGATCCCATAATCCCTTGGGAGCACAGGTATTTAAGGAGGCCTCACAGGTTGGTGAGGCACTCTGGAGACCTGCAATAAAAGACTAAGGTCACACTTTACTTTGAGCTCACAGAGTTCAGTCTAACTCTTTCTCCATACATAGCAACTGGCGACGAGATACAGATAGCGAACCCAAAGATGCAGAGAACAGTGGGCATCCTGGAGAAATTCTCAGAGGGAGATGATTGGGAACCTTTTATGGAGCGACTCGACCAATAGTTTGTAGCCAACGAGCTAGATGGGGAAGAGAATGCTGTCAAACGAAGGGCGATTTTCCTCACCGTCTGGGGCATCAAAGTATGGCCTCATGTAGAATCTGCTCAATCCAGCGAAACCCACAGAGAAATCATACAACGATTTGTGCACACTGGTCCAAGAGCATTTGAACCCGAAGGAAAGCGTTCTGATGGCGAGGTAGCGGTTCTACACCGACAAAAGGTCTAAACCAGGAAGTGGTGAGTTATGTCGCCGAGCTGAGACGCCTTGCTGGACATTGCGAATTTGAAGGACATTTGGAGCACGTGCTCAAAGACTTTTTACTACTTGGCATTGGCCACAAAACCATACTTCACAAATTTTGACTGTAGAGACCCCAACCTTGAGTAAGACCATAGTGATAGCCCAGGCGTTCTTTACCACCAGTGACAATATGAAACAAATCTCTCAGCATGCAAGTGCTTCTACAAGTACTGTGAACAAAATGATGTTGTTTTCGAATCGTAACGTACAGGGCAGGTCACACATATCTGCAGCTGCACATCCGTAGATGTCTCAGAGTCCACCATCAAGGGTGATGAATGCAAGGCCATTAACATCCTGTTGGCGCTGCGGGGGTGATCATCGTTTCCATTGATGCCGATTCAATGGATACGTTTGCAAAGTCTGTGGAACAATGGGACACCTTCAACAAGTGTGCAGGCGAGCTGCAAAGCCTGTTAAGCCTGCAAATCACCATGTTGCAGAGGAGGACAGATCCATGGAGGATCACGACGAACCAGAGCCTCAGACCGAGGAGGCAAAGGTACATGGGGTGCACACATTTAACATGAATTGTCCCCCGATAATGCTGAATATTGAACTAAATGGACTCCCGGTGTCAATGGAGCTGGACATGGACGCGAGCCAGTCCATCATGGGCAAAAAGACTTTCGCAAGATTTTGGTGCAACAAGGCCTCAAGGCCAGTCTTAACTCCAGTTCGCACGAAACCAAGAACTTATACACAAGAACTGATTCCTGTAATCAGTAGTGCTACCGTAAAGGACTCCTGTGATGGAGCCGTGCACAAGCTACCACTCTGGGTGGTATCGGGCGATGGTCCCACGCTGCTCGGCAAGAGCTGGCTGGGAAAGATACGCTGGAACTGGGACGATGTCCGAGTGCTATCACCCGCTGATGACACTTCGTGTGCCCAGACTTAAACAAATTTCCTTCACTGTTCGAACCTGGCATCGGGAAATTCCAAGGAGCAAAAGTACAGATCCACCTAATTCCGGGGGCATGACCCATCCATCACAAGGCGAGAGCAGTACCGTACATGATGAGAGAAAGGGTAGAGATTGAGCTAGACCGGCTGCAACGAGAGGGCATCACTTCACCGATCGAGTTCAACAAGTGGGCCAGTCCGATCGGTCCAGTCCTCAGGGGAGACGGCACAGTCAGAATCTGTGGCGATTACAAAGTAACTATCAATCATTTCTCCTTGTAGGACCAAAACCCACTACCAAAGGCTGACGACCTCTTTGCAACGCTGGCGGGAGGAAAGACGTTCATGAAGCTGGATCTGACTTCAGCCTACATAACGCAGGAACTGGAGGAATCATCGAAGGCCCTCACCTGCATCAACACACACAAAGGTCTTTTTGTTTATAACAGATGCCCGTTTGGAATCCGATCAGCGGCGGCGATATTCCAGAGAAACATAGAAAGCTTACTGAAGTCGGACCCACACACCATGGTCTTCCAGGACGACATCTTGTTCACAGGTCGGAACATAGTCGAGCATCTGCAGCACATGGGGGAGATTCTTAGTCGACTCAACCATGTGGGGCTCAGGTTAAAATGCTCGAAGTGCGTTTTCCTGGCACCTGAAGTGGAGTTCTTGGGAAGGAGGATTGCGGCGGACGGCATCAAGCCCACCAACGCGAAGATGGAGGCAATCGAGAACGCACCGAGGCCACAGAACGTGACGGAGCTGCGGTCGTTTCTGGGACTCCTGAACTACTTTGTTAACTTCTTACCGGGTCTCAGCAACCTGTTAGAACCACTACATGTCTTACTACGAAAAGGGGACGAATGGGTGTGGGGCAAAAACCAAGAAAATGCCTTTGTAAAAGCGAGAAAATTGTTATGCTCAAACAAATTGCTTGTGTTGCATGATCATGTAAGCGTTTGGAACTAGCATGTGATGCCTCGTCATATGGCGTTGGGTGTGTATTGCAACAAGCTAATGATTCTGGGAAACTGCAACCAGTTGCTTATGCATCCAGGAGTCTGTCTAAGGCTGAGAGAGCTGAACGCATTACTGAGAAAGAAGCATTAGCATGTGTCTATGGCTTTAAAAAAATGCATTAAAACCTGTTAGGGCTAAAATTCGAATTGGAAACTGACCATAAACCATTCATATCCCTGTTTTCCGAGAGTAAAGGGATAAATACCAATGCTTTGGCACGCATCCAGAGATGGGCACTCACATGGTCCGTATACAACTATGCCAGGCACAGAAAACTGCGCCGATGCTCTCAGTAGACTGCCATTGCCCACCACGGGGGTGGAAATAGCGCAGCCCGCAGATCTAGCCATGGTAATGGAAGAATTTGAGAGTGAGCAATCACCTGTCACTGCCCGGCAGATCAAAACCTGTGTCATGTATGTAACCTTCATGTAACTGTAACCTTCATTTTACAACACTGTGCACTGTTTACACCTGAGAAATGCACACCTTGACCACAGGGGGTGAACTTGTGGGATACAGTCCTCACCTGGTCATCCAGGTATATAAAGGGCGGTCCCATGCAGGGTCATCACTTCTTGGTCCTGTGAATAAAGGCTCAGGTCACAGAGTGACCTTGTCTGCAGAATGTGCCTTGTGTGAATTTATAGTAGTGTGTAAGGACATTACATTTGGCGACGAGAAACGGGAATCAACGAGTCACGAGAATGGCCACCAGTAGCACAGAGAAACGGTACTGTGTTAGTGAGGACTGGGACGATTTCGTTGAGAGGCTCCAGCTGAGCTTTGTCACGAAGGACTGGCTGGGAGAAGCAGCGGCTGACAAGCGAAGGGCGCATCTACTGACCAGCTGTGGACCTAAGACGTATGCGCTGATGAAAGACCTGCTCGCACCCGAGAAGCAGGCAGACAAAACCTTTGAAGAGCTCAGCAAACTGATCGGTGAGCACCTCAAACCGGCGAGCAGTATACACATGGCCCGACACCGATTCTATACACACCGACGTCGGGAAGGACAGAGCATACCGGACTTCGTTGAGGACCTTTGGCGCTTGGCCAGCCTCTGTAAGTTCACAGACATCTGCAGGGGGGAGATGTTAAGGGATTTATTTATTGAGGGCATTGGTCATGCCGGGATTTTCAGAAAGCTAATTGAGACCAAGGACTTGACCTTGGAAGTGGCGGCGTTGATGGCTCAGACCTTCATGGCGGGGGAGGAGGAAACCATGATAATATAAGCTCGCAACTCTGCTTCCAACGTGGCGATGGATCAGGGGGTTAACATTGTAAATGTGACTCAGAACCCCGCAGGCAGGCAAGGGCAATTTGACACCACCGAGGCAGCAACAGACTCTAGAGTGGGCCCTCAACAGAGACAATGGCAGGTTGAACGGACATTTACGCCATCACGGTGGACAATGCGTCCCGGGATGGGGCCATTGACACCCACTAACAGAGTGCTCAAGAGTTTTCAAGGAGACAATCAGAGAGGAATGCCTGGTAACAGCCCTTTTGTTCACAACAATCTCAGCTCATGCTGGAGGTGCGGGGGTAGTCATGCTGCAAAAACCTGCAGGTTTCAACAATTTATCTGTAGAAATTGTAACTTCAGTGGACATTTAGCCAGAATGTGCAGGAAGCCCACAGCGAGGCTAATTTACGAGGCAGACGAACCAGAAGAGGGGTCTGCAAGGCAGGTTGATGCTTGGGACAAAGAAATGGACGCTGAAGTTCAGCGGGTTCATGTGGCAAACATCCACAGTTCACATACCAAAACGCCACCTATGATGATGAAAGTCCTATTAAACGGCATCCCGATATGCATGGAGCTGGACACAGGGGCGTAAGGGGTGGTTTTCAGGGGGTCAGCTTTCCCTTCTGACCTTATATGAGCGGTTCCGAATCGCTCCCACACCCTTGGTTCTAGACACTGGAATTATGAAGGGACTGTGACAGACTTGGACAGACAATCGGTTTCAAGCAAGGAAGCAGGTATGGCTTTATTGTGTTTAAAAAGAAGTAAAAGGCACACCTTTAATAACACACACAGACCAATACACACTGAAGGGTGCAACACAATGAATAAAATGTCAAATTACAGCCTGTGGGGAAAAGAATACAGCTTAAACTCTAAATGGGGTAAAGAGGAGAATGCAGATACATTTACACAAGTTATCCCAACCTCCCCCCCCTCCCAATTCCCCTGACTAACTAAGTTATAGCTCTGAGGGTTCAGGGGCTATGACCACCAATATCTTTGGACAGTTGCCGGTGAATCACGGTTTCAGGGTTCGCTGCACTTGGCCTTCTAGGCGAGCCGCACCCCAGACGGAGGAGAGGACTTCGGACTGCGTAGTCTTCGGTTGGGGTGCGTCCGTTGATGCGCTAAGTTGCGTTTTGGATGTATGGGGTAAATACCCACTTTCTTTGGTTAGGAATAGTTTTAGTTAGTCCCTTTTGGTAATTTCTCCCCCGTTGGGTCGTTCAGAAGTAGATTGTAGAGTGGTTGTCAGTTTAGTTGCTGACAACCTTCCGTTTCGTGGGCCTCGTGCTCGGTCAGTTCTTGATGTGTTCTGGTAGTTTCCTTCACTATTCCATTTCTTCACTGTAGAGGAAGCAGGCTGCTTGTATCTGTGTCTGTGTTCCCGTCTGTGTCCTTGTTCGAGTCTGTGTTCTGCTCGTCTTTCCTTGTAAAACTGGGGGATAGATATTGCCCAAAAAAAGGCTCCTTTATCTCCCATCAAATCTCTTGGGTTCTGTTTAAACTGTTCTGTCCATTGATTTTCAAATGTCTCCTTTGTCAGCAGTAACTCGATTAGGGTGTGAGAATGTGCTATCACTGGGTTTGCATTGTTTTAGGATTGTCCAGTTTCTTGACCATGATTTCCATTGTGCTTGATTGGGTAATTCGATTATCTCTTAGAGGCTGAATAGCCTGGGATCCTTAGTACACGAATTTGCTTCAGAGGTTGGCCCACCTCCTGTATTTGGTAACTCTTTTTCGCAGCCAAAATGTTGTAGAATCTTAAAATTGATATGCTCCTTCCCATAGATGTTTAGGAGATCTCAAGCTTCTGTAATTTAGGTCCATTTTGAATTCCCTTTCCGATGAGTCCAAACACTGGGGGGGGGGGGTCTCCATGAATGCATCCCCTTTTATCCCCCGCAGGCTTCGTCAGTTACATTATAGTCACCAGCATATAGACAATGTACAACCACATTACAGAAGGAAAAAACCTAGATTAAAATTAAACAACATCAATTGGTCTCCTGAGGTTTGTCCATCACCCAGCAATGTCTGGATCCTGCCCTTGAGAACTGCTCTCAGGCTGGCTGACACACAAGACAAACTCAAAACAATCACTTAAGCATTACTGCAACATTAGCCTTAATTCTAAACTAAACCTTAAAATATAAAATGGTGCAGTCAGCTGCCTTAAACTAAAATTAGAGCTATGTACAACCGCCACCCGTCTCCGGGTGGCCTGATTAGTCCCTGTCAGGCCCATGCCTTGTGCGGCCTGATAGCCGCCTGGATGCTAGGGTTTCCCCGCAGCCGGTGAGCTGGAGACCCTTGTCTCTGGGACAGCTCGTTGCTACTGCTCCTGTGAGACCCTCACCGCTGGAGGCAGCTGGCTGGTGGTCCCTACTCTGTGTGGCCTCTGACCTTCGGCCTTTTCTGTCGGGCTGCCCTTCTCCTAGGGTAGAATCGCTGAGGCTCAGATGCCGGTGACCACGGTATCTTTGGCCGTGGTGTACGGAGGGTCCTTCTCAGGGCTTCGGTTACTGGGGGTGCGTCCGAATCCCAAACGATGGGTGGGATAGCCCCTCCAGTACTGCAATTCACCGCTCCTACAGGCACGGTTTTTGAGCCTGCCACATTCCCTGTGGGCCCTCCACCGTCGGGGGTGGCCAACGGAGGGTCCCTGACCTGAGGACGGTTCACCCCTCCCGGCTGCCCTATGTGCTTGGCTGACCCTGGGTTGTACAGCTTGCACTGGTTGATGTGGAACTACTTAGTACGGCGGAGCAGCTTTATGGCATAGACCATTGGGCTTGCCTTGTCCACAATGCTGTATGGCCCCATATATAATGCTTCAAAAACCCCGACCCGAGCATAGTTCCTCACCATGACCTGGTCCCCTATCTCCCATTCGTGGTGTTTGCTGAGTTCTAGCAACAATCGGTTCCCCTGATGCTGTCTGCCCATGTTACTAGCAGCCTGCCAGTGAATCTGTTTGAGGTGTTCAAACAGGTTCCTGACAACCCGCTCCCGGTTCACCTCTCTGAGCTGACCTTCTGTGAGCACCGGGGCTAGGACATGGGTGGGGGTCCGCATGATCCGGCCAGTCATGAGCTCGTATGGGGAATACCCGGTGCTCTTTGATTGGCTGGCTCGGATCCCCATTAGGACCAACGGTAAGACCTCCACCCACTTTTGGAGTGAGTCTCCCGTTTCCTTCCGCAGCCTTTCTTTAATGGTGCGGTTTAAACGCTCCACAATACCCGATGACTATGGATTGTGACCAACGTGCCATTTCCCCTCAATGCCGAGCACCTTAAGGGTTGCCTGCATTACCTGCCCGGTGAAATGGTTCCCCTGGTCCGACTCCACATACTGTGGGAGTCCCCACTGGGTGAACACTTCCCTCACTAGAATCTTAGCTGTCCCTAGTGCGGTGGCTGTTCGGCAGGGGAAGGCTTCAACCCATTTTGAGAACACGTCCACCAGGACTAGGCAGTATTTGTAGCCTCCCTGGGCAGTGGGTAGGGGCCCGATGTATTCAATTTGGATTGACTGCCATGGTCCCTCTACCCTCCTGACGTGTCCCAGGGACACCTTCCTTTTCTGGGGGTCAGGGTTGTTCGCAGCACACACCAGGCAGTTCGCACAGAACTCGCGGACGTCCTCCCTGAGTCCCGACCACCATCCTGCCTGTTCCACCCGTTGCCAGGTGGTCTCAGGCCCGGGGTGTCCCGCTCCTGGACCCTCATGGGCCAGTTTTAGGAATTCCCTCTGGTGCTGCTGTGGCACGACCCATTGTCCCTCTTTAAACAGCATGCCTTCCTGAACGGTAATGGCTGCTGTGCCGTACGGACCTTCTACTCTCTCTCCTCTAGCTAGCGCGTTCAGGACAGCTTTCAGGACTGGGTCCTGTGCCTGAACTGTTTTTAAGTCCGGGGCCAAGGCTATTTCTGTACTCTCTGCTGCCCTGTTCTTATTCTTGACTGCTGCTATGCAGCCGGTGTCATAGGGGTCCCAGAACTTTCCCGTGCGGGCACCTTCTTTGGCCAGTTTGTCAGCCTGTTGGTTTCCCTCTGCACGGGGTTCGGTTTTTGAATGGGCCTTCACCTTATGTATGTAGACCTTTCCTTCTTCCCCCACCGCTGTCATGATTTTCTCCAGCAGGGGCTTGATTGCCAGGGGTCTCCCATCAGCGGATGTGTATCCGCAACGGGACCAGATAGCCAGGTACTCCGTACCTGAATTGCAGGTGAACATACTGTCCGAACAAATCGTGTACGGGGTAGGGAATTCCTCGGGGTGGGTTACCACTTACATTACGGCGGACAGTTCAGCATGCTGGGCACTCTTGGTGCTGGGGAGCTTGATTGCCAGGGCAATACCTGCCCTTGGGTCATAGACTCCGCACCCAGTGAGTCGCTTGCCAGCAGATACCGTGCGGATCCGTCCACATAGATGTCCCGGCCTGTAGGGTGTAACCCAGCCCGAAGGCCAATGTTCACCTCCCATCCCCCTATAATGGAGCACCTGTGGGCTTTCCCTGGTAGATTAGGTTGGCTGCGAGCCTTGGCTCGCGGGGGCCTTCTACTCTGAGGTCCATCTAGGAGAGGAGCAGGGTCCAGCGAGCAATGCGGGCACTGCTCACCGTCCCGTCCTTAATCCTCCCATCTAGGAGCATCTGAGTAGGTGTGTGATGGGTTAGGAGTGTTAGAGGAGACCCTCGCGTGAAGATCAAAGATCTTTTCACTGCCCAATGTGTGGCTAGGAGGTGTCTCTCACAGTTGGAGTACCCCTTCTCCACATCTGTGAGGATCCTGGAGGAGTAAACCACCGGCCTCAACTGGCCGTGCCGCTCTTGAAGCAGCACTGAGCTCAAACTGTCCCCGCTGGCTGCCACCTCCAGGAAAAACTCCTTTCCTACATCTATCGCTCCCAAGGCTGGCGCGGTCTGCAAGTCCTTCTTGAGCTGATTAAATGCTGCCTCGCAACCCTCATCCCAGTCCCACTCTACCCCCTTGTGTAGGAGCCTGAGCAGAGGGGCTGCGGTGGCTGCATAATCCTCAATAAAATCTCTGCAGTACCCGGTGAGCCCTAGAAAGGATCTTACCCCTGTCACTGTGTTGGGGGCCGGTAAATCCTGTACTGCCTCCCTTCTAGCCCTGTCTATGGCCCTTTTCCCAGCGCGCACAGTCAGCCCCAGAAATTTGACTTCCTTCTGGCCGATCTGTGCTTTCTTGGGGTTTACTTTAAACCCTTCTTCTTTTAGCATCTCCAGCAGCTCAGCCAGCAGTGGGCCATGCTCCTCCCCCTGATCGGTGAACAGGAGCAGGTCATCCACATACTGCACCAACTGCTGGGGTCCGCTAAAGCCCTTTAAACAGTTCGCCATGCATTGGTGAAAAATGCTGGGGCTGTTGTGGAAGCCTTGGGGAAGACAGTTCCACGTGTATTGTTGGCCCTTAAAGGTAAAGGCGAACTTGTACTGGTCCTCCCGTTTTAAAGGAATGGACCAGAATCCATTTGAAATGTCCAGCACCATGAAAGTGGTCGCGGATGCTGGAATACTCCCTATGAGATCCGCTACGGCTGCTACAGTGGGTGCACAGGCAGGGATATTCTTACTTAGTACTCGATAGTCCACGGTGGCCCTCCATGAGTTGTCCGGTTTCTTAACCGGCCACAGTGGAGAGTTCACATGGGTTGCTATTGGTCTTAACACCTCTTGCTCTACCAGTGATCCCAGCGCTGTTGTCAGGTCTGCCTCTGCCTCCCTGGGGAAGTTATATTGCTTTTGTGGTCGGGTCATGGGGTCCCCTTCTATACTAACTTCCACCCCCGTTACCCTACCACAGTCATGTTTGTGGGTGGCAAATGCTGCAAGGTGTGCCCGTACATATGCCTGGTACTCCACTGGGGTGTTACTGACCAGTAATTCCAAGTCATAACCCTCCTTTGGCTTCACGGTACACAACATTCCCTTGGCCCCTTTTTCTGGGATCACCGCCACCTCACCTTCCCTGTCAGTCACTTTGGCTCCCCATAGACAGTGGTTCCTGAGATCCACTAGGATCTGGTGGCTAATGATAAAATCAGCCCCCAGGATCCCTTTTCCCTTCTGCTCCCATTTCATCAGGACACACTTCCATTTTTGGTTTTGAGTGTCCCTAACTGAATGGTGAGCGGAATGGAAAACGAACCAGTTTGCTCATTGCCTGTGAACCCCACTAGACTGTACGGGACCCCGTTCGATAGAGATAAGGTAGCTGGATTATCTGCATATACAAGGGTGCTGGAAGCACCAGTATCTAGCAGGTAGGTCCCTTTCACTTTCACCACCTCGATCGTAACGCACGGTCTCTTCCAGGCATCGTACTCTAGGGAACACAGGTACACAGGCTGCACTGGCTCTAGTCATGCATCTGGGTGGGTTAGAGCAGAGGGTTTTACTGTACCGGATACTGCACCAGTTGCGATAGCCACTGCTCCCTGTCCGTTTATGAGTGTCTGTAGGGCAGCTACGAGTGTCTCATATGAGTCGGATGTTCCTGCCCCGGCCTTACGGGCTGGGGCTGAAGTGGCCTTTCCCTTAGTCTCTTTCCACGAGTTCCTACAGTCCTTCCCCCAGTGTCCACTTTTCCCACACCCAAAACACTCGCCCCCTTTGTGGGGAGGGTTCCCACCTTCCTGATGCCACTCTCTCTTGCCTTGGCTGGGTTTAATCTCATGGACTCTCCCTTTAGAGGAGGGCTCCTCTATCCCTCTACGTTCCGGTAAGCCAGGGTCGGCTGTCTGACCACTGTCTCCTTGGTGGTTCTGGGATCTCTTGGATCGAACCAGACCTTGGCTTTTGCCTTTACTGCAGGTAAGCTATTTGCCACCAGGCTGCAGAGCCAGTGAGCCAGCTCGTTAGGATTCAGGTGGGCCCGGTCAAGAACCCCACTACAGGCCCTTTCGTAGACCAGCCACAACCTGTCAGCGAAAGCCTGTGGAGTCCACCCATAGAGCTGCACTGATTTCTCCACTCGGGAGAAAGGACTCCCGTCGTTCATACCCATGGCCTCTAGAACCTCCTCCTTAACCGTAGCGTACGTGTTTCGCCCCTTTCTGCTGTCTGCAGAGAGGGAATGGCACAGCTTGGTGTCTAGCGAGAAGAGCAACAGCTTAGCCTGCTCCGAATCATCGCACCCGTTAATATCCCCTGTGTGTTCCACTTCCAGGATGTGTACCGAGCGATCCCCCTGTTGGGTGAGCTTACTTAGGTGGCCTATCATAGTCCTCAGTTGTTGGGTGTCGTGGGGGACTACGAAGTTGCTTTCTAGGGGTCCTGCTGCCCCATTGGCATCAGGCGGGCCAAACTTCTGCTGCCGGACCGGGCGCATTGGCCCTGGTTCCGGCCCTTCTTGTATTGGCTCGCCCTCTTCCCCCTGCTGCCAAGCCGAGTTAAAACTCGGGGCTGCCGGTGTTGGTAGTTCACAATCCTTGCCTGCCCCGCACTCTGGCTGACACCCCTGCTGCCCCGGGCCATTCCTGGGAGCTGCAGGCGGTGACTGAGGGGTTTCTCCTTGCCCAACCAGGTGTTCCTGGGCCAAACCCGGATTTATCAGGCACACCATGCCTTTAGCCCGGGATAGAGCAAGGTTCAAGCTTTGGATCTGCTGCTGGCAGGGGCCGTGGTCTCCTGCCTCAAATTCCCTGGTACTGGCTACCTTATAGGCTACCTGAATGTCTCTCACCCTCTCCCCGTACTCTTTAACTTGCTTGGCGAAGCAGGAATTCTCTTCCCGCAACTCCAGTTTGCTATTCTTGGCTTCAATAATCTGACACTGTAAAAGATCCAATTGGGTTTTGTGCCTTTCTTTAGTGAGCTCTCTACATAAGAACATAAGAACATAAGAATTAGGAACAGGAATAGGCCATCTAGCCCCTCGAGCCTGCTCCGCCATTCAATAAGATTATGGCTGATCTGGCCGTGGACTCAGCTCCACTTACACGCTCGCTCCCCGTAACCCTTAATTCCCTTATTGGTTAAAAATCTATCTATCTGTGACTTGAATACATTCAATGAGCTAGCCTCAACTGCTTCCTTGGGCAGAGAATTCCACAGATTCACAACCCTCTGGGAGAAGAAATTCCTTCTCAACTCGGTTTTAAATTGGCTCCCCCGTGTTTTGAGTCTGTGCCCCCTAGTTCTAGTCTCCCCGACCAGTGGAAACAACCTCTCTGCCTCTATCTTGTCTATCCCTTTCATGATTTTAAATGTTTCTATAAGATCACCCCTCATCCTTCTGAACTCCAACGAGTAAAGACCCAGTCTACTCAATCTATCATCATAAGGTAACCCCCTCATCTCCGGAATCAGCTTAGTGATTCGTCTCTGTACCCCCTCCAAAGCTAGTATATCCTTCCTTAAGTAAGGTGACCAAAACTGCATGCAGTACTCCAGGTGCGGCCTTACCAATACCCTATACAGTTGCAGCAGGACCTCCCTGCCTTTGTACTCCATCCCTCTCGCAATGAAGGCCAACATTCCATTCGCCTTCCTGATTACCTGCTGCACCTGCAAACTAACTTTTTGGGATTCATGCACAAGGACCCCCAGGTCCCTCTGCATCTCAGCATGTTGTAATTTCTCCCCATTCAAATAATATTCCCTTTTATTGTTTTTTTTCCCAAGGTGGATAACCTCACATTTTCTGACATTGTATTCCATCTGCCAAACCTTAGCCCATTCGCTTAACCTATCTGAATCTCTTTGCAGCCTCTCTGTGTCCTCTACACAACTCGCTTTCCCACTAATCTTAGTGTCATCTGCAAATTTTGTTACACTACACTCTGTCCCCTCTTCCAGGTCATCTATGTATATTGCAAACAGTTGTGGTCTCAGCACCGATCCCTGTGGCACACCACTAACCACCGATTTCCAACCCGAAAAGGCCCATTTATGCCGACTCTCTGCTTTCTGTTAGCCAGCCAATTCTCTATCCATGCTAATACATTTCCTCTGACCTTGCGTACCTCTATCTTCTGCAGTAACCTTTTGTGTGGCACCTTATCGAATGCCTTTTGGAAATCTAAATACACCACATCCATCGGTACACCTCTATCCACCATGCTCGTTATATCCTCAAAGAATTCTAGTAAATTAGTTAAACATGATTTCCCCTTCATGAATCCATGCTGCGTCTGCTTGATTGCACTATTCCTATCTAGATGTCCCACTATTTCTTCCTTAATGATAGTTTCAAGCATTTTCCCCACTACAGATGTTAAACTAAACGGCCTATAGTTACCTGCCTTTTGTCTGCCCCCTTTTTTAAACAGAGGCGTTACATTAGCTGTTTTCCAATCCGCTGGTACCTCCCCAGAGTCCAGAGAATTTTGGTAGATTATAACGAATGCATCTGCTATAACTTCCGCCATCTCTTTTAATACCCTAGGATGCATTTCATCAGGAGCAGGGGACTTGTCTATCTTGAGTCCCATTAGCCTGTCCAGCACTACCCCCCTGGTGATAATGATTGTCTCAAGGTCCTCCCTTCCCACATTCCCGTGACCAGCAATTTTTGGCATGGTTTTTGTGTCTTCCACTGTGAAGACTGAAGCAAAATAATTGTTTAAGGTCTCAGTCATTTCCACATTTCCCATTATTAAATCCCCCTTCTCATCTTCTAAGGGACCAACATTTACTTTAATCACTCTTTTCCATTTTATATGTCTGGAAAAGCTTTTACTATCTGTTTTTATGTTTTGCGCAAGTTTACCTTCGAAATCTATCTTTCCTTTCTTTATTGCTTTTTTAGTCATTCTTTGCTGTTGTTTAAAATTTTCCCAATCCTCTAGTTACCCACAAACCTTGGCCATCTCTACTTTCCTTATACTGTCCCACCTCTGTCCACAGCCTTTCCCGACTGTGGCCCTTGCGCTGGACCTCTCTTCTGCCTGTCTCAATACTCCCTTTAATTTCTCATTCTCCTCATCTAGAAGCCGGATCTGTTGCTGAAGGCAAATTAGCCAAATGGTCTTCTCTATCGACCTTTTATGGTCCTTGCTCTCGGTCCATTGAGCTGCAGCATCTTCTGGACGCTCAGCATACAATAGATCAAGTACCACTCCTTAGCCACATTTACCCTCTTAAACACACACGAGGAAATCCCCTCTTCCATTTTGCTTCGTTTCCTGAAACCAGTCTCTCTCTTATCACGTCCCTTGTACCAGTGTCCCATCTGGGTCGCCATGTGGAAGGGGTGGTTTGCAGGGGGTCAGCTTTCCCTTCTGACCTTATATGAGCGGTTCCGAATCGCTCCCACACCCTTGGTTCTCGACACTGGAATTATGAAGGGACTGTGACAGACTTGGACAGACAATCGGTTTCAAGGTAGGAAGCAGGTATGGCTTTATTGTGTTTAAAAAGGAGTAAAAGGCACACCTTTAATAACACACACAGACCAATACACACTGAAGGGTGCAACACAATGAATAAAATGTCAAATTACAGCCTGTGGGGAAAAGAATACAGCTTAAATTCTAAATGGGGTAAAGAGGAGAATGCAGATACATTTACACAAGTTATCCCAGCCTCCCCCCCCTCCCAATTCCCCTAACTAACTAAGTTATAGCTCTGAGGGTTCAGGGGCTATGACCACCAATCTCTTTGGACAGTTGCCGGTGAATCACGGTTTCAGGGTTCGCTGCACTTGGCCTTCTAGGCGAGCCGCACCCCGGACGGAGGAGAGGACTTCGGACTGCGTAGTCTTCGGTTGGGGTGCGTCCGTTGATGCGCTAAGTTGCGTTTTGGATGTATGGGGTAAATACCCACTTTCTTTGGTTAGGAATAGTTTTAGTTAGTCCCTTTTGGTAATTTCTCCCCCGTTGGGTCGTTCAGAAGTAGATTGTAGAGCGGTTGTCAATTTGGTTGCTGACAACCTTCCGTTTCGTGGGCCTTGTGCTCAGTCAGTTCTTGATGTGTTCTGGTAGTTTCCTTCACTATTCCATTTCTTCACTGTAGAGGAAGCAGGCTGCTTGTATCTGTGTCTGCGTTCCTGTCTGTGTCCTTGTTCGAGTCTGTGTTCTGCTCGTCTTTCCTTGTAAAACTGGGGGATAGATATATCCCAAAAAAGACTCCGTTATCGCCCATCAAATCTCTTGGGTTCTGTTTAAACTGTTCTGTCCATTGATTTTCAAATGTCTCCTTTGTCAGCAGTAACTCGATTAGGGTGTGAGAATGTGCTATCACTGGTTTTGCATTGTTTTAGGATTGTCCAGTTTTTCTAACCATGATTTCCATTGTGCTTGATTGGGTAATTCGATTATCTCTTAGGGGGTGAATAGTTCCCCCAGATAGCCTGGGATCCTTAATACACGAATTTGCTTCAGAGGTTGGTCCCACCTCTTGTATTTGATAACTCTTTTTCGCAGCCAAAATGTTGTAGAATCTTAAAATTGATATGCTCCTTCCCATAGATGTTTCGGGGATCTCAAGCTTCTGTAATTTAGGTGCATTTTGAATTCCCTTTCCTATGAGTCCAAAAATTGGGGTGGGGGGAGTCTCCATGAATGCATCCCCTTTTATCCCCCGCAGGCTTCGTCTGCCCCTTTAAACTCATTTTAAAAGCCCAGAAAGGGATTCTTCTCCTCTGCAGGGGAAAGGTACCTGGAATCTTTGCGAGATATTGGTAAATTCTACAGGGCCAGTCAGTCACTTATGAGTGTCCAACAATTCGAGAAACTATGGACACTCAGAGCTAGCAGACCCAAACTAGAACGCATTGACAAGCAATTATGGACGTACACCAAAGAGATCATCCCAGTGCTAGGCAGTGCAATGTTGGTGGTCACACATAATGGATCAGAGAACCGGCTGCCACTCTGGATTGTCCCGGGAAATGGTCCCGCGCTTTTGGGGAGGAGTTGGCTAGCTGAGATGAATTGGAAATGGGGGGATGTTCACGCCATTTCATCTGTGGAGCAAAGTTCATGCTCACAGGTCCTACAGAAATTTGAGTCACTACTTCAACCTGGTGTCGGGACTTTCAAAGGTACCAAAGTAGTGATACGCATCACCCCAGACGCCAGACCAGTGCACCACAAAGCCAGAGCTGTGCCGTATGTGATGCGGGAGAAAATTGAGAGTGAGTTGGACAGGTTGCTAAGAGAGGGCATAATTTCGCCTGTTGAATTCAGCGACTGGGCAAGCCCCATTTTCCCTGTCCTAAAAACGGATGGCTCGGTCAGGATCTGTGGCAACTACAAGGCCACCATCAACTGAGTGTCACTACAAGACCAATTCTGAGAGTGCAGGATCGTTTTGCCACGCTGGCAGGTGGTAAGCTGTTCACCAAGTTGGACCTCACTTCAGCCTACATGACCCAGGAACTGGCCAAAGAATCCAAGCTACTGACCACCATCACCACGCACAAGGGGCTGCTTGTCTACAACAGGTGTCCGTTTGGCATTCGATCAGCGGCCGCTATCTTTCAAAGGAACATGGAAAGCCTGCTCAAATCCATCCCTGGAACAATCGTATTTCAGGACGACATCCTTATCACGGGTCGAGACACCAAGGAACACCTCCACAACCTGGAGGAGGTGCTACGCCGACTGGACCGGGTACGCCTGCAACTAAAGAAGTCCAAGTGTGTGTTTTTGGCTCCAGAGGCCGTGTTTTTGGGCAGGAGGGTTGTCGCAGACGGGATCCGGCCTACCGAATCCAAAATGGAGGCGATTCATCGTGCGCCCAGGCCCGGCAACACATCGGAGTTGCGTTCATTTCTGGGACTCTTGAACTATTTCGGGAACTTTCTGCCGAACTTAAGCACATTGTTGGAGCTGCTACACGTGCTCCTGCGTAAGGGTTGTGATTGGTTTTGGGGGGACTGTCAGGAACGGGCTTTCAATCGGGCGTGGAACATGCTTTGTTCAAATAAGCTGTTGACCCTGTACAACCCCTGTAAGAAATTGGTTTCGACATGTGATGCATCATCCTATGGGGTTGGGTGCGTGTTGCAGCAGATTAATGATGAGGGCCTGTGCTTATGCCTCTAGGTCGCTCTCCCAAGCAGAACGGGGATATGGGATGGTTGAAAAGGAAACACTCGCATGTGCCTACGGGGTGAAAAAATGCACCAGTACCTTTTTGGCAGAAGGTTCGAGTTAGAAATGGACCACAAGCAGTTAACATCCCTGTTGTCAGACAGCAAAGCTATCAATGCCAATGCGTCATAAGAACATAAGAACATAAGAATTAGGAACAGGAGTAGGCCATCTAGCCCCTCGAGCCTGCTCCGCCATTCAACAAGATCATGGCTGATCTGGCCGTGGACTCAGCTCCACTTACCCGCCCGCTCCCCGTAACCCTTAATTCCCTTATTGGTTAAAAATCTATCTATCTGTGACTTGAATACATTCAATGAGCTAGCCTCAACTGCTTCCTTGGGCAGAGAATTCCACAGATTCACAACCCTCTGGGAGAAGAAATTCCTTCTAAACTCGGTTTTAAATTGTCTCCCCTGTATTTTGAGGCTGTGCCCCCTAGTTCTAGTCTCCCCGACCAGTGGAAACAACCTCTCTGCCTCCATCTTGTCTATCCCTTTCATGATTTAAAATGTTTCTATAAGATCACCCCTCATCCTTCTGAACTCCAACGAGTAAAGACCCAGTCAACTCAATCTATCATCATAAGGTAACCCCCTCATCTCCGGAATCAGCCTAGCGAATTGTCTCTGTACCCCCTCCAAAGTTAGTATATCCTTCCTTAAGTAAGGTGACCAAAACTGCACGCAGTACTCCAGGTGCGGCCTCACCAATACCCTGTACAGTTGCAGCAGGACCTCCCTGCTTTTGTACTCCATCCCTCTCGTAATGAAGGCCAACATTCCATTAACCTTCCTGATTACCTGCTGCACCTGCAAACTAACTTTTTGGAATTCATGCACAAAGACCCCCAGGTCCCTCTGTTGTAATTTCTCCCCATTCAAATAATATTCCCTTTTTTTTTCCAAGGTGGATGACATTTTTTCAGACATTGTCTTCCATCTGCCAAACCTTAGCCCATTCGCTTAACCTATCTGAATCTCCTTTCAGCCTCTCTGTGTCCTCTACACAACCCACTTTCCCACTAATCTTTGTGTCATCTGCAAATTTTGTTACACTACATTCTGTCCCCTCTTCCAGGTCATCTATGTACATTGTAAACAGTGGTGGTCCCAGCACCGATCCCTGTGGCACACCACTAACCACCAATTTCCAACCCGAAAAGGACCCATTTATCCCGACTCTCTGCTTTCTGTTCGCCAGCCAATTCTCTATCCATGCTAATACATTTCCTCTGACTCCACGTATCTTTATCTTCTGCAGTAACCTTTTGTGTGGCACCTTATCGAATGACTTTTGGAACTCTAAATACACCACATCCATCGGTACACCCCTATCCACCATGCTCGTTATATCCTCAAAGAATTCCAGTAAATTAGTTAAACATGATTTCCCCTTCATGAATCCATGTTGCGTCTGCTTGATTGCACTATTCCTATCTAGATGTCCCGCTATTTCTTCCTTAATGATAGCTTCAAGCATTTTCCCCACTACAGATGTTAAACTAAACGGCCTATAGTTACCTGCCTTTTGTCTGCCCCCTTTTTTAAATAGAGGCGTTACATTAGCTGCTTTCCAATCCGCTGGTACCTCCCCAGAGTCCAGAGAATTTTGCTAGATTATAACGAATGCATCTGCTATAACTTCCGCCATCTCTTTTAATACCCTGGGATGCATTTCATCAGGACCAGTGGACTTGTCTACCTTGAGTCCCATTAGCCTGTCCAGCACTACCCCCCTAGTGATAGTGATTATCTCAAGGTCCTCCCTTCCCACATTCCCATGACCAGCAATTTTTGGCATGGTTTTTGTGTCTTCCACTGTGAAGACCGAAGCAAAATAATTGTTTAAGGTCTCAGCCATTTCCACATTTCCCATTATTAAATCCCCCTTCTCATCTTCTAAGGGACCAACATTTACTTTAGTCACTCTCTTCCGTTTTATATATCGGTAAAAGCTTTTACTATCTGTTTTTATGTTTTGCGCAAGGTAACTTTTGTAATCTATCTTTCCTTTCTTTATTGCTTTCTTAGTCATTCTTTGCTGTCGTTTAAAATTTTCCCAATCTTCTAGTTTCCCACTAACCTTGGCCACCTTATTGGTTTTAATTTGATACTCTCTTTATTTCCTTGGTTATCCACGGCTGGTTATCCCTTCTCTTACCGTCCTTCTTTCTCACTGGAATATATTTTTGTTGAGCACTATGAAAGAGCTCCTTAAAAGTCCTCCACTGTTCCTCAATTGTGCCACCGTTTAGTCTGTGTTTCCAGTCTACTTCAGCCAACTCTGCCCTCATCCCACTGTAGTCCCCTTTGTTTAAGCATAGTACTCTCGTTTGAGACACTACTTCCTCACCCTCAATCTGTATTACAAATTCAACCATACTGTGATCACTCATTCCGAGAGGATCTTTTACAAGGAGATTGTTTATTATTCCTGTCTCATTACACAGGACCAGATCTAAGATCGCTTGCTCCCTTGTAGGTTCTGTAACATACTGTTCTAAGAAACAATCCCATATGCATTCTATGAATTCCTCCTCAAGGCTACCCCGTGCGATTTGATTTGACCAATTGATATGTAGGTTAAAACCCCCCATGATTACTGCCGTTCCTTTTTCGCATGCCTCCATTATTCCCTTGATTATTGCCCGCCCCACCATGAAGTTATTATTTAGGGGCCTATAAACTATGCCCACCAGTGACTTTTTCCCCTTACTATCTCTAAGCTCCACCCACAATGATTCAACATTTTGTTCATTAGAGCCAATATCGTCTCTCACAACTGCCCTGATATCATCCTTTATTAACAGAGCTACCCCACCTCCTTTCCCTTCTTGTCTATCTTTCTGAATTGTCAGATACCCCTGTATGTTTAATTCCCAGTCTTGGCCACCCTGCAACCACGTTTCTGTAATGGCCACCAAATCATACCCATTTGTAATGATTTGTGCCGTCAACTCATTTACTTTATTTCGAATGCTGCATGGTTTAGGTAGAGTGTTTTAATACTAGTTTTTAAACCATGATTTTTAGTTTTGACCCCTCCTGAAGCCCCTTTATATTCATACATATTGTCCCTTCCTATCACCTTGTGGTTTATACTTACCCCAGTGCTACTCTGCTCTGTTGCCTCCTGCCTTTTGCATTCTTTCTTGGGGTCCTGTTCATCTGAGCTCTCACCCACTTGAACTAGCTCAGAGCCCTCTCCTGGGTTCCGAATACTCCTTGCATTGAGGCACCGAGCTTTCATGCTTGCCTTTTTATTACACTTTGACCCTTTAGAATTTTGCTGTATCGTGGCCCTTTTTGTTTTTTGCCTTGGGTTTCTCTGCCCTCCACTTTTACTCATCTCCTTTCTGTCTTTTGCTTTTGTCTCCATTTTGTTTCCCTCTGTCTCCCTGCATTAGTTCCCATCCCCCTGCCATATTAGTTTAACTCCTCCCCAACAGCACTAGCAAACATTCCCCCTTGGACATTGGTTCCGGTCCTGCCCAGGTGCAGACCGTCCGGTTTGTACTGGTCCCACCTCCCCTAGAACCAGTTCTAATGCCCCAGGAATTTGAATCCTTCCTTGCTGCACCACTGCTCAAGCCACGCATTCATCTGAGCTATCCTGCGATTCCTACTCTGACTAGCACGTGGCACTGGTAGCAATCCTGAGATTACTACTTTTGAGGTCCTACGTTTTAATTTAGCTCCTTAAATTCGTCTTGGAGGACCTCATCCCTTTTTTTTACCTATATCGTTGGTACCATTGTGCACCACGACAACTGGCTGTCCACCCTCCCTTTTCAGAATGTCCTGCACCCGCTCTGAGACATCCTTGACCCTTGCACCAGGGAGGCAACATGCCATTCTGGAGTCTTGGTTGCGGCCGCAGAAATGCCTATCTATTCCTCTTACCATTGAATCCCCTATTACTATCGCTTTCCCATTCTTTTTCCTGCCCTCCTGTGCAGCAGAGCCAGCCACGGTGCCATGAACTTGGCTGCTGCTGCCCTCCCCTGATGAGTCATCCCCCTCAACAGTACTCAAAGCGGTGTATCTGTTTTGCAGGGGGATGACCGCAGGGGACCCCTGCACTACCTTCCTTGCACTGCTCTTCCTGCTGGTCTTCCATTCCCTAGCTGGCTGTGGACCCTTCACCTGCGGTAAGACCAACTCGCTACACGTGCTACTCACGTCATTCTCAGCATCGTGGATGCTCCAGAGTAAATGCACCCTCAGCTCCAATTCCGCAATGCGGACCGTCAGGAGCTGGAGGCGGATACACTTTCCTCACACGTAGTCGTCAGGGACACCATGACTTCCCACATGGTACAGCTCGCATACAGCGATGGACTCTCATGCTGGCTGCGTATGACTACAGCATACGGCACCGGCCAGGCACCGAAAACTGTGCTGACGCGCTCAGCAGGCTTCCACTGGCCACCACCTAGGGGGCAGCGGAGCAAAGCGCTGAGATGGTCATGGCTGTTGATGCCTTTGACAGCGCAGGCTCCCCTATCACAGCCCGCCATTTCAAAATCTGGACCAACAGAGATCCCCTCCTATCTTTGATTAAGAAATGTGTCCTGACTGGGGATTGGGCGCCTGTACACGGTGCATGCCCCGAGGAGGTCAGACTGTTTCACAGACAGATGGATGAGCTCTCCATCCAAGCCAACTGCCTACTATGGGGCAGCCAGGTAGTCATGCCCCAGAAGGGAAGGGAAGCATTCACAGGGAACTCCACAGCGAGCACCCAGGCATCGTGCTAATGAAGGCCATTGCCCAGTTACATGTATGGTGGCTGGGAATTGACTCAGACCTGGAACACTGTGTTCGCAGGTGCACAACATGTGCCCAGCTGGGCAATACCCCCAGGGAGGCCCCACTCAGCCCATGGCCCTGGCCCACCAGGCCATGGTCACGTATTCACATAGAGTACGTGGGCCCGTTCATGGGAAAAATGTTCCTCATTGTTGTTGATGCGTACTCGAAATGGATCGAGTGCATCATATTGAATTTGTGCATGACATCCACCACTGTGGAGAGTCTGCACGCAGTCTTTGCGACCCACTGCTTACCGGACATCCTAGTTAGCGACAACGGCCCGTGTTTCACTAGCTATGAATTCCGGAAGTTCATGTCGGGTAATGGCATCAAACATGTCAGGACGGCACCGTTCAAGCCGGCTTCCAATGGCCAGGTGGAACGTGCTGTCCAAATCATAAAACAGGGCATGCTCCGGATTCAAGGACCCTCCCTTCAATGCTGCCTATCGCGCCTCCTGCTGGCCTACAGGTCCTGCCCGCATTCGCTCATGAGAGTCCCGCCCATGGAACTACTCATGAAACGTATACTTAAAACTCAGCTATCCCTCATTCATCCAGTCCTGTCAGACATTGTTGAGGGCAAGCGCCAGTCCCAAAATGAGTGCCATGATCGAAACTCAAAGGGGAGATGTATAGAAATCGATGACCCTGTATTTGTTCTTAATCACGCTTTGGGGCCCAAGTGGCTTGAGGGTACTGTAATTGGCAAAGAGGGGAATAGGGTGATAGTGGTCAGACTTAACAATGGACAGATATGCCACAAGCATCTGGACCAAGTAAAAAAAAGGTTCAGCATGGACACTGAGGAACCTGAGGAAGATCATGAGATGTTGCCCACACCACTGCCAGTGAACGAGCAACAAGAACATTCAGCAGCATGCACAGTCCCTGCGGCCAGCCCGGACAAGCAGGAATCACCACAGGTGACAGAGATGCATGCCAAGGCTCACCAACCAGAGCCCCAACTGCGGCGCTCCACGAGAGAGCGTCGACCACCTGAAAGACTGAATCTTTGACCCCATAAGACATTGCGGGGGGGGGAGGGAAGGTAACTGTAACCTTCATGTAACTGTAACCTTCATATAACAAAACTGCTTACTGTATATACCTAAGAAATGCACACCTTGACCACAGGGGGTGAACTTGTGGGAGATACTCCTCACCTGGTCATCCAGGTATATAAAGGGAGGTCCCACGCAGGGTCATCACTTCTTGGTCCTGTGAATAAAGGTTCAGGTCACAAAGTGACCTTGTCTGCAGACTATGCCTCGTGTGAATTTATAGTAGTGTGTAAGGACATTACAACCTGGACAAGCTAGGACCCCTTATTATCTCTAGTCAAAAGCTGTGTGCTTCACGAGAGTTGGTTCAGTGTCCCAGTGGAAATGCAGGAAGAGATTAAGTCGTTCCAGCGGTGCAAAGATGAAATGTCTATTCAAGCAGACTGCCTTCTGTGGGAAATCAAGTAGAGGTCCCATGAAGGGCAGAGACACCTTCATCAATGATCTCCACAGTACCCACTCAGGCATCATAATGATGAAAGCGATAGCCAGATCCCACGTGTGGTGGCCCGGTATCAATGCGAACTTAGAGTCCTGCGTTCACAGATATAATACATGTTCGCAGTTAAGCAATGTACCCAGGGAGGCGCCGCTAAGTTTATGGTCTTGGCCCTCCAAACCGTGGTCTAGGGTACACGTCGACTATGCAGGCCCGTTCTTGGGTAAAATGTTCCTTGTGGTTGTAGACGTGTATTCCAAGTGGATTGAATGTGAGATAATGTTGGCTAGCACGTCGCTGCCACTACTGAAAGCCTGCGGGCCATGTTTGCCACTCACAGCTTACCCGATGCCCTGGTGAGTGACAACGAGCCATGTTTTACCAGTGCTGAGTTCAGGAATTCATGACCCGTAACGGGATCAAACATGTCACATCTGCCCTGTTTAAACCAGCGTCCAATGGTCAGGCAGAGAGAGCAGTGCAAACCATCAAGCAAGGCTTGAAGAGGGTAACTGAAGGCTCACTGCAGACTCGCCTATCCCGAGTCCTGCTTAGCTACCGCACAAGACCACACTCACTTACTGGGATCCCACCTGCTCAACTGCTCATGAAAAGCAAACTTAAGACAAGGCTCTCGTTAGTTCACCTGATCTACATGAACAGGTAGCGAGCAGGCGGCTTCAACAAAGTACATAGCATGATAGCGCAAATATGTCACGTGAGATTGAAATCAATGATCCTGTATTTGTATTGAATTATGGACACTGTCATGGCCAAAGAGGAGAGCAGGGTGTTTTGGGTCAAACTTCAAATGGACTCATTCACCGGAAACACTTGGACCAAATCAAACTCAGATTTACGGACTATCCTGAGCAACCCACCTTGGACCCTACCTTTTTTGTTCCCTCAACTTACACACCAGTGGCAACTGGCACCACAGTTGACCACGAGTCAGAACCCATCATCCACAGCAGCCCAGCAGGACCGAACACACCAGGCAGCCCAGCAGGGCCAGCTGCACAGCAGCCCAGCGAGGGCCCAACAAATGATTCAACAATACCAGCTTTCACACCGAGATGATCAACCAGGGCAAGAAAGGCCCCAGGTCGACTCACATTATAAATAGTTACACTATTGACTTTGCAGAGGGGAGTGTTGTTATATATGTGAACTTGTATTTACTCTGTACAGGCACCAGAGGGCTCATCCCCTGGAGTCCCAAGGGATCCCATAATCCCTTGGGAACATAGGTATTTAAGAAGGCCTCACAGGTTGGAGAGGCACTCTGGAGAACTGCAATAAAAGACTAAGGTCACACTTTACTTTGGGCTCACAGTGTTCAGTCTGACTCTTTCTCCATACATCACAGTGCCCACAACTGAGCAAGCTTGCTGCTGCTCATCACATTGCTGATGATGACCAGTCCAGTGCTGGCCCAGATACACAACCCGAGGAGGAAGTGTATGGTCTGTATTCGTTCTTGGGAAAGAGCCAGCCGATAATCATTAATGTGAAGCTGAATGACGTGCCTGTATCAATGGAGCTGGACATGGGTGCGAGTCAGTCAATAATGAGCCAAAGGACATTCGACAAGCTGTGGGACACTGAGGCGGTGAAGCCTAAGCTGAGTCCAGTCAATGCCAAGTTGCGTACTTACACTAAGGAACTCATACCGCTGATAGGCAGTGCAGTAGTCAAGTTGTCATATGATGGTCTACCATCTACCATTATGATCTACCATTATGGATCATCCCAGGTAATGGTTCAACGCTGTTCGGCAGGAATTGGCTCGAGAAAATCAAGCGGAATTGGAATAAAATCAAAGCGTTGTCATCAGTGGATGATAATTCGTGTGCTCAAGTGTTGGAGAAGTTTCCTTCTTTAATTGAACTGAGCATTGGTAATTTTACTGGAGCCAAGGTGCAGATTCACCTGGATTCTGATGCAAGGCCTGTCTATCATAAAGCTCGGTCTGTTCCCTACCTCCCTACATGATGAAGAGAAGGTTGAAATTGAGCTTGACAAACTCCAACGTGAAGGGGTCATATCACCAGTCAAGTTTAACGAGAGGGCCTGTCCTATTGTTCCTGTGTTGAAGAGTGATTGCACTGTCAGGATTTGTGGAGACTACAAGGTTACGAATAACCGATTTTCGAAATGGGATCAGTAACCATTACCGAAGGCTGATGACCTGTTCGCTATGCTAGCTGGTGGAAAGTCATTCACTAAATTGGATCTGATGTCGGCTTATATGACACAGGAGCTTGTCAACACTTCAAAGAAACTCACCTGCATTAACACCCATAAAGGACTGTTTGTCTACAACAGATGTCCTTTTGGAATTCGTTCGGCTGCAGCCATATTTCAGAGGAATATGGAGAGTCTACTGAAGTCCGTTCCTAGAACTGTCACATTTCAAGATGGCATTCTGGTCACAGGTCGTGACATTACTGAACATCTGAACAATCTTGAAGAAGTCCTACCTCATCTGGACAAAGTGGGACTCAGGCTGAAACGTTCGAAGTGTATCTTCATGGCACCTGAATTTAAATTCCTGGGGAGGAAGATGGCATCAGGCCTACAGATTTGAAAACCAAAGCCATCAAAAATGCACCCAGGCCTCAGAATGTGACAGAGCTGTGTTCATTCTTTGTGCTACTCAACTACTTTAGTCATTTCTTACCCAGAGTGAGCACTTTGTTAGAGCCACTGTATGTGCTACTCAGTAAAGACGACAACTGGGTCTGGGGTGTGTCTCAAGATGGAGTCTTTGAGAAAGCTAAGAATCTGCTCTGTTCAAACAAGTTGCTTGTTCATTATGATCCATGTAAGCATGTTGTATTGGCCTGTGATGCTTCATCATGTGGGGTTGGCTGTGTACTCCAACAAGCAAATAAGTCGGGTAAGCTACAACCTGTTTGTCAAAGGCGGAAAGAGCTTTGGCCTGTGTATATGGGGTCAAAAAGATGCATCAGTACCTGTTTGGTCTTCGTTTTGAACTCGAAACAGATCATAAGCCACTCATTTCATTGTTTTCGGAAAACAAAGGTATTAATACCAATGCATCATCCCGTATCCAGAGGTGGGCATTGACATTGTCTGCCTATGATTATGTTATTCATCATAGACCTGGCACTGAGAATTGTGCCGATGCACTGAATCGTCTGCCGTTGCCCACACCTGAGGTGGAGATGCCACAATCTGCAGATCTACTGTTAGTAATGGATGCTTTTGAGAGTGAAGGAACTCCCGTCACTGCTCAACAAATTAGGGTTTGCACCAGCCATGACCCCATTTTACCGGTTGTGAAACAATGTGTCCTCAGTGGTGATTGGTCTACAATACCTATGGAAATGTGTGATGAGACCAAACCTTACAACCATCGCAAAGATGAACTGTCCATTCAGTCAGATTATTTACTGTGGGGTAATCATGCTGTTATGCCCAAGAAAGGTAGAGAAAGATTTGTACGTGAACTACGTAGCACTCATCATGGTATTGTCATGATGAAAGCCATTGCTAGGGCTCATGTATGATAGCCTGGAATTGACTCTGATCTGGAATCATGTGTGCATCAGTGCAATATTTGCATGCAGCTAAGTAAAGTACCAGTGGAATCTCCGCTGAGTCTTTGGTCATGACCATCTAAACCATGGTCGAGGATCCACATCGATTTTGCGGGCCCTTTCCTGGGAAAGATGTTTTTTGTTGTGGTGGATGCATATTCAAAGTGGATAGAGTGTATTATTATGTCATCCAGTATGTCTACAACTACAATTGAGAGCCTTCGTGTCATGTTTGCTACTCATGGTTTGCCTGACATTGTTGTGAGCGACAATGGATCTTGCTTCACAAGTCTGGAGTTTCAAGAGTTCATGAAACTCAATGGTATTAAACATGTGAGGTCAACCCCATTCAAACCTGCTTCTAATGGTCAGGCAGAATGTGCTGTTCAAACGATCAAGCAGAGTATGAAACATGTAACTCAGGATTCACTGCAGACTTGTTTGTCCTGTATACTGCTCAGTTATAGGTCAAGACCTCATATGCTTACTGGGATCTCCCCTGCTGAAATACTGATGAAGAAAAATCTCAAGACAAAGCTCTCTCTTGTTCATCCTGAATTGAATGATCGTGTTGAAAACAGACATCAAAGTCAGCAAGGGTATCATGATCGTGCTGCTATGTCACATGACATCTCAGTCAACGATCCGGTTTATGCACTGAACTATGCTCAAGGTCCAAAGTGGGTCGCCAGTACTGTTACAGCCAAGGAGGGTAACAGAGTGTTTATTGTCATGCTCAAGAATGGGCAAACATGCAGGAATCGGGTTGATCAGATAAAACTGCGGTACATGGATGAACTGGAACCACTTGAGGAAGATGCAGTCAGTGACCAACCAACCATTGTTCATTCATCAGAGGACTTTGCTGTCATTATTGAAACTGGACCTCCAGTCTCTGATGTGATCATTACCACTTCCATCAGATCGGTTACTCAGCCTTCAGTCACAACTGACTCATAACACTCGCCTAGAACTGAAGTTGATCAACTCGTGAACGGAAAGTCCCAGACCGTCTTAATTTGTAAAAAGACTGATATTAAGATCTTGAAAGGAGATGTTGTTATGTACTTATGCTTGGGGTCACCAGACACCATGGGGCGCCACTGTCGGAGGTCATCGAGCTGTACGCGCGCATGCGCGGTCACTGGTATATAAACGCAGGTACCATGTCACGCGGGTTACTTTGGACACGAATAAAGTTGGATCAGGTTTATACCTGAGGCAATTTACAGTAACAAGTCTTTTAAGTCAATACATTCATTATAGTAACCAAGGTGGGAAGATTTCCTATGTTCACGATTTCTTGTGAAAGAACATATTTACAACCTCACTGACAAATAGCGATCAGAGGAAATCTTCCTGTTATCCTTATAATATTTAACTTATAACATGGCGATAGTGTAAATCTGACAGTATTCGATCTTCCCCCTTTATACATCCAGCCTCATTTACCTTCCCATTTAAGTCATAGCAGACAGCCAATCCGATATTGACTGTTTTGCACTATTGGCAAACGATAAAATTACCTCCAGAGTGAGCAGAGGAATATTCCCCCAGGTTTTGTAGCAACTCAGTTTCCAGGAATGCAGGTCAATGTGATACTGTTTACTACAAACCCTAAATAACGTCTGTGGCTCTTATTGTGAATACTAAAGCATGGAAAGGATAATTCTGAGGGGGGTTGACAGAGTAGATGCTGAGAGGCTGTTGCCCCTGGCTGGAGAATCTACAACTCGGGGGCATAGTCTCAGGATATGTGGTCGCTGAGATGATGAGACATTTCTTCACTCTGTGGGTGGTGAATCTTTGGAATTCTCTATCCCAGAGGCCTGTGGATGCTCAGTCGTTGAGTATATTCAAGGTTGAGATAGATAGATTTTTGGAATCTAGGGGAATCAAGGGATACGGGGATCGGGCAGGAAAGTGTTGAGGTCGAAGATCAGCCACGATCCTATTGAATGGTGGAGCAGGCTCGAGGGGCCGAATAGCCTACTCCTGCTCCTATTTCTTATGTTCTTTTGAAACACTTTTTTCGACTAATTTGGTTAACTAGTTTGATCAATATCAAGGTGGCACCTATGCACAAACAGGGCCAGTTACAGTGAAAATTATGATGAGCTCAATTTGATGAGGATAAAAATGAAAGCTCAACTTTTTTTAAAGTTTGTGGAGTATTTTTATTCTGTTCACAAACAATGTTTACAGTATGTTTTTGCAATGGGAGGCAGGGAGAGAGGTCTGTACGTTCAGCTTGTTTTGAACTTTTCCGGACTGCAGCAACAATTTAAACGTTGCAGCGAGGCAAACAGAAGGGGGCATAATATCACAAACTGCGCTGATGCTGATTTCTTAACCACTTACAACACAGTTTGCAGGAGTTTTATTTTTAGTTAGTAAGTGACGACCCTAATACAATCCAGTAAAATTCATTACTTGATATTAGCATTTCTTCAGGGTGTTTTAACTCAATTTATTTCAACCGGATTTTTTTAACAAGCTGTTTCGTTGTGAATTCTCTGCCTCCATTTAATAGCTTTAATACAGATTTCATCTCAAATGTTGAGCTTTAAGGAAGAAAGAA